>NC_090437.1:1330590710-1330911552 GCF_031143425.1 Pleurodeles waltl | reverse complement strand
AGTACTTGTCTCTCTCTGCTCACGCTTGTAACATGACCCCCTTCTCCCTCAGTGTCTCTGTGATGAGTGCCCGTACTTGTCTCCCTCTGCTCACGCTTGTATCATTCCCCCTTCTCCCTCAGTGTCTCTGTGATGAGTGCCAGTACTTGTCTCTCTCTGCTCACGCTTGTAACATTCCCCCTTCTCCCTCAGTGTCTCTGTGATGAGTGCCAGTACTTGCCTGTCTCTGCTCACGCGTGTAACATTCCCCCTTCTCCCTCAGTCTCTCTGTGATGAGTGCCAGTACTTGTCTCTCTCTGCTCACGCTTGTAACATTCCCCCTTCTCCCTCAGTGTCTCTGTGATGAGTGCCAGTACTTGTCTCTCTCTGCTCACGCGTGTAACATTCCCCCTTCTCCCTCAGTGTCTCTGTGATGAGTGCCAGTACTTGTCTCTCTCTGCTCACGCGTGTAACATTCCCCCTTCTCCCTCAGTGTCTCTGTGATGAGTGCCAGTACTTGTCTCTCTCTGCTCACGCGTGTAACATTCCCCCTTCTCCCTCAGTGTCTCTGTGATGAGTGCCAGTACTTGTCTCTCTCTGCTCACGCGTGTAACATTCCCCCTTCTCCCTCAGTGCCTCTGTGATGAGTGCCAGTACTTGTCTCTCTCTGCTCACGCTTGTAACATTCCCCCTTCTCCCTCAGTGCCTCTGTGATGAGTGCCAGTACTTGTCTCTCTCTGCTCACGCGTGTAACATTCCCCCTTCTCACTCAGTGTCTCTGGGATGAGTGCCAGTACTTGTCTCTCTCTGCTCACGCGTGTAACATTCCTCCTTCTCCCTCAGTGTCTCTGTGATGAGTGCCAGTACTTGTCTCTCTCTGCTCACGCGTGTAACATTCCCCCTTCTCCCTCAGTGTCTCTGTGATGAGTGCCAGTACTTGTCTCTCTCTGCTCACGCGTGTAACATTCCCCCTTCTCCCTCAGTGCCTCTGTGATGAGTGCCAGTACTTGTCTCTCTCTGCTCACGCGTGTAACATTCCCCCTTCTCCCTCAGTGCCTCTGTGATGAGTGCCAGTACTTGTCTCTCTCTGCTCACGCTTGTAACATTCCCCCTTCTCCCTCAGTGCCTCTGTGATGAGTGCCAGTACTTGTCTCTCTCTGCTCACGCGTGTAACATAACCCCCTTCTCCCTCAGTGTCTCTGTGATGAGTGCCAGTACTTGTCTCTTTTGCTCACGCTTGTAACATTCCCCCTTCTCCCTCAGTGTCTCTGTGATGAGTGCCAGTACTTGTCTCTCTCTGCTCAAGCGTGTAACATGACCCCCTTCTCCCTCAGTGTATCTGTGATGAGTGCCAGTACTTGTCTCTCTCTGCTCACGCGTGTAACATGACCCCCTTCTCCCTCAGTGTCTCTGTGATGAGTGCCAGTACTTGTCTCTCTCTGCATATGCTTGTAACATTCCCCCTTCTCCCTCAGTGTATCTGTGATGAGTGCCAGTACTTGTCTCTCTCTGCCCACGCGTGTAACATTCCCCCTTCTCCCTCAGTGTATCTGTGATGAGTGCCAGTACTTGTCTCTCTCTGCTCACGCTTGTAACATGACCCCCTTCTCCCTCAGTGTCTCTGTGATGAGTGCCAGTACTTGTCTCTCTCTGCTCACGCTTGTAACATTCCCCCTTCTCCCTCAGTGTATCTGTGATGAGTGCCAGTACTTGTCTCTCTCTGCTCACGCTTGTAACATTCCCCCTTCTCCCTCAGTGTCTCTGTGATGAGTGCCAGTACTTGTCTCTCTCTGCTCACGCGTGTAACATTCCCCCTTCTCCCTCAGTGTCTCTGTGATGAGTGCCAGTACTTGTCTCTCTCTGCTCACGCTTGTATCATTCCCCCTTCTCCCTCAGTGTATCTGTGATGAGTGCCAGTACTTGTCTCCCTCTGCTCACGCGTATAACATGACCCCTTCTCCCTCAGTGTCTCTGTGATGAGTGCCAGTACTTGTCTCTCTCTGCTCATGCTTGTAACATTCCCCCTTCTCCCTCAGTGTATCTGTGATGAGTGCCAGTACTTGTCTCTGTCTGCTCATGCTTGTAACATTCCCCCTTCTCCCTCAGTGTCTCTGTGATGAGTGCCAGTACTTGTCTCTCTCTGCTCACGCGTGTAACATTCCCCCTTCTCCCTCAGTGTCTCTGTGATGAGTGCCAGTACTTGTCTCTCTCGGCTCACGCTTGTAACATGATCCCCTTCTCCCTCAGTGTCTCTGTGATGAGGGCCAGTACTTGTCTCCCTCTGCTCACGCGTGTAACATTCCCCCTTTTCCCTCAGTGTCTCTGTGATGAGTGCCAGTACTTGTCTCTCTCTGCTCACGCGTGTAACATTCCCCCTTCTCCCTCAGTGTCTCTGTGATGAGTGCCAGTACTTGTCTCTCTCTGCTCACGCGTGTAACATTCCCCCTTCTCCCTCAGTGTCTCTGTGATGAGTGCCAGTACTTGTCTCTCTCTGCTCACGCGTGTAACATTCCCCCTTCTCCCTCAGTGTCTCTGTGATGAGTGCCAGTACTTGTCTCTCTCTGCTCACGCTTGTATCATTTCTCCTTCTCCCTCAGGGTCTCTGTGATGAGTGCCAGTACTTGTCTCTCTCTGCTCACGCTTGTAACATGACCCCCTTCTCCCTCAGTGTCTCTGTGATGAGTGCCAGTACTTGCCTCCCTCTGCTCACGCGTGTAACATGACCCCCTTCTCCCTCAGTGCCTCTGTGATGAGTGCCAGTACTTGTCTCTCTCTGCTAACGCGTGTAACATTCCCCCTTCTCCCTCAGTGTCTCTTTGATGAGTGCCAGTAATTGTCTCTCTCTGCTCATGCTTGTATCATTCCCCCTTCTCCCTCAGTGTCTCTGTGATGAGTGTCAGTACTTGTCTCTCTCTGCTCATGCTTGTAACATTCCCCCTTCTCCCTCAGTGCCTCTGTGATGAGTGCCAGTACTTGTCTCCCTCTGCTCACGCGTGTAACATGACCCCTTCTCCCTCAGTGTCTCTGTGATGAGTGCCAGTACTTGTCTCTCTCTGCTCACGCTTGTAACATTCCCCCTTCTCCCTCAGTGCCTCTGTGATGAGTGCCAGTACTTGTCTCTCTCTGCTCACGCTTGTAACATTCCCCCTTCTCCCTCAGTGCCTCTGTGATGAGTGCCAGTACTTGTCTCTCTCTGCTCACGCGTTTAACATTCCCCCTTCTCCCTCAGTGCCTCTGTGATGAGTGCCAGTACTTGTCTCTCTCTGCTCATGCTCGTAACATTCCCCCTTCTCCCTCAGTGTATCTGTGATGAGTGCCAGTACTTGTCTCTCTCTGCTCACGCGTGTAACATTCCCCCTTCTCCCTCAGTGTATCTGTGATGAGTGCCAGTACTTGTCTCTCTCTGCTCACGCTTGTAACATGACCCCCTTCTCCCTCAGTGTCTCTGTGATGAGTGCCAGTACTTGTCTCTCTCTGCTCATGCTTGTAACATTCCCCCTTCTCCCTCAGTGTATCTGTGATGAGTGCCAGTACTTGTCTCTCTCTGCTCATGCTTGTAACATTCCCCCTTCTCCCTCAGTGTCTCTGTGATGAGTGCCAGTACTTGTCTCTCTCTGCTCACGCGTGTAACATTCCCCCTTCTCCCTCAGTGTCTCTGTGATGAGTGCCAGTACTTGTCTCTCTCTGCTCACGCTTGTATCATTCCCCCTTCTCCCTCAGTGTATCTGTGATGAGTGCCAGTTCTTGTCTCCCTCTGCTCACGTGTGTAACATAACCCCTTCTCCCTCAGTGTCTCTGTGATGAGTACCAGTACTTGTCTCTCTCTGCTCATGCTTGTAACATTCCCCCTTCTCCCTCAGTGCCTCTGTGATGAGTGCCAGTACTTGTCTCTCTCTGCTCATGCTTGTAACATTCCCCCTTCTCCCTCAGTGTCTCTGTGATGAGTGCCAGTACTTGTCTCTCTCTGCTCACGCGTGTAACATTCCCCCTTCTCCCTCAGTGTCTCTGTGATGAGGGCCAGTACTTGTCTCTCTCTGCTCACGCTTGTAACATGACCCCCTTCTCCCTCAGTGTCTCTGTGATGAGTGCCAGTACTTGTCTCTCTCTGCTCACGCGTGTAACATTCCCCCTTCTCCCTCAGTGTCTCTGTGATGAGTGCCAGTACTTGTCTCTCTCTGCTCACGCGTGTAACATTCGCCCTTCTCCCTCAGTGCCTCTGTGATGAGTGCCAGTACTTGTCTCTCTCTGCTCACGCGTATAACATTCCCCCTTCTCCCTCAGGGTCTCTGTGATGAGTGCCAGTACTTGTCTCTCTCTGCTCACGCTTGTATCATTTCCCCTTCTCCCTCAGGGTCTCTGTGATGAGTGCCAGTACTTGTCTCTCTCTGCTCACGCTTGTAACATGACCCCCTTCTCCCTCAGTGTCTCTGTGATGAGTGCCAGTACTTGTCTCCCTCTGCTCACGCGTGTAACATGACCCCCTTCTCCCTCAGTGCCTCTGTGATGAGTGCCAGTACTTGTCTCTATCTGCTCACGCGTGTAACATTCCCCCTTCTCCCTCAGTGTCTCTGTGATGAGTGCCAGTACTTGTTTCTCTCTGCTCATGCTTGTATCATTCTCCCTTCTCCCTCAGTGTCTCTGTGATGAGTGTCAGTACTTGTCCCTCTCTGCTCATGCTTGTAACATTCCCCCTTCTCCCTCAGTGCCTCTGTGATGAGTGCCAGTACTTGTCTCCCTCTGCTCACGCGTGTAACATGACCCCTTCTCCCTCAGTGTCTCTGTGATGAGTGCCAGTACTTGTCTCTCTCTGCTCACGCTTGTAACATTCCCCCTTCTCCCTCAGTGCCTCTGTGATGAGTGCCAGTACTGGTCTCTCTCTGCTCACGCTTGTAACATTCCCCCTTCTCCCTCAGTGCCTCTGTGATGAGTGCCAGTACTTGTCTCTCTCTGCTCACGCGTGTAACATTCCCCCTTCTCCCTCAGTGCCTCTGTGATGAGTGCCAGTACTTGTCTCTCTCTGCTCACGCTTTTAACATTCCCCCTTCTCCCTCAGTGCTTCTGTGATGAGTGTCAGTACTTGTCTCTCTCTGCTCACGCTTGTAACATTCCCCCTTCTCCCTCACTGCCTCTGTGATGAGTGCCAGTACTTGTCTCTCTCTGCTCACGCTTGTAACATTCCCCCTTCTCCCTCACTGTCTCTGTGATGAGTGCCAGTACTTGTCTCTCTCTGCTCATGCTTGTAACATTCCCCCTTCTCCCTCAGTGTCTCTGTGATGAGTGCCAGTACTTGTCTCTCTCTGCTCACGCGTGTAACATTCCCCCTTCTCCCTCAGTGCCTCTGTGATGAGTGCCAGTACTTGTCTCTCTCTGCTCACGCTTGTAACATTCCCCCTTCTCCCTCAGTGTCTCTGTGACGAGTGCCAGTACTTGTCTTTCTCTGCTCATGCTTGTAACATTCCTCCTTCTCCCTCAGTGTCTCTGTGACGAGTGCCAGTACTTGTCTCTCTCTGCTCATGCTTGTAACATTCCCCCTTCTCCCTCAGTGTCTCTGTGATGAGTGCCAGAACTTGTCTCTCTCTGCTCACGCGTGTAACATTCCCCCTTCTCCCTCAGTGTCTCTGTGATGAGTGCCAGTACTTGTCTCTCTCTGCTCATGCTTGTAACATGACCCCCTTCTCCCTCAGTGTCTCTGTGATGAGTGCCAGTACTTGTCTCCCTCTGCTCACGCGTGTAACATGACCCCTTCTCCCTCAGTGTCTCTGTGGCACTAGTGCCAGTACTTGTCTCTCTCTTCTCATGCTTGTAACATGACCCCCTTCTCCCTCAGTGTCTCTGTGATGAGTGCCAGTACTTGTCTCTCTCTGCTCATGCTTGTAACATTCCCCCTTCTCCCTCAGGGTCTCTGTGATGAGTGCCAGTACTTGTCTCTCTCTGCTCACGCGTGTAACATTCCCCCTTCTCCCTCAGTGTCTCTGTGATGAGTGCCAGTACTTGTCTCTCTCTGCTCACGCTTGTAACATTCCCCCTTCTCCCTCAGTGTCTCTGTGATGAGTGCCAGTACTTGTCTCTCTCTGCTCACGCTTGTAACATTCCCCCTTCTCCCTCAGTGTATCTGTGATGAGTGCCAGTACTTGTCTCTCTCTGCTCACGCTTGTAACATTCCCCCTTCTCCCTCAATGCCTCTGTGACGAGTGCCAGTACTTGTCTCTCTCTGCTCACGCGTGTAACATTCCCCCTTCTCCCTCAGTGTATCTGTGATGAGTGCCAGTACTTGTCTCTCTCTGCTCACGCTTGTAACATGACCCCCTTCTCCCTCAGTGTCTCTGTTATGAGTGCCAGTACTTGTCTCCCTCTGCTCACGCTTGTATCATTCCCCCTTCTCCCTCAGTGTCTCTGTGATGAGTGCCAGTACTTGTCTCTCTCTGCTCACGCTTGTAACATTCCCCCTTCTCCCTCAGTGTCTCTGTGATGAGTGCCAGTACTTGTCTCTCTCTGCTCATGCTTGTAACATTCCCCCTTCTCCCTCAGTGCCTCTGTGATGAGTGCCAGTACTTGTCTCTCTCTGCTCACGCGTGTAACATTCCCCCTTCTCCCTCAGTGTCTCTGTGATGTGTGCCAGTACTTGCCTCTCTCTGCTCACGCGTGTAACATTCCCCCTTCTCCCTCAGTGCCTCTGTGATGAGTGCCAGTACTTGCCTCTCTCTGCTCACGCTTGTAACATTCCCCCTTCTCCCTCAGTGTCTCTGTGATGAGTGCCAGTACTTGTCTCTCTCTGCTCACGCGTGTAACATTCCCCCTTCTCCCTCAGTGTCTCTGTGATGAGTGCCAGTACTTGTCTCCCTCTGCTCACGCTTGTATCATTCCCCCTTCTCCCTCAGTGTCTCTGTGATGAGTGCCAGTACTTGTCTCTCTCTGCTCACGCTTGTAACATTCCCCCTTCTCCCTCAGTGTCTCTGTGATGAGTGCCAGTACTTGTCTCTCTCTGCTCATGCTTGTAACATTCCCCCTTCTCCCTCAGTGCCTCTGTGATGAGTGCCAGTACTTGTCTCTCTCTGCTCACGCGTGTAACATTCCCCCTTCTCCCTCAGTGTCTCTGTGATGTGTGCCAGTACTTGCCTCTCTCTGCTCACGCGTGTAACATTCCCCCTTCTCCCTCAGTGCCTCTGTGATGAGTGCCAGTACTTGCCTCTCTCTGCTCACGCTTGTAACATTCCCCCTTCTCCCTCAGTGTCTCTGTGATGAGTGCCAGTACTTGTCTCTCTCTGCTCACGCGTGTAACATTCCCCCTTCTCCCTCAGTGTCTCTGTGATGAGTGCCAGTACTTGTCTCTCTCTGCTCACGCGTGTAACATTCCCCCTTCTCCCTCAGTGTCTCTGTGATGAGTGCCAGTACTTGTCTCTCTCTGCTCACGCGTGTAACATTCCCCCTTCTCCCTCAGTGTATCTGTGATGAGTGCCAGTACTTGTCTCTCTCTGCTCACGCGTGTAACATGACCCCCTTTTCCCTCAGTGCCTCTGTGATGAGTGCCAGTACTTGTCTCTCTCTTCTCACGCTTGTAACATGACCCCTTCTCCCTCAGTGCCTCTGTGATGAGTGCCAGTACTTGTCTCTCTCTGCTCATGCTTGTATCATTCCCCCTTCTCCCTCAGTGTCTCTGTGATGAGTGCCAGTGCTTGTCTCTCTCTGCTCACGCGTGTAACATTCCCCCTTCTCCCTCAGTGTCTCTGTGATGAGTGTCAGTAATTGTCTCTCTCTGCTCACGCTTGTAACATTCCCCCTTCTCCCTCAGGGTCTCTGTGATGAGTGCCAGTACTTGTCTCTCTCTGCTCACGCTTGTAACATGACCCCCTTCTCCCTCAGTGTCTCTGTGATGAGTGCCAGTACTTGTCTCCCTCTGCTCACGCGTGTAACATGACCCCTTCTCCCTCAGTGTCTCTGTGATGAGTGCCAGTACTTGTCTCTCTCTTCTCACGCTTGTAACATGACCCCCTTCTCCCTCAGTGTCTCTGTGATGAGTGCCAGTACTTGTCTCTCTCTGCTCATGCTTGTAACATTCCCCCTTCTCCCTCAGGGTCTCTGTGAAGAGTGCCAGTACTTGTCTCTCTCTGCTCACGCGTGTAACATTCCCCCTTCTCCCTCAGTGTCTCTGTGATGAGTGCCAGTACTTGTCTCTCTCTGCTCACGCTTGTAACATTCCCCCTTCTCCCTCAGTGTCTCTGTGATGAGTGCCAGTACTTGTCTCTCTCTGCTCACACGTGTAACATTCCCCCTTCTCCCTCAGTGCCTCTGTGATGAGTGCCAGTACTTGTCTCTCTCTGCTCACACGTGTAACATTCCCCCTTCTCCCTCAGTGTATCTGTGAGGAGTGCCAGTACTTGTCTCTCTCTGCTCACGCTTGTAACATGACCCCCTTCTCCCTCAGTGTCTCTGTGATGAGTGCCCGTACTTGTCTCCCTCTGCTCATGCTTGTATCATTCCCCCTTCTCCCTCAGTGTCTCTGTGATGAGTGCCAGTACTTGTCTCTCTCTGCTCATGCTTGTAACATTCCCCCTTCTCCCTCAGTGCCTCTGTGATGAGTGCCAGTACTTGTCTCTCTCTGCTCACGCGTGTAACATTCCCCCTTCTCCCTCAGTCTCTCTGTGATGAGTGCCAGTACTTGCCTGTCTCTGCTCACGCGTGTAACATTCCCCCTTCTCCCTCAGTGCCTCTGTGATGAGTGCCAGTACTTGCCTGTCTCTGCTCACGCTTGTAACATTCCCCCTTCTCCCTCAGTGTCTCTGTGATGAGTGCCAGTACTTGTCTCTCTCTGCTCACGCGTGTAACATTCCCCCTTCTCCCTCAGTGTATCTGTGATGAGTGCCAGTACTTGTCTCTCTCTGCTCACGCGTGTAACATTCCCCCTTCTCCCTCAGTGTCTCTGTGATGAGTGCCAGTACTTGTCTCTCTCTGCTCACGCGTGTAACATTCCCCCTTCTCCCTCAGTGTATCTGTGATGAGTGCCAGTACTTGTCTCTCTCTGCTCAAGCGTGTAACATGACCCCCTTCTCCCTCAGTGTATCTGTGATGAGTGGCAGTACTTGTCTCTCTCTTCTCATGCTTGTAACATGACCCCTTCTCCCTCAGTGCCTCTGTGATGAGTGGCAGTACTTGTCTCTCTCTTCTCATGCTTGTATCATTCCCCCTTCTCCCTCAGTGCCTCTGTGATGAGTGCCAGTGCTTGTCTCTCTCTGCTCACGCGTGTAACATTCCCCCTTCAACCTCAGTGTCTCTGTGATGAGTGCCAGTGCTTGTCTCTCTCTGCTCACGCTTGTAACATTCCCCCTTCTCCCTCAGGGTCTCTGTGATGAGTGTCAGTACTTGTCTCTCTCTGCTCACGCTTGTATCATTCCCCCTTCTCCCTCAGTGTCTCTGTGATGAGTGCCAGTACTTGTCTCTCTCTGCTCACGCTTGTAACATTCCCCCTTCTCCCTCAGTGTCTCTGTGATGAGTGCCAGTACTTGTCTCTCTCTGCTCACGCTTGTAACATTCCCCCTTCTCCCTCAGTGCCTCTGTGATGAGTGCCAGTACTTGTCTCTCTCTGCTCACGCTTGTAACATTCCCCCTTCTCCCTCAGTGCCTCTGTGATGAGTGCCAGTACTTGTCTCTCTCTGCTCACGCTTGTAACATTCCCCCTTCTCCCTCAGTGCCTCTGTGATGAGTGCCAGTACTTGTCTCTCTCTGCTCACGCTTGTAACATTCCCCCTTCTCCCTCAGTGCATCTGTGTTGAGTGCCAGTGCTTGTCTCTCTCTGCTCACGCTTGTAACATTCCCCCTTCTCCCTCAGTGCCTCTGTGATGAGTGCCAGTGCTTGTCTCTCTCTGCTCACGCTTGTATCATTCCCCCTTCTCCCTCAGAGTCTCTGTGATGAGTGCCAGTGCTTGTCTCTCTCTGCTCACGCGTGTAACATTCCCCCTTCTCCCTCAGTGTATCTGTGATGAGTGCCAGTGCTTGTCTCTCTCTGCTCACGCTTGTAACATTCCCCCTTCTCCCTCAGTGTCTCTGTGATGAGTGCCAGTACTTGTCTCTCTCTGCTCACGCGTGTAACATTCCCCCTTCTCCCTCAGTGTCTCTGTGATGAGTGCCAGTACTTGTCTCTCTCTGCTCACGCTTGTAACATTCCCCCTTCTCCCTCAGTGTATGTGTGATGAGTGCCAGTACTTGTCTCTCTCTGCTCACGCGTGTAACATTCCCCCTTCTCCCTCAGTGTATCTGTGATGAGTGCCAGTACTTGTCTCTCTCTGCTCACGCTTGTAACATTCCCCCTTCTCCCTCAATGTATGTGTGATGAGTGCCAGTACTTGTCTCTCTCTGCTCACGCGTGTAACATTCCCCCTTCTCCCTCAGTGTATCTGTGATGAGTGCCAGTACTTGTCTCTCTCTGCTCACGCTTGTAACATTCCCCCTTCTCCCTCAATGCCTCTGTGATGAGTGCCAGTACTTGTCTCTCTCTGCTCACGCGTGTAACATTCCCCCTTCTCCCTCAGTGTATCTGTGATGAGTGCCAGTACTTGTCTCTCTCTGCTCACGCTTGTAACATGACCCCCTTCTCCCTCAGTGTCTCTGTGATGAGTGCCAGTACTTGTCTCCCTCTGCTCATGCTTGTATCATTCCCCCTTCTCCCTCAGTGTCTCTGTGATGAGTGCCAGTACTTGTCTCTCTCTGCTCATGCTTGTAACATTCCCCCTTCTCCCTCAGTGTCTCTGTGATGAGTGCCAGTACTTGTCTCTCTCTGCTCATGCTTGTAACATTCCCCCTTCTCCCTCAGTGCCTCTGTGATGAGTGCCAGTACTTGTCTCTCTCTGCTCACGCGTGTAACATTCCCCCTTCTCCCTCAGTGTCTCTGTGATGTGTGCCAGTACTTGCCTCTCTCTGCTCACGCGTGTAACATTCCCCCTTCTCCCTCAGTGCCTCTGTGATGAGTGCCAGTACTTGCCTCTCTCTGCTCACGCTTGTAACATTCCCCCTTCTCCCTCAGTGTCTCTGTGATGAGTGCCAGTACATGTCTCTCTCTGCTCATGCGTGTAACATTCCCCCTTCTCCCTCAGTGTCTCTGTGATGAGTGCCAGTACTTGTCTCTCTCTGCTCACGCGTGTAACATTCCTCCTTCTCCCTCAGTGTCTCTGTGATGAGTGCCAGTACTTGTCTCTCTCTGCTCACGCGTGTAACATTCCCCCTTCTCCCTCAGTGTATCTGTGATGAGTGCCAGTACTTGTCTCTCTCTGCTCACGCGTGTAACATGACCCCCTTTTCCCTCAGTGCCTCTGTGATGAGTGCCAGTACTTGTCTCTCTCTTCTCACGCTTGTAACATGACCCCTTCTCCCTCAGTGCCTCTGTGATGAGTGCCAGTACTTGTCTCTCTCTGCTCATGCTTGTATCATTCCCCCTTCTCCCTCAGTGTCTCTGTGATGAGTGCCAGTGCTTGTCTCTCTCTGCTCACGCGTGTAACATTCCCCCTTCAACCTCAGTGTCTCTGTGATGAGTGCCAGTACTTGTCTCTCTCTGCTCACGCTTGTAACATTCCCCCTTCTCCCTCAGTGTCTCTGTGATGAGTGTCAGTAATTGTCTCTCTCTGCTCACGCATGTAACATGACCCCCTTCTCCCTCAGTGTCTCTGTGATGAGTGCCAGTACTTGTCTCCCTCTGCTCACGCGTGTAACATGACCCCTTCTCCCTCAGTGTCTCTGTGATGAGTGCCAGTACTTGTCTCTCTCTTCTCACGCTTGTAACATGACCCCCTTCTCCCTCAGTGTCTCTGTGATGAGTGCCAGTACTTGTCTCTCTCTTCTCAGGCTTGCAACATTCCCCCTTCTCCCTCAGTGTCTCTGTGATGAGTGCCAGTACTTGTCTCTCTCTGCTCACGCGTGTAACATTCCCCCTTCTCCCTCAGTGTCTCTGTGATGAGTGCCAGTACTTGTCTCTCTCTGCTCACGCTTGTAACATTCCCCCTTCTCCCTCAGTGTATCTGTGATGAGTGCCAGTACTTGTCTCTCTCTGCTCACGCTTGTAACATTCCCCCTTCTCCCTCAGTGCCTCTGTGATGAGTGCCAGTACTTGTCTCTCTCTGCTCACACGTGTAACATTCCCCCTTCTCCCTCAGTGTATCTGTGAGGAGTGCCAGTACTTGTCTCTCTCTGCTCACGCTTGTAACATGACCCCCTTCTCCCTCAGTGTCTCTGTGATGAGTGCCCGTACTTGTCTCCCTCTGCTCATGCTTGTATCATTCCCCCTTCTCCCTCAGTGTCTCTGTGATGAGTGCCAGTACTTGTCTCTCTCTGCTCATGCTTGTAACATTCCCCCTTCTCCCTCAGTGCCTCTGTGATGAGTGCCAGTACTTGTCTCTCTCTGCTCACGCGTGTAACATTCCCCCTTCTCCCTCAGTCTCTCTGTGATGAGTGCCAGTACTTGCCTGTCTCTGCTCACGCGTGTAACATTCCCCCTTCTCCCTTAGTGCCTCTGTGATGAGTGCCAGTACTTGTCTCTCTCTGCTCACGCTTGTAACATTCCCCCTTCTCCCTCAGTGTCTCTGTGATGAGTGCCAGTACTTGTCTCTCTCTGCTCACGCGTGTAACATTCCCCCTTCTCCCTCAGTGTATCTGTGATGAGTGCCAGTACTTGTCTCTCTCTGCTCACGCGTGTAACATTCCCCCTTCTCCCTCAGTGTCTCTGTGATGAGTGCCAGTACTTGTCTCTCTCTGCTCACGCGTGTAACATTCCCCCTTCTCCCTCAGTGTATCTGTGATGAGTGGCAGTACTTGTCTCTCTCTGCTCAAGCGTGTAACATGACCCCCTTCTCCCTCAGTGCCTCAGTGATGAGTGGCAGTACTTGTCTCTCTCTTCTCATGCTTGTAACATGACCCCTTCTCCCTCAGTGTCTCTGTGATGAGTGCCAGTACTTGTCTCTCTCTGCTCATGCTTGTATCATTCCCCCTTCTCCCTCAGTGTCTCTGTGATGAGTGCCAGTGCTTGTCTCTCTCTGCTCACGCGTGTAACATTCCCCCTTCAACCTCAGTGTCTCTGTGATGAGTGCCAGTACTTGTCTCTCTCTGCTCACGCTTGTAACATTCCCCCTTCTCCCTCAGTGTCTCTGTGATGAGTGTCAGTACTTGTCTCTCTCTGCTCACGCTTGTAACATTCCCCCTTCTCCCTCAGGGTCTCTGTGATGAGTGCCAGTACTTGTCTCTCTCTGCTCACGCTTGTAACATTCCCCCTTCTCCCTCAGTGTCTCTGTGATGAGTGCAAGTACTTGTCTCTCTCTGCTCACGCTTGTATCATTCCCCCTTCTCCCTCAGTGTCTCTGTGATGAGTGCCAGTACTTGTCTCTCTCTGCTCACGCTATTATCATTCCCCCTTCTCCCTCAGTGTCTCTGTGATGAGTGCCAGTACTTGTCTCTCTCTGCTCACGCTTGTAACATTCCCCCTTCTCCCTCAGTGTCTCTGTGATGAGTGTCAGTACTTGTCTCTCTCTGCTCACGCTTGTATCATTCCCCCTTCTCCCTCAGTGTCTCTGTGATGAGTGCCAGTACTTGTCTCTCTCTGCTCACGCGTGTAACATTCCCCCTTCTCCCTCAGTGTCTCTGTGATGAGTGCCAGTACTTGTCTCTCTCTGCTCACGCTATTATCATTCCCCCTTCTCCCTCAGTGTCTCTGTGATGAGTGCCAGTACTTGTCTCTCTCTGCTCACGCTTGTAACATTCCCCCTTCTCCCTCAGTGTATCTGTGATGAGTCCCAGTACTTGTCTCTCTCTGCTCACGCTTGTAACATTCCCCCTTCTCCCTCAGTGTCTCTGTGATGAGTGCCAGTACTTGTCTCTCTCTGCTCACGCGTGTAACATTCCCCCTTCTCCCTCAGTGTCTCTGTGATGAGTGCCAGTACTTGTCTCTCTCTGCTCACGCTTGTAACATTCCCCCTTCTCCCTCAGTGTCTCTGTGATGAGTGCCAGTACTTGTCTCTCTCTGCTCACGCTTGTAACATTCCCCCTTCTCCCTCAGTGTCTCTGTGATGAGTGCCAGTACTTGTCTCTCTCTGCTCACGCTTGTAACATTCCCCCTTCTCCCTCAGTGTCTCTGTGATGAGTGCCAGTACTTGTCTCTCTCTGCTCACGCTTGTAACATTCCCCCTTCTCCCTCAGTGCCTCTGTGATGAGTGCCAGTACTTGTCTCTCTCTGCTCACGCTTGTAACATTCCCCCTTCTCCCTCAGTGCATCTGTGTTGAGTGCCAGTGCTTGTCTCTCTCTGCTCACGCTTGTAACATTCCCCCTTCTCCCTCAGTGCCTCTGTGATGAGTGCCAGTGCTTGTCTCTCTCTGCTCACGCTTGTATCATTCCCCCTCCTCCCTCAGAGTCTCTGTGATGAGTGCCAGTGCTTGTCTCTCTCTGCTCACGCGTGTAACATTCCCCCTTCTCCCTCAGTGTATCTGTGATGAGTGCCAGTGCTTGTCTCTCTCTGCTCACGCTTGTAACATTCCCCCTTCTCCCTCAGTGTCTCTGTGATGAGTGCCAGTACTTGTCTCTCTCTGCTCACGCGTGTAACATTCCCCCTTCTCCCTCAGTGTCTCTGTGATGAGTGCCAGTACTTGTCTCTCTCTGCTCACGCTTGTAACATTCCCCCTTCTCCCTCAGTGTATGTGTGATGAGTGCCAGTACTTGTCTCTCTCTGCTCACGCGTGTAACATTCCCCCTTCTCCCTCAGTGTCTCTGTGATGAGTGCCAGTGCTTGTCTCTCTCTGCTCATGCTTGTAACATTCCCCCTTCTCCCTCAATGCCTCTGTGATGAGTGCCAGTACTTGTCTCTCTCTGCTCACGCGTGTAACATTCCCCCTTCTCCCTCAGTGTATCTGTGATGAGTGCCAGTACTTGTCTCTCTCTGCTCACGCTTGTAACATGACCCCCTTCTCCCTCAGTGTCTCTGTGATGAGTGCCAGTACTTTTCTCCATCTGCTCATGCTTGTATCATTCCCCCTTCTCCCTCAATGTCTCTGTGATGAGTGCCAGTACTTGTCTCTCTCTGCTCATGCTTGTAACATTCCCCCTTCTCTCTCAGTGTCTCTGTGATGAGTGCCAGTACTTGTCTCTCTCTGCTCATGCTTGTAACATTCCCCCTTCTCCCTCAGTGCCTCTGTGATGAGTGCCAGTACTTGTCTCTCTCTGCTCACGCGTGTAACATTCCCCCTTCTCCCTCAGTGTCTCTGTGATGAGTGCCAGTACTTGCCTCTCTCTGCTCACGCGTGTAACATTCCCCCTTCTCCCTCAGTGCCTCTGTGATGAGTGCCAGTACTTGCCTCTCTCTGCTCACGCTTGTAACATTCCCCCTTCTCCCTCAGTGTCTCTGTGATGAGTGCCAGTACTTGTCTCTCTCTGCTCACGCGTGTAACATTCCCCCTTCTCCCTCAGTGTCTCTGTGATGAGTGCCAGTACTTGTCTCTCTCTGCTCACGCGTGTAACATTCCCCCTTCTCCCTCAGTGTCTCTGTGATGAGTGCCAGTACTTGTCTCTCTCTGCTCACGCGTGTAACATTCCCCCTTCTCCCTCAGTGTATCTGTGATGAGTGCCAGTACTTGTCTCTCTCTGCTCACGCGTGTAACATGACCCCCTTTTCCCTCAGTGCCTCTGTGATGAGTGCCAGTACTTGTCTCTCTCTTCTCACGCTTGTAACATGACCCCTTCTCCCTCAGTGCCTCTGTGATGAGTGCCAGTACTTGTCTCTCTCTCCTCATGCTTGTATCATTCCCCCTTCTCCCTCAGTGTCTCTGTGATGAGTGCCAGTGCTTGTCTCTCTCTGCTCACGCGTGTAACATTCCCCCTTCAACCTCAGTGTCTCTGTGATGAGTGCCAGTACTTGTCTCTCTCTGCTCACGCTTGTAACATTCCCCCTTCTCCCTCAGTGTCTCTGTGATGAGTGTCAGTAATTGTCTCTCTCTGCTCACGCTTGTAACATTCCCCCTTCTCCCTCAGGGTCTCTGTGATGAGTGCCAGTACTTGTCTCTCTCTGCTCACGCTTGTAACATGACCCCCTTCTCCCTCAGTGTCTCTGTGATGAGTGCCAGTACTTGTCTCCCTCTGCTCACGCGTGTAACATGACCCCTTCTCCCTCAGTGTCTCTGTGATGAGTGCCAGTACTTGTCTCTCTCTTCTCATGCTTGTAACATGACCCCCTTCTCCCTCAGTGTCTCTGTGATGAGTGCCAGTACTTGTCTCTCTCTGCTCATGCTTGTAACATTCCCCCTTCTCCCTCAGGGTCTCTGTGATGAGTGCCAGTACTTGTCTCTCTCTGCTCACGCGTGTAACATTCCCCCTTTTCCCTCAGTGTCTCTGTGATGAGTGCCAGTACTTGTCTCTCTCTGCTCACGCGTGTAACATTCCCCCTTCTCCCTCAGTGTCTCTGTGATGAGTGCCAGTACTTGTCTCTCTCTGCTCACGCGTGTAACATTCCCCCTTCTCCCTCAGTGTCTCTGTGATGAGTGCCAGTACTTGTCTCTCTCTGCTCACGCGTGTAACATTCCCCCTTCTCCCTCAGTGTATCTGTGATGAGTGCCAGTACTTGTCTCTCTCTGCTCACGCGTGTAACATGACCCCCTTTTCCCTCAGTGCCTCTGTGATGAGTGCCAGTACTTGTCTCTCTCTTCTCACGCTTGTAACATGACCCCTTCTCCCTCAGTGCCTCTGTGATGAGTGCCAGTACTTGTCTCTCTCTGCTCATGCTTGTATCATTCCCCCTTCTCCCTCAGTGTCTCTGTGATGAGTGCCAGTGCTTGTCTCTCTCTGCTCACGCGTGTAACATTCCCCCTTCAACCTCAGTGTCTCTGTGATGAGTGCCAGTACTTGTCTCTCTCTGCTCACGCTTGTAACATTCCCCCTTCTCCCTCAGTGTCTCTGTGATGAGTGTCAGTAATTGTCTCTCTCTGCTCACGCTTGTAACATTCCCCCTTCTCCCTCAGGGTCTCTGTGATGAGTGCCAGTACTTGTCTCTCTCTGCTCACGCTTGTAACATGACCCCCTTCTCCCTCAGTGTCTCTGTGATGAGTGCCAGTACTTGTCTCCCTCTGCTCACGCGTGTAACATGACCCCTTCTCCCTCAGTGTCTCTGTGATGAGTGCCAGTACTTGTCTCTCTCTTCTCACGCTTGTAACATGACCCCCTTCTCCCTCAGTGTCTCTGTGATGAGTGCCAGTACTTGTCTCTCTCTGCTCATGCTTGTAACATTCCCCCTTCTCCCTCAGGGTCTCTGTGATGAGTGCCAGTACTTGTCTCTCTCTGCTCACGCGTGTAACATTCCCCCTTCTCCCTCAGTGTCTGTGATGAGTGCCAGTACTTGTCTCTCTCTGCTCACGCTTGTAACATTCCCCCTTCTCCCTCAGTGTATCTGTGATGAGTGCCAGTACTTGTCTCTCTCTGCTCACGCTTGTAACATTCCCCCTTCTCCCTCAGTGCCTCTGTGATGAGTGCCAGTACTTGTCTCTCTCTGCTCACACGTGTAACATTCCCCCTTCTCCCTCAGTGTATCTGTGAGGAGTGCCAGTACTTGTCTCTCTCTGCTCACGCTTGTAACATGACCCCCTTCTCCCTCAGTGTCTCTGTGATGAGTGCCCGTACTTGTCTCCCTCTGCTCATGCTTGTATCATTCCCCCTTCTCCCTCAGTGTCTCTGTGATGAGTGCCAGTACTTGTCTCTCTCTGCTCATGCTTGTAACATTCCCCCTTCTCCCTCAGTGCCTCTGTGATGAGTGCCAGTACTTGTCTCTCTCTGCTCACGCGTGTAACATTCCCCCTTCTCCCTCAGTCTCTCTGTGATGAGTGCCAGTACTTGCCTGTCTCTGCTCACACGTGTAACATTCCCCCTTCTCCCTCAGTGCCTCTGTGATGAGTGCCAGTACTTGTCTCTCTCTGCTCACGCTTGTAACATTCCCCCTTCTCCCTCAGTGTCTCTGTGATGAGTGCCAGTACTTGTCTCTCTCTGCTCACGCGTGTAACATTCCCCCTTCTCCCTCAGTGTATCTGTGATGAGTGCCAGTACTTGTCTCTCTCTGCTCACGCGTGTAACATTCCCCCTTCTCCCTCAGTGTCTCTGTGATGAGTGCCAGTACTTGTCTCTCTCTGCTCACGCGTGTAACATTCCCCCTTCTCCCTCAGTGTATCTGTGATGAGTGGCAGTACTTGTCTCTCTCTGCTCACGCGTGTAACATGACCCCCTTCTCCCTCAGTGCCTCTGTGATGAGTGGCAGTACTTGTCTCTCTCTTCTCATGCTTGTAACATGACCCCTTCTCCCTCAGTGTCTCTGTGATGAGTGCCAGTACTTGTCTCTCTCTGCTCATGCTTGTATCATTCCCCCTTCTCCCTCAGTGTCTCTGTGATGAGTGCCAGTGCTTGTCTCTCTCTGCTCAGGCGTGTAACATTCCCCCTTCAACCTCAGTGTCTCTGTGATGAGTGCCAGTACTTGTCTCTCTCTGCTCACGCTTGTAACATTCCCCCTTCTCCCTCAGTGTCTCTGTGATGAGTGTCAGTACTTGTCTCTCTCTGCTCACGCTTGTAACATTCCCCCTTCTCCCTCAGGGTCTCTGTGATGAGTGCCAGTACTTGTCTCTCTCTGCTCACGCTTGTATCATTCCCCCTTCTCCCTCAGTGTCTCTGTGATGAGTGCCAGTACTTGTCTCTCTCTGCTCACGCTTGTATCATTCCCCCTTCTCCCTCAGTGTCTCTGTGATGAGTGCCAGTACTTGTCTCCCTCTGCTCACGCGTGTAACATGACCCCCTTCTCCCTCAGTGTCTCTGTGATGACTGCCAGTACTTGTCTCTCTCTGCTCACGCGTGTAACATTCCCCCTTCTCCCTCAGTGCCTCTGTGATGAGTGCCAGTACTTGCCTCTCTCTGATGAGTGCCAGTACTTGTCTCACTCTGCTCACACATGTAACATTCCCCCTTCTCCCTCAGTGTCTCTGTGATGAGTGCCAGTACTTGTCTCTCTCTTCTCATGCTTGTAACATGACCCCCTTCTCCCTCAGTGTCTCTGTGATGAGTGCCAGTACTTGTCTCTCTCTGCTCATGCTTGTATCATTCCCCCTTCTCCCTCAGTGTCTCTGTGATGAGTGCCAGTACTTGTCTCTCTCTGCTCATGCTTGTAACATTCCCCCTTCTCCCTCAGTGTCTCTGTGATGAGTGCCAGTACTTGTCTCTCTCTGCTCACGCGTGTAACATTCCCCCTTCTCCCTCAGTGTATCTGTGATGAGTGCCAGTACTTTTCTCTCTCTGCTCACGCTTGTAACATTCCCCCTTCTCCCTCAGTGTATCTGTGATGAGTGCCAGTACTTGTCTCTCTCTGCTCACGCGTGTAACATTCCCCCTTCTCCCTCAGTATATCTGTGATGAGTGCCAGTACTTGTCTCTCTCTGCTCATGCTTGTAACATTCCCCCTTCTCCCTCAGTGCCTCTGTGATGAGTGCCAGTACTTGTCTCTCTCTGCTCACGCGTGTAACATGACCCCCTTCTCACTCAGTGTCTCTGTGATGAGTGCCAGTACTTGTCTCTCTCTGCTCATGCTTGTAACATTCCCCCTTCTCCCTCAGTGCCTCTGTGATGAGTGCCAGTACTTGTCTCCCTCTGCTCATGCTTGTAACATTCCCCCTTCTCCCTCAGTGCCTCTGTGATGAGTGCCAGTACTTGTCTCTCTCTGCTCACGCGTGTAACATGACCCCCTTCTCCCTCAGTGTCTCTGTGATGAGTGCCAGTACTTGTCTCCCTCTGCTCATGCTTGTAACATTCCCCCTTCTCCCTCAGTGTCTCTGTGATGAGTGTCAGTACTTGTCTCTCTCTGCTCACGCTTGTATCATTCCCCCTTCTCCCTCAGTGTCTCTGTGATGAGTGCCAGTACTTGTCTCTCTCTGCTCACGCGTGTAACATTCCCCCTTCTCCCTCAGTGTATCTGTGATGAGTCCCAGTACTTGTCTCTCTCTGCTCACGCTTGTAACATTCCCCCTTCTCCCTCAGTGTCTCTGTGATGAGTGCCAGTACTTGTCTCTCTCTGCTCACGCGTGTAACATTCCCCCTTCTCCCTCAGTGTCTCTGTGATGAGTGCCAGTACTTGTCTCTCTCCGCTCACGCTTGTAACATTCCCCCTTCTCCCTCAGTGTCTCTGTGATGAGTGCCAGTACTTGTCTCTCTCCGCTCACGCTTGTAACATTCCCCCTTCTCCCTCAGTGTCTCTGTGATGAGTGCCAGTACTTGTCTCTCTCCGCTCACGCTTGTAACATTCCCCCTTCTCCCTCAGTGTCTCTGTGATGAGTGCCAGTACTTGTCTCTCTCTGCTCACGCTTGTAACATTCCCCCTTCTCCCTCAGTGCCTCTGTGATGAGTGCCAGTACTTGTCTCTCTCTGCTCACGCTTGTAACATTCCCCCTTCTCCCTCAGTGCATCTGTGTTGAGTGCCAGTACTTGTCTCTCTCTGCTCACGCTTGTAACATTCCCCCTTCTCCCTCAGTGCCTCTGTGATGAGTGCCAGTACTTGTCTCTCTCTGCTCACGCTTGTATCATTCCCCCTTCTCCCTCAGAGTCTCTGTGATGAGTGCCAGTGCTTGTCTCTCTCTGCTCACGCGTGTAACATTCCCCCTTCTCCCTCAGTGTATCTGTGATGAGTGCCAGTGCTTGTCTCTCTCTGCTCACGCTTGTAACATTCCCCCTTCTCCCTCAGTGTCTCTGTGATGAGTGCCAGTACTTGTCTCTCTCTGCTCACGCGTGTAACATTCCCCATTCTCCCTCAGTGTCTCTGTGATGAGTGCCAGTACTTGTCTCTCTCTGCTCACGCTTGTAACATTCCCCCTTCTCCCTCAGTGTATGTGTGATGAGTGCCAGTACTTGTCTCTCTCTGCTCACGCGTGTAACATTCCCCCTTCTCCCTCAGTGTCTCTGTGATGAGTGCCAGTGCTTGTCTCTCTCTGCTCACGCGTGTAACATTCCCCCTTCTCCCTCAGTGCCTCTGTGATGAGTGCCAGTACTTGTCTCTCTCTGCTCACGCTTGTAACATTCCCCCTTCTCCCTCAGTGTCTTTGTGATGAGTGCCAGTGCTTGTCTCCCTCTGCTCACGCTTGTAACATTCCCCCTTCTCCCTCAGTGCCTCTGTGATGAGTGCCAGTGCTTGTCTCTCTCTGCTCACGCTTGTAACATTCCCCCTTCTCCCTCAGTGTATCTCTCTCTGCTCACGCTTGTAACATTCCCCCTTCTCCCTCAGTGTCTCTGTGATGAGTGCCAGTAAATGTATCTCTCTGCTCACGCTTGTAACATTCCCCCTTCTCCCTCAGTGTCTCTGTGATGAGTGTCAGTACTTGTCTCTCTCTGCTCACGCTTGTAACATTCCCCTTTCTCCCTCAGTGTCTCTGTGATGAGTGCCAGTACTTGTCTCTCTCTGCTCATGCTTGTAACATGACCCCCTCCTCCCTCAGTGTCTCTCTGATGAGTGCCAGTACTTGTCTCTCTCTGCTCATGCTTGTAACATGACCCCCTCCTCCCTCAGTGTCTCTCTGATGAGTGCCAGTACTTGTCTCTCTCTGCTCATGCTTGTATCATTCCCCCTTCTCCCTCAGTGTATCTGTGATGAGTGCCAGTACTTGTCTCTCTCTGCTCACGCTTGTAACATGACCCCTTCTCCCTCAGTGTCTCTGTGATGAGTGCCAGTACTTGTCTCTCTCTGCTCACGCTTGTAACATGACCCCCTCCTCCCTCAGTGTCTCTGTGATGAGTGCCAGTACTTGTCTCTCTCTGCTCATGCTTGTAACATGGCTCCTTCTCCCTCAGTGTCTCTGTGATGAGTGCCAGTACTTGTCTCTCTCTGCTCATGCTTGTAACATGACCCCCTCCTCCCTCAGTGTCTCTGTGATGAGTGCCAGTACTTGTCTCTCTCTGCTCATGCTTGTATCATTCCCCCTTCTCCCTCAGTGTATCTGTGATGAGTGCCAGTACTTGTCTCTCTCTGCTCACGCTGGTAACATTCCCCCTTCTCCCTCAGTGTCTCTGTGATGAGTGCCAGTACTTGTCTCTCTCTGCTCACGCTTGTAACATGACCCCCTTCTCCCTCAGTGTCTCTGTGATGAGTGCCAGTACTTGTCTCTCTCTGCTCACGCTTGTAACATGACCCCCTTCTCCCTCAGTGTCTCTGTGATGAGTACCAGTAGTTGTCTCTCTCTGCTCACGCTTGTAACATTCCCCCTTCTCCCTCAGTGTCTCTGTGATGAGTGCCAGTACTTGTCTCTCTCTGCTCACGCTTGTAACATTCCCCCTTCTCCCTCAGTGTCTCTGTGATGAGTGCCAGTACTTGTCTCCCTCTGCTCACGCGTGTAACATGACCCCCTTCTCCCTCAGTGTCTCTGTGATGAGTGCCAGTGCGTTTCTCCCTTTGCTCACGCGTGTAACATTTACTGTCCTTCTTCAGTGTCTCTGTAATGAGTTCCAGTACTTGTCTCTCTCTGCTCACGCGTGTAACATTTACTGTCCTTCTTCAGTGTCTCTGTCATGAGTTCCAGTACTTGTCTCTCTCTGCTCACGCGTGTAACATTTCCTGTCCTTCTTCAGGGTCTCTGTAATGAGTTCCAGTACTTGTCTCTCTCTGCTCACGCGTGTAACATTTCCTGTCCTTCTTCAGGGTCTCTGTAATGAGTTCCAGTACTTGTCTCTCTCTGCTCACGCGTGTAACATTTCCTGTCCTTCTTCAGGGTCTCTGTCATGAGTTCCAGTACTTGTCTCTCTCTGCTCACGCGTGTAACATGACCCCCTTCTCCCTCAGTGTCTCTGTGATGAGTGCCAGTACTTGTCTCTCTCTGCTCATGCTTGTAACATTCCCCCTTCTCCCTCAGTGTCTCTGTGATGAGTGCCAGTACTTGTCTCTCTCTGCTCATGCTTGTAACATTCCCCCTTCTCCCTCAGTGTATCTGTGATGAGTGCCAGTGCTTGTTTCTCTCTGCTCATTCTTGTAACATTCCCCCTTCTCCCTCAGTGTCTCTGTGATGAGTGCCAGTGCTTGTCTCTCTCTGCTCATGCTTGTAACATTCCCCCTTCTCCCTCAGTGTCTCTGTGATGAGTGCCAGTGCTTGTCTCTCTCTGCTCACGCGTGTAACATTCCCCCTTCTCCCTCAGTGCATCTGTGCTCACACGTGTAACATTCCCCCTTCTCCCTCAGTGTCTCTGTGATGAGTGCCAGTGCTTGTCTCTCTCTTCTCACGCGTGTAACATTCCCCCTTCTCCCTCAGTGTCTCTGTGATGAGTGCCAGTGCTTGTCTCTCTCTGCTCACGCTTGTAACATTCCCCCTTCTCCCTCAGTGTCTCTGTGATGAGTGCCAGTGCTTGTCTCTCTCTGCTCACGCTTGTAACATTCCCCCTTCTCCCTCAGTGTATCTGTGATGAGTGCCAGTGCTTGTCTCTCTCTGCTCACGCTTGTAACATTCCCCCTTCTCCCTCAGTGTCTCTGGGATGAGTGCCAGTGCTTGTCCCTCTCTGCTCACGCGTGTAACATTCCCCCTTCTCCCTCAGTGTCTCTGGGATGAGTGCCAGTACTTGTCTCTCTCTGCTCACGCTTGTAACATTCCCCCTTCTCCCTCAGTGCCTCTGTGATGAGTGCCAGTGCTTGTCTCTCTCTGCTCACGCGTGTAACATTCCCCCTTCTCCCTCAGTGCATCTGTGATGAGTGCCAGTGCTTGTCTCTCTCTGCTCACGCGTGTAACATTCCCCCTTCTCCCTCAGTGTCTCTGTGATGAGTGCCAGTGCTTGTCTCTCTCTGCTCACGCTTGCAACATTCCCCCTTCTCCCTCAGGGTCTCTGTGATGAGTGCCAGTGCTTGTCTCTCTCTGCTCACGCGTGTAACATTCCCCCTTCTCCCTCAGTGTCTCTGTGATGAGTGCCAGTACTTGTCTCTCTCTGCTCACGCTTGTAACATTCCCCCTTCTCCCTCAGTGCCTCTGTGATGAGTGCCAGTGCGTTTCTCCCTCTGCTCACGCGTGTAACATTTACTGTCCTTCTTCAGTGTCTCTGTAATGAGTTCCAGTACTTGTCTCTCTCTGCTCACGCGTGTAACATTTCCTGTCCTTCTTCAGTGTCTCTGTAATGAGTTCCAGTACTTGTCTCTCTCTGCTCACGCGTGTAACATTTCCTGTCCTTCTTCAGGGTCTCTACGATGAGTGCCAGTACTTGTTCCAGCCCCAGCTGATTGTCCAGCGGTTGATTGGGATCCCTGTGCTCTACCCTGGATACATCACAGAGCAGATGATCCAGCCTCACAACAGATCCGCTCTTTACAAGTAAGTTTCTCTGTCTGGGCCTGGGCTGTGCTAACTCCCTAAAAGTAGGTGGAATAATGTCAGTAGGTGGAATTTAACCTGTTTGTTTTCAAAAGGACAATGTAGTATGCAAATGGACACGATGCACTCAATACTTAAGAAAAAGGCATATAAATAGCGATGTAGCCCTATATTCAAGCTACGGATGGTACCACTTACAGGTTACAATTTGCAGTCATTGCTACATTCCACCAGCAGGTTGCAGCCTCTCATTGCAGGCTCTGCTCCCAGATGCCCCTTGTCTCAGAAGCATCATAAACAAAGTCTGTCCAACTTGAGAATTCCCCTTGTGAAATGATATCTACAATAAAGTTCATAACCCTTGGAAAGGATGGGTCCAATGCTAGCATGCAAACCGAGGCTAAATCCTTGAATTTTAGAGCCATCCCAGAGTTCTCCTCTGAATCTATTCCTTGATCACTCTGGATGAAGCGTAGGGAGTTCCAATCTCCTGGCAACTAGAGGCTGGTGGCAGCTGCTTGGAATAAAGATTGCCCACCACAGAACACTCTGATATACAAGGAACGTATACTCTGTTTATTCAAGATGTCCACCACCATTGCAAGTCTTGTAAGAGTCCAGTGGCACTCTGGGACATGTAGTTTGTCTAGATTCTACTTGTGCCTTACGTGTAGTATAAGTGTTTCTGATACAAAGCCTCATCCCAAGTAGCAGTCCTCTGCAAAGGAAGACTCGAGCACCTAAGATGTTTGTAGGAGTGCACCTCTATCTCCACTCGGCATATGCAGGAGAATGCAGGATTGTGATATCTCCATCTTCAAGGCCCCCAGTATTCTCACCGACACCATGTTACACCACATCATCACTCGCACACACGCAACAAGATACCACACTCCTCCTTCCTTAGACAACAAAGTGGGAACACAACTCTAAATATGACACAGGCCACCTCACTTTCATAAATGATAAAAAAGGAATAGAAAAAATACGTATGTGTCTCTACAGGGTCACTTAGAACTCACAATGAAGAAATCACCCTAGCAGATGCTGGTTCCCAGTACTCATACAAATGAGGAATTTATGACCCAGGAACAAGAGGTTCTTATGGTCCACAGCTCATGGAGCCACTCCCAAACCCAATTCTGTCTTCACAGACCTGTCTAAAATCACTCCAAGCTCCCTCTACTTGGACACAGTAAATGAGGCAGGAATCAGTGTGCTTCACCATGGTTTACTATGACAGAGTTGGCATCTAAATTTCAACATTCCATGGGAACCATGCAAACGTTCCTAAAGCATAAACATAGCTAGCAACACTCTCCGCTCATGGAGTATGTGTCCTACTTCCATCTTGGCTGCGAGGTTAGGGCCGGCTGAGAAAGTGTTGTCCTTTCTGCATGACTCAGAAGTGTGTAAAAGAAACCACAACACCCTGGGTAGCCTATGAATCCTCATATCAGCTTAATTCAAAATAGCCAGTGAGCAAATCAAACAAAATCCAAGGCAGTTGTGGACCAGAGCTTCTCTATTGATTATTTGAATCAAGTAATTCTAAAGTTCCTACAACTTTCAAGTATTTGTATACATTTTTTCTCAACACAAATAAGTAGAAGGGAGATCAGTTGATAAAATGGAAACTCAAAGGCAATGACCAGTGGGCAGGTGCTAGGATCTTCTCGAAGGACTCATGCGACAAGTCCTTGACACTGTCATACATGTAACACTAACAGGAGCCAACTCTGCTGTTTTTAAAAACTCCTTTATCAGTTGTGGCAACTTCAGAACGAGAAGACGCTTTGCTAGCATAGTTCGCCAACTGTGCCTTGCACGAGTGAGCTGTATGGCCACAGAGCATTTAAAATGTGTGTAGATGTGCAAGACTACTAAGGTTTTAGAGGTCATCAAACCAATTTAGAAATGACAAAGCAAATGATTATTGAAATGCAACATTAAAGCTCACAGGAGCATGAGCATTTCACAGTACACATATATGCATTAAGGCACATATACTAGTAAATTCACTTTCTCAAGTGAAACATTGGGAGGAGCCATCATATGTAGGTTTCACTTCCATACTTGCAGATATCAATTTAATTCACAGTGGTAGCTTGGTCTGGGCCATTAAAAGAGAAGTGGGTCATAACTGCACCCTTCTGTTTCCTCAACCAATCAGAATTGTTACAGTCCATTTCAGCAATCCTTACTCTCTGTCTTCAACCAATTAGAGTGGATGCAGTCATCCGCTGTGCAAGCGGTTGTTGCATGTAAGATTAAGCAGCACTCATGAGACACAGGAGCGGGGCCTGCAGAGGTGGGCTCACGGGACATTGAGCGAGTGGCAGCACCACCATGGTCTCCTCTGATGCTCCTATGTTCATCTTCTCCCGATGCTTCTACTACGACTAGTAAACCTTGCATTAGAGGAAACATCACAAAACGGATCTCCTACCTCAAAGACAGGAGGTCGGTCTAGTATCCATACCACCGTTCATGCTAGCTCCTCACACCCCGCATCGCAGCATCCGACATCGGCCAATCATCCATTCTCTCGTATCCAGCCTTTACTCAGCCCCTTTACCAGATCCTACCAGCTCATTCCACCTTACGTGTTATATCTTAGGATGAGAGGATCTAGGCTTGAGGAGTGTTGCCATCTTAAACTCAACTCTGAAAAAACCAAGGTGATACAACTTCCTGGGCGAAAGAATTGGAGACTCCATCAGCGACGTCTCAGAAAGCGCTAACCTTGCATTCCAGATCCAGCAGGAGTAAAGCACCCTTCCGCTAGTCACTGCTGCCACTACTGACTACTCACAGAATTAAACGCGAGACAAGAAGTTGGAGCCAGGGAAAAGGGGAATGGGAAAAGGGGGAAAACCGACACCCTGGACATCACTCCTCTGACACATCACCTTGCCGGGTACTGGCTTCTGCAGGTTGAATGAGTATCTAAAAACAAATAGGTAAGTGGTATTCAGTCATAAGTGCTGCGCATCCAAAATTTACAATAACAGTGATATTCCTTCAAGCCGTCTCTGCATCACTAGCTCGTGCGTTCTGATACGAACCTGACCCTTTCTGAAAAATGATATGCTGTAAAACACAAGAAATGACGTAAACACATATAACCCCTCCTCCCTATATCTAACATAACTTCAGCCCCACTTATGTACAGCTCCTGTATCAACAATCAGTAGGTTGTCCTTTCTAACACAACTGAAAAATAGCTTACGTTCATCATCTCAGTGAAATTGCTGATTTCAGGAGATATGTATCACCGCCCTAACACCACTGGAACCCTAAGTCCTCATTCTTTAAACGTATCATAACCATAAATGCTCGAGAGAGTTCCTTCTATTGCTTCACAGAAGAATGAATTTGAATAATCTATACAGTGCTCCCTAAAGTGTAAGTTCGAATCCCAGTTTGGAGTTAATTTTCCAAGTGACCTGATATCCCTTCATAGGTTTCAGAAAAGCCAGGATGTCTTGCATGGATCTTTGTGTAAACATTGGTCCATCCGAAGCTAGAACCAGAAATCAACCAAACAAGCTCTGGGCTTCGGCTACTTCAAAGCTCAGTTGTCCTGCAAGCAGACTGTAAACCATGAGAGAAGGGATGCTCGCGTCTTGAAGATGGCAACAACCAGTGCTTAATTTGTAAATAAAAAGATGCCGGTGCCAAAAGCCCTCCTCTTAAACATGCGGCTGCTGCATTTAATTGTGGGAGCAGGGAATACTGAGGCGGCGTAATCCTGAAGCCATCTAGGGCCTCTTTAATCCACTTACAGCCACTCCCTGCCCCTTCAGCTCACTTTTGCAACTTTCTGCTTTCTCCCTTTGTGATGCTTTTTCATCTTTCCCTTCCTCGTCTGTCCCATATCTGTCTTTTGCACGCAGAAAATGCTGGAGGCAGAAGAATAAGCTCCAGCCCTCAAAAATAAGTGCTGGTGCTCAGCACCGGAGACAACAAGCAGAAATGATGCACTGGTCGCGACTATCTCCAACGTTTGTGACATTGACAAAGCTTCTGCAACTTGTAGTTTGCGTTGGGTGGTGTCACGTGCAGTATCTCCCTATAGCTCGTAACCTTTGAGTCCATTGTCCACCTCTCTGCGGACAAGCTCAGTTCAGAACACCCACGCGTGTGTCTCACATGTGTGTGTATCCTCTCAGGCACAAAGGGAAGTAATAAACCTCAGGTGTCCATGGTCTATCACTGATTCCACACGGTAATTAGGAGTCACAAGAGAAGCACTTTCCAGAATGCACTTACACTGTGACACCTCGTCGCTTACCCTGGGCACCCTCAGAAACCACAAGCCACGGTCACACTCTTCATGTTCTCTGTAAATTATAATTGCCTTTACCCTGGAACCCCCTGTTTCCTAGAATGCAAACTTCAAAGGATGCAAAGCACCACAGCAAGGCTGTTACTGTGCCTCGGTCCAAGGCAGCACATAACGCCTGCGCTTCAGCAGTAACCAGGCGCTCTGCCTTTAAAGCGCTTTCAATCATACACAGAACCTTCCACATGAAATCTCTATGTCTCGTACAAAATAAAGTCCAATATTGTCCCAGAAGAGGAATCAACGTTCAAGACTTGAACCTCACCTATAGTTCCTTCTTATAAGAAAAGGATCATTGGTGAGAGAGGCTTCTCAGTAAACGCAGTAAAACTTCGGAACTCCTTACCAGAGAAGATACGAAATATACAAGGACCATCAGAAGCCCTGGCTCCTCCCTAGTTAAGGAGACAGGGTCAAGCAAGTGCCCTGCCAGTCCTAAACTAAAGAAGATTCCAGGTCAGATCACAAACCCACATGGGTGATCCTTAAAAGTCACAGAACTACCACGACTGAATATGACTGCAGCGGGCTGTAATCAGTCCAGGCGATAGCCGCACTCATATCCTTCTGGTTCCTGATAAAAGGACCTACCTTGGCTACCTGCATCCAGAATAAACCAGAGGGCACTTCTAATCCAGGTTCTGGTCTGGTAGAATCATTCAGTCACGGCGGCTGTCATCTGTCCGGGCCACTGAAGATACTCATTCCCCCTTAGCTACTGACACAAGACTCTATCCCGGAGGCCTGTGACCACCACAGAATGGACCTAGCTTCTTTAAACCCTTTCAAGCAGGTATTTAACCTGTACAACAATCATAGCCAGCAGCCTGCAATAAAGAACCTATCCAACACACATGTTCTTTCAGGAGCCACCAGAAACCCACCTCAGGCAAACCTTACACCTCCAATCAGGACATGCACAGGTCAGAAGAGATCTGCCTCACGCCTGCTGCCCCTTGCGTGATGTTAACACAGTCCATCTTTGCAGGTTCAGCTCCTGTGTCTCACCAAATGTCACCTATTCTTAGATGCAACAACTGCTTGCACAGTGGATGACTCTAATAAAACTCATCCAGTCTCTGTCCTCTCTCTCTCTCTCTAGATCCAGTCCCAGTTTCTCTAGTAGGGCGTGCAGAGATACACAACAGCCAGTTAATGTCAAATATGTGCAGTATCGTGACGCAAGACAGGAGAAGAGTACCACTCTGGTCACTTACGCATGATGCCAAAATACTGTTGCCATTGTTGTCACTGCAAGCACAACACCCGTCCAACCAAGGACGCCCTCACCGCGTCATGTGTACCCATCCGATAATGTACTTAGGCCCTTTGCAATGGCTTTTTAATGCCCCAGCAGGCCCCGTCTTATCCCAAGCATTGCTTCAGCCATCCCCAGCAGGTTTCTAGCTGCCCCCAGCAATCTTTGTCTCATCTTTAGCAGACCAAAGTGTCCTCCAGGTTGGACTGTCGTACAACACCAACGTTGTTTCAGTTCATCCAGTATTAAAGCGTCCACTACCATGAGGCAATTCTCGTGCATAACTTTGCACTTTGCATCCGTATATTATGCATGTGTAAAATTTGAAGGAACACTTTAAGGCATGTTGAAAAGCAATCGAATAAGTAAATCCTGTTATCTGCATCCTCAAACTCCTAAGGAGGGGCCAAGAACATATCTCACAAATGAGTGAAACACGCCTGTGAGTAGCAGAGCCTGGTATCAAGTCACAGAGTAGTAGGATATGCTAAGGGATGTAGTAGAGGCAGGTGAGGATCATAGGTCCTTGATGTCCATGTTGAAGGACTTCCTTAGATCATCACCCGCTGCTGGGAGCGAGCTCAACTGAGTGCTCCTTGAGAGGTTTGACTCAGTTCGCTGACTATGCAGAGCGTCGGGTGCCAGTCATAAAGTCTTTCTTGTAGATTCCTTGTCCTGTAATAATGACGGTTTATGGCTCCTTATGTGTACCTGGCAGGCTGTGAGGCTAGCCAGGGTTTGTACTTTCCTCAGTGGAGGTGAAGTTTTTCAAATCAAAAAGATTTTTTGAACCGTATGTTGCTTCCCGACATCCTCATTGTAGGTGTAAAGCACTTTAGAGAGACAGTGACGTCAACGGCCAGGATCAATTAGGTCTAAAACCAAGAAGGGTGAGAAGGTAAGGGGATGAGCAACAGCGAGGAAAGCCAGGGTGAAGGGGACATGGGCAATACCCGAGAGGATCCTGGACCAGGTAGGATGACTCGATGAGGTTGGACAAGTTAAGGAGTTAGTTGGCCATGACAAAGAGGTCAAGGAATGGTTGTATGAGGAGAGAAGCTGCTATTGAACCAAGGAGAAGTTGATGTTCGTGGAGTACACATGTCGAGGCTGTGACCACTGCTGGTGTTGGTTCAATGATGTGTTACATGAAACTAAAAAAGCACCTATGACTTTGAAGCAAACCCTACCAAACCACTGATGTCCTCAAAAACTCCTCACTGATTCCTGTAATAGCAGGTGTTGAGATAATCATTAAATACACCCTGTAAAGTGTTTTGAAAGGAGGCAGAAAACAGCAAAAGTGGCCTGCGAACTCACCTGATGCCACTGTATGTCACATGTTGTCACCACAATGTCTTCAATTTTCACACGGTCACCCAGTGAAGGATCAGTATCACACCACATAAAGAAGGTGAGATGGGAACTCCTAAAGAGAGTATGTTTCCAGCTAATTTGCAGAGGCTGTGAACATCCAAAAACATATTACGAGTTTTGCCTTCTGCCACTACAAAGAGTCAACTTCATAAGCCTTTTATTTTGGCGAATGGTGGGTAAAAATGGCTCCTCAAGCCATAATAAGCCCTAAGGCCTGACCTGTCCATTGAGCCTCAATGGCTTTTTAGCCAGTGAGTGACACAACAACCCACCCGTTGTGCATGGCTTCTCCCACTCCATGATGCTTCTGATAATGATAGGCTCAAAGCCTGCCTCCTCTAGGCTCCGCTTCCTCTCTCAAGGCTGGCAGGATGGCAATTTAGGGGCTGACTTACCAAGAATTCATGCAACACAGTGCAGCAAGGCAAGTTGCTGCGCTGTATAACGTGTACGGGAGAGAGAAGAAGAGCACCATATTTCCGAAGATGTGGCGCTTTCCGATTCTCTTGCCACACTGGCAGCCTAGTGCAGGCACCCTCGTGCCATACTGCAAGGGTGCCTGCATTACAGGCAGGAGTTTGTTGTGTAGAAGAGATACCTTCCTGCACAGAAGCAAGCCAAGGAGGCATTTTCCGCTTTCTATATGTGACAGAATGCATCACGCATTAACGAGGAGAAAACACATATTTCTCTTGTTACACTACCTGTGTAAATCTGGAATTGCATGAAATCCATGGGTTGATGCACGTGAACGCCCATGCTCCACTCATGGCACAACTGCCTCTGTGAAATGTTACCCGTTGCATGAATGGGAGAGAGCTGAAGATCACCACATTTCCGTAGGTGGGGAGCTGTTCGGTTCTCTTCCCACGCTGGCAGTCTTGTGGCAGCCTAGTGCAAGTACCATTGCACCATACCGCAAGGGTGTCTGCATTACAGGCAGGATTTTGTTGTGTAGAAGGGATACCTTCCTGCACAGAAGCAAGCCAAGGAGGCATCTTCCACTTTCTATATGTGAAAGAATGCATCACGCATTAACAAAGAGAAAACACATATTTCTCTTGTTACACTACCTGTGTAAATCTGGAATTGCATGAAATCCATGGGTTGATGCACGTGAACGCTCATACTCCACTCATGGCACAACTGCCTCTATGAAATGTAACCCGGTGCATGAATGGGAGAGAGCTGAAGAGCACCATATTTCTAAGGACGCGGCGCGCTTCAGTTCTCGCCCAGCACTGGCAGTCTGTGGCTGCGTAACTCCAGCGCAGGCACTCTTGCACTATGCTGCACTGGTGCCTGTGGTACACGTAGGATTTTTTTGTGCAGGAAGGGATACCTTGCTGCACAGAAACAATCCAAGCAGTCATTTTCCCTTTTCCTATGCGTGATGCAAAATGCATCACGGATTGAAAGAGGAAGTAACCAGGCGTAATAAACATATTTATGTCTCTCTTTGGTAGGCATACTGATTTCATGCAATTCCAGCTTTACAAACCTTAGTAAATTTGGAACTGTGTGAAATCCATGGGTGGATGCACATGAACGCCCGTGCTCCACCCATGGAACGCCGAGCAATGGGAAATGTAACGCAGGGCAAGGCGTTGCGTTACATTTCTGTACAAAGCCTGGAAAGGACGAACAAATCAGGCCTTGCCTGCTTTTGTGAATCACAAATATGCCTTTTCGTTGTCCCGCGTCGCCTTGTGCGGTGCAAGAGTGACACAGAGGCTCAGTAAATCTGGGCTCAGGTCTTTACAGCGGTTGCTGGAGAATATGTTGTAGCTAGGCAGTTCTCTTCTCCAGCACTAAAAATGGTTCCTTAAATTGCTTCCCTGTTCTTCAAGCTAGATTCGCACTGCAGTAACATGAAAAATAAAATCACTTAATATTTTATTTCCAGTGGAAGAGTCAGGAAAATGAATTCAATTCTTTTCCCTGTACTGCAAAGCCGCCGGTGTCTGGCAGTGTAAGAAATATAGAGGAAAACGAAATGAAAAATCAATAAAAGTATTTCTTCCCGCATCCCACCTTCACAAACAGCAATTTGTCAGTTCATGACCAGCAATGTTTATTTTTTCTGATTCACTTTCCTGCACATCATGCACACTGCACATTTCCCATGAAAATATTTGTAACTTCATAACAATGCAGCTTATGTGCAGGGACATGACTGTGCATGGTGGATTTTTTTGCGGTTATTAGATTTTCTGTGTTATTCAGTCCCCAGGTATTTCACCTTCCTGAACCTTCTACATGTCTTCTTTTTTTGTTGTTGTTGTTTTTTTACTTCCACTATTAATTTTCTTTTCCTCCTTTTGGAAGTTGTCTCTCTCCTCCATCTTCCTTCTGGGCATTTTTCTCATTTGTCAGTCCTTCCCACATGATTTTCTTCCTTTTAACATAAAAGGAGAGGCAATCTTTCCTCACGGTGAAATCCAAACTATTATACATATGTTGCTAAACTTTTTTGAATCAAATTCCCAAAATCAACATCTGAGATTAATGCTGTAATTGATTCACTAAATGATTCTTCCATTTCTTTGATTTATATGAGGGAGCAGCAACTCAGACCAGTCAACACGTTTCATTTAAAAAAATTGGGATCTTCTTCAGGGCTGTAAACTTAATACACATGAGGTCAAAATGAAAATATAAAATACAATGAGATCATCCGCTGATGCTTCTAATGTATTATGGGTTTTAAATGTAAGTAAATACTTAAGCATTAAGTATTTATGGGTTCACACACAAGAGTTTGAACCCATAAATCTGTATGCCAAAATTCACGACTATTTTGAAATACGTCCCTATTCTTAAGCCACATTGGAGCGGCGAATCAATATAAAATCATGTGAAACAGCATTCACTGAGTGTAAACAAGAACACTGATTGGGATGGCAGAAATAATACTACAGATCCTATAGTATGATAGTGACTAAAACACAATGGGCCTGATTCATAAAGGTAAACTTAGACTTTTGGGTTAAGTTTAGGTCAAAAGTCTAACTTTACTACTTTTCGGTATTCACAAAGGTAAGTTACTAGTAGTATCTTTACATCTGCACTCGGGCCGAATCTCCGCACTCTGGGTAGAATCTCCACACTCAGGTGGAATCTCCACACAGGTGGAATCTCCTCAATCAGGGTACAATCCCAACACTCAGGTGGAATCTCCGCACTCAGGTGGAATCTCTATACTCTAGGTAGAATCTCCGCACTGGGGCCAAATCTCTGCATGTTTTCCTTTTCTTCTTCCTCACTTGTTAACTGTTTCCTTGAGCTCACCCCTCCTTATTTCATCTCTTGCCACTACTCTTGCCTTCTTTGGTCCTCCAACCTGACAGATTCTTTTCTGTATTTCTCTACTATTTCTCTTCTCCCTTTATCTTAGATCGCTGCTCGCACTTCTTGTTCTCTTTTTCACTCGTACTGTTCTTCCTTTCAGAGTCTTTATACCCAGCTACACATCCAAAGTCCGTGTCCAACTCTTGGGCTGCAGAAATGGGAACAAGACCGGGGAGGGGTGTCCAGTCTACCTGAAGATCCGAGCCAAAGCCCCCCCACTCCACAACTCCACCTACCAGGACTGCAAGGAACGAGGCGTCTGTGAGGTGCGAGTCCACCTTCCCTTCTGGCAGAACTGGTACTACGTCCTGGTAGAGAAGTACCTGGCCGTCCCCGGCGCCGTCCACTTCCGGATCACAGTTCAGATCAAAGGTGAGCGTTTACTTGGAGGTCTGTGCATGAATATTATTTCTGTACCTTAGGTGGCCACCCCAAGTTCAAATGTGTGGTTGAATACAAGGTGAAACTATTGACCTCCTTTGATGACTGTGTCTAGAATGTGGTTGGTAATGGTTGGTCTGTGAACATCTACAGAGGATTGGCACTACCACTGGTGAAAACATCTCAAACCACAGCAGTGTCACAAAATTGCACTATATTCTCATTGCACCAAATATGTTCCACTCATTGCTTTTTCCTTTCACCAAATTCAGTATAAAGGTTGTTGATAGATGTGGTGATGCGTTAGGTTCCTGTAGTGTGCTGTCTGAACTTGGATACCCGGAGGAGGGTGGCGACTCTTTCCACCTCCATCAAACCAGGACCTCCCTTGGACTGGGCTTCTGGTTTCAGAAGAGGAAGGCATACTCAGGCCTAGCGTGTGAACTGAAATATTAAATCTTCAAGGAGCACCTCTTATGCCACCAGTATGGGTCCCCAACAGTGAATACCATCCCCCAACTTTTGAACACCATTTTGAATCCTTCCGTAACAAGCTTCTTTGCTCTGAGACACACCTTAGTGCTGAGATAATCTTTCGGGAGTGAGTTGTTCTCTATATCAAGTACTTATAACATAACATTTGCTTCACGGCTAGGTTTGGTCAGGTACAGTCTTACCATACAGGTGGGGCAGCCTCAGGCTGAAATCACCATAACGCCTATGGAAGTGCAGCTGATGGCTCCAAGGGTTATCTGGCGTGGGCCGCACATGAGGGAAGATGTCGCTTTGAGGCGTGGGACTTTGGGCCCAAGCTTTGTTTTGCTTCAAGTTTCACTGCGGAATTGGACATGCTTCGCACCAGACTGGATCGACTTTGAGATGGAGGGGTTGTGTCTTCCCAAGCTGCAATAAGATATTGTTCAAAGTGCTTCCTCTACGGGACAAGTTAACTGGTGATGCTTCTAAGGCACATACAGCATGTGACAAACAGACAAGATGAGAAGAGCTTGTCTGCATTGTGATGAGACAGAGAAGCCCAGGAGGAGCAGCTGTTAATCATACCTTCCCTTTGTTGCCCCACCATTACTTCATGAAGGTCAAACCTATATTCTTATGCATGCATTTTACCTTTGCTTTAGCACTCCAGCAGCAAATATGAGGTTGCTGAGGAAATACATATGGACAATGTACCAGCCTAGGGATACAGTCAGTGGTCAAAGGACACAAAGTATCACTTTTTTTTTACCACCCTAGCATTTTTGTGAATCATTATCGATGATGGATGGTCCTGCAGAGAGACAGCACCATGAGCCTGGACAGGCCTATGGAGCCTCTAGGCACAAGTTCTTTGTACTGAAAGCCTCTTTGCTAGCTACTCATTTATGAGCCATCTGTGGGAATGAGTGGCACTTGCCTCTTTGTAAGAACTGTTTAGTTACTAACCCATGCACCTTGGTGTTACTTACCCATCCTTGAACCTCTGTGATGGTTTCACACCTGCAAGCCTGTGTACTACTTACCCATCTGTAATCTTGTGTGCTACTTACTTATCCGTAATCTTGTGTGCAATTTACCCATCCGTAATCTTGTGTGCTACGTACCATCCATAATCTTGTGTGCTACTTACCCATCCGTAATCTTGTGTGCTATTTACCCATCCGTAATCTTGTGTGCTACTTACCCATCCGTAATCTTGTGTGCTACTTTCCCATCCATATTCTTGTGTGCCATTTACCCATCCGTAATCTTGTGTGCTACTTACCCCTCCATATTCTTGTGTGCTCCTAACCCATCCGTAATCTTGTGTTCTATTTACCCATCCGTAATCTTGTGTACTACGTACCCATCCGTAATCTTGTGTGCTAGTTACCCATCTGTAATCTTGTGTGCTACTTACCCATCCCTAATCTTGTGTGCTACGTACCCATCCGTAATCCTGTGTGCTATTTACCCATCCCTAATCTTGTGTGCTACATACCCATCCCTAATCTTGTGTGCTACTTACCCAACCGTAATCTTGTGTGCTACTTACCCATCCGTAATCTTGGGTGCTACTTACCCATCCGTAATCTTGTGTGCTACTTACCCATCCATAATATTGTGTGCTACTTACCCATCCGTAATGTAGTGTGCTACTTATCCATCCGTAATCTTGTGTACTACTTACCCATCCATAATCTTGTGTGCTACTTACCCATCCGTAATCTTGTGTGCAATTTACCCATCCGTAATCTTGTTTAGTTTACCCATCTGTAATCTTGTGTGCTACGTACCCATCCGTAATCTTGTGTGCTATTTACCCATCCTTAATCTTGTGTGCTACTCACCTATCCATAATCTTGTGTGCTTCGTACCTATCCGTAATCTTGTGTGCTACTTACCCATCCATAATTTTGTGTGCTACGTACCCATCTGTAATCTTGTGTACTACTTACCCATTCATATTCTTGTGTGCTACTTACCCATCTGTAATCTTGTGTGCTACTTACCCATCCGTAATCTTCTGTGCTACGTACCCATCCTTAATCTTGTGTGCTACTTACCCATCCGTAATCTTGTGTGCTACTTACCCATCCATATTCTTGTGTGCCACTTACCCATCTGTAATCTTGTGTGCTACTTACCCCTCCATAATCTCGTGTGCTATTTACCCATCCTTCATCGTGTGTGCTACTTATCTATCCGTAATCTTGTGTGCAATTTACCCATCCGTAATCTTGTGTGCTACGTACCATCCATAATCTTGTGTGCTACTTACCCATCCGTAATCTTGTGTGCTACTTACCCATCCCTGATCTTGTGTGCTACGTACCCATCCGTAATCTTGTGTGCTATTTACCCATCCCTAATCTTGTGTGCTACATACCCATCCCTAATCTTGTGTGCTATTTACCCATCCGTAATCTTGTGTGTTACTTACCCATCCGTAATCTTGTGTGCTATTTACCCATCCGTAATCTTGTGTGCAATTTACCAATCCGTAATCTTGTGTGCTACTTACCCATCCGTAATCTTTTGTACTACTTACCCATCCATATTCTTGTGTGCTACTTATCCATCTGTAATCTTGTGTGCAATTTACCCATCCGTAATCTTGTGTGCTACTTACCCATCCGTAATCTTGTGTACTACTTACCCATCCATAATCTTGTGTGCTACTTACCCATCTGTAATCTTGTGTGCAATTTACCCATCCGTAATCTTGTGTGCAATTTACCCATCCGTAATCTTGTGTGCTACTTACCCATCCGTAATCTTGTGTGCTATTTACCCATCCTTAATCTTGTGTGCTACTTACCCATCCATAATCTTGTGTGCTTCGTACCTATACGAAATCTTGTGTGCTACTTACCCATCCATAATCTTGTGTGCTACGTACCCATATGTAATCTTGTGTGCTACTTACCCATCCATATTCTTCTGTGCTACTCACCCATCCATTATCTTGTGTGCTACTTACCCTTCTGTAATCTTGTGTGCTACGTACCCATCCGTAATCTTGTGTGCTACTGACCCATCCGTAATCTTGTGTGCTACTTACCCACCAATACTCTTGTGTGCTACTTACCCATCCGTAATCGTGAGTGCTACGTACCCATATGTAATCTTGTGTGCTACTTACCCATCCATATTCTTCTGTGCTACTTACCCATCCGTAATCTTGTGTGCTACTTACCCATCCGTAATCTTGTGTGCTACGTACCCATCTGTAATCTTGTGTGCTATTTACCCATCCATAATCTTGTGTGCTACTTACCCATCCATATTCTTGTGTGCTACTTACCCATCCGTAATCTTGTGTGCTACGTACCGATCTGTAATCTTGTGTACTACTTACCCATCCATATTCTTGTGTGCTCCTAACCCTTCCATAATTTTGTGTGCTATTTACCCATCCGTAATCTAGTGTGCTACTTATCCATCCGTAATCTTGTGTGCTACGTACCCATCCATAATCTTGTGTGCTACTTACCCATCCGTAATCTTGTGTGCTATTTACCCATCCCTAATCTTTTGTTCTACGTACCCATCCGTAATCTTGTGTGCTATTTACCCATCCCTAATCTTGTGTGCTACATACCCATCCCTATTCTTGTGTGCTGCGTACCCATCCAGAATCTTGTGTGCTACTAACCTATCAGTAATCGTGTGTGCTACGTACCCATCCGTAATCTTGTGTGCTACTTATCCATCCGTAGTCTTGTGTGCCACATAGGCATCCGTAATCTTGTGTGTTACTTACCCATCCGTAATCTTGTGTGTTACTTACCTATCCGTAATCTTGAATGCTACTTACCCATCCGTAATCTTATGTGCTACGTACCCATCCAGAATCTTGTGTGCTACTAACTCATCAGTAATCATGTGTGCTATGTACCCATCTGTAATCTTGTGTGCTACGTAGCCATCCGTAATCTTGTGTGCTACTTATCTATCCGTAGTGTTGTGTGCCACGTACCCATCAGTAATCTTGTGTGTTACTTACCCATTCGTAATCTTGTGTCCGACCCTATGAGTTAATATCCTCTTCCTTTAGTGATACTATTCCCCAAAAAAGATAGAGAAGGAAAAACAAGCTCAAAGGCCATACTTATTATGTGCAAAGCAACACCACAGGTGCCCTCCAGAGGGATGTTATCATATTCTTACCTATTTACTTGATCTTACTATAACCATGCATATACTGAGATGTAGATTTCTGTAAGCGACAGAAACACAACTGCATTAAGCCCCTCGAGTCTTTAGAATCATTCTGGAATATGGAATATGATAACATCCCTCTGGAGGGCACCTGTGGTGTTGCTTTGTACATAATAAGTATGGCCTTTGAGCTTGTTTTTCCTTCTCTATCTTTTTTGGGGAATAGTATCACTAAAGGAAGAGGATATTAACTCATAGGGTTGGATATACATCACAACGGAGAGAAAGGTATGTCCCACAGCTGGAATGAGTACATGGGGTCTATGATTAAGATTGCATGGGTGACTAGCTCAGACACTTGTTAAAGATTTGATGACGCTGCTTTGAACAGCAATTGACATAAATTATTGGTATATAGATATCAATGGGAGTGGTGGCTCCCCTGTAAAGAGCATGCCATAGATTTTTGCTAAGGCACACTGGGAGTCATTGGTGTAAGTTTGGTACTGATACTTTACACAGTTGGTATTGGGTGGTGGAAGTATTTATTAAATGAGGATGATTGCAATGTGTTTGTTAATTTTTGTAGTGGTGCCAGTACCCCCTGACAGTCCTGACGAGGCCCTGAGTGTTAAGGCCGAAACGCGTCGACATCCTGCTAGTGGAATCAAGGGCTTGGAGTGATAATGAATTGATAAACATAAGTAGTTTAGCACTACATAATACCTTTCTAAAAAACATTAAGGTATTAGACAGCTGGGTGCAAGACCCTTGGTTACCTGATGAGATCAGATCACATTGTAAATTGTGTTTATGTGACTATAACTAAAAAATCTTGTAAATGGGCGTATGTTTTCTCTTAAATTTGTCCAGTTTTTTGTTTTTGATTATCGGTGTAATGTTTGTAACAAATGTGTGTTGTAAATACGAATGCATTTAGAATTGTATATATTGTCACCACGTTGTTAGAATAAGAGACAAGTTACTCTCCAATGAGCTTGATGCTGTACGGTTTGAATCAATGGAATAAATAAGGGCAAATAATTTACCCCTTGAAACCAAGAGTTAATATTGGTTGGTCATAATAATCATTGAATTTATCCCTTGCCTGCTAACTGTTGTGAGTTTGCTTGCCCATCCGTGCGCATGTGTGCTGCTTGAGAATCCTAGAGCCTGTGTGCTACTTGCCCATCCGTGAGCCTGTGTGCTACTTGCCCATCCTAGAGCCTGTGTGCTACTTGCCCATCCGTGAGCCTGTGTGCTACTTGCCCATCCGTGAGCCTGTGCGCTACTTGCCCATCCATGAGCCCGTGCGCTACTTGCCAATCCGTGCGCATGTGTGCTACTTGCCCATCCATGAGCCTGTGAACTACTTTCAAATCCGCAAGCCATTGTGCACTTTCCTATGTGTGAGGCTAAGTGCTGCGTGGCCTTCCGTGAACTGGTGAACTACTTGTCCATCTGTGACCCGGACCGCCACTTGCCCTTCTGTGAGAGATGGCAAATTGCCCCCTCCTGAGCTTCTCCACTCTCTAAGCACCCCCCTTGGTTGGGCGCTACTGCCCTGTAGGGATGTCTGTAAAGCCTCTTCCTCAGTACCTCATGTATCTATCCACTTTGAGGTGTTCTTGATAACCATGCACATGAACATGTTTTAGCCCCATTCTAGAAACTGCCATGTCCCTCTTGCTTGAGCGTCCCCTGACCTCTCTGAGAGGTCACGCAGACCTCTTGCTCTGATGTCCACTGCTGCGGCCTGACTTATCAAAGAATTTCACCCATTTTGTGTCTATGGAGAAATGTGTTCATACTAGGGGTAGTCACAGCTCCCAAAATTCTGTGTAGCGTAGTCATGCGGAATTACCTAAAAAGTCTGCAAGATTATGCAGAATTACGTGAGAAGAGTAATTCTGCATTTAGCTGTATTTTCTTAATGTAAAAATGCCCACTCACGTCCAAAATGGATGCAAGGATGCATTTTGTGCTAAGAAGTAGTGGTATACGCAACAGAACATGAATAGCCGCTCAAGCAGATGCTGGTCCTCGCTAAATGTGCACTTGGGGTAGGATTCTCCCCCTAATTACTCCCGACATTTAGCACTAGTTTCACTTTTGTGTCCGAAATTGACAAAAGGGTGCATGTTGTGCCACGAAAATGGCACCACATGCAAAAGAATATGAAGAGCAGCGCATGCGCGCTACATGTGCTCTCGGAGCAGGATTTCACCCCCAAACTACGCCTGCTTGTGTAACTGAGAGTAACTGCATTATTATCCGTAATTTTGCTTGAAAGAGTAACACAAAATCACCGAAACTATTCTGCTTTCTCTGGCGTAAGTAGGATTACTCCCAGGGCTAGTTGGTACTTAAGGGCCCTGAGTCGTCCTTATTATGTACGCCTTTTATCTGTGCACTGAAGGGCCTGTCCTACAGAAAACACTTAGTAGAAACCTACATTTGCCTGTCTGCGAGGGTCTTTGAGTGTCTCTTTTGATTGTCTGACAGTCTGTATTAGACTTGATCTGAGTGTGAATCCGCTGTCCCTTTGATTGTGTGTTTTTATTACATGTCTGTCTGTATTACATTTGTTCTACGTGTGCGGTTCGGTTGTCTCTTTGCCCTTAGCTTGACTATATTTAATGTGTTCTCTGTGTGAGCCCATCCGTCTCCTTGAAGGTGGGTCTGTCTGTCTCTGTGCACTGTAGGCCACGTGCTCTCTCTGTCGGTCTGTCCGTCGCTCTGCCCGTCTCCTGTTTTCCGCCTGCCCCCTGCCTTGGCCTCGGTAATGCACACGGCGCTGTCTGCACGCTCAGCAGAAACTCACACTGTGCCCTGTCTGTTGTCAGAAGTGGGGGAGGGAACAGAACCGTCTAATAAAGACCCCCCACCACCCGCAGGAGACCTCCATCTGCAGCCAGAGGGATCAGGATCCGCCCCCCAACCCACACACACATGGAAGCCCAGGTTGACATGACATCCCCCTCCGGTGGTCCTCCCCTCCCTCTGCAGCCAGATCCCTGTCAGTCCCCATCACACACACACACTCATGGAGGCCCAGGTTGACATGACATCTCTATCAGGTGGCCCTCCCCTCAACACCTCCTCAGTCCTGTCAGAAGTGGGGGAGGGAACAGAGTCATCTAATAAAGACCCCACCTCCTCCCCCCACCCGCAGGCGGCCTCCCTCTGCAGCCAGATCCCTGTCAGTCCCCATCACACACACACACACACATGAAAGCCAAGGTTGACATGACATCTCTATCAGGTGGTCCTCATCTGTCACAAACACACACACACGCACATGCACACACACACAGACACACGCACAGGCTGACATGACATCTCTATCAGGTGGTCCTCATCTGTCACAAACACACACACACGCACATGCACACACACACAGACACACGCACAGGCTGACATGACATCTCTATCAGGTGGTCCTCTCCTCTCCATCACACGCCGTCTCCACGCCTCCTCAGTCCTCTCAGAAGTGGGGGGGGGGAACAGAGCCGTCTAATAAAGACGTCTTGGTACCCCCTCAGGAGACCTCCATCTGCAGCTAGAGTGCCAGTTCCGATCAGGATCCCTGTCAGACTCCCCTCCCCCCCACCCCCCAACATCCCTCCCCCCTCGTACACACACACATGAAAGCCAAGGTTGGCATGACATCTCTATCCGGTGGTCTCTCCATCACACGCCGTCTCCACGCCTCCTCGGTCCTGTCTGTTGTCGGAAGTGGGGGAGGAAACAGAGTCATCTAATAAAGACCCCCCCTCCTCCCCCCACCCGCAGGCGGCCTCCCTCTGCAGCCAGATCCCTGTCAGTCCCCATCACACACACACACACACACACATGAAAGCCAAGGTTGGCATGACATCTCTATCAGGTGGTCTCTCCATCACACGCCGGCTCCACGCCTCCTCAGTCCTGTCTGTTCAAGCGTTTTTTCTTTAAGTAAACATTTTCCCTGGAGCGTGTCTACGGAAGGTTATTGTGTCTCTTCCACAAGGCACAGGCCCGGCCTGGTGAGGGGAGGCTGCTGTGCCAGGGGGCGGGGAGATGCTGCCCCCCGAGCTAGGTCCGGCTGATCACACCATCAGCTCTCAGCTGAGGGACAACCTTAGAGCAGCGAGATACCAACATAGGCACTCGAGCACTCCCTCACCAGGGGCCATTGTATCATCAGACAGGGCTGTATGCAGGCCCGCTGCAATTATGCGGCAGGAGAGGGACAAATTATGTGGCAGTGCTGAGTAAATAATGCGGCAAGACAAGGCAAATAATGTTGCATAATATGGCACATTATGAAACAGTATAAGTTCATAATTTCATAATTTTTAAATCTGGCAACACTGTCCGGGCATTGGTTACATCCAGTGCCACCGGAATTGTGTGGCGAGGAGGGCCAATTATGTGGCAGGGTTGACTAAATTATGCAGCAAGAAAAAACGAATTATGAGGCATAACTCTCCATAATTTGTGATACTATTACTTCATTATTTTGTCATTTTCAAACTTGTTTTTATTGTCTGGGCATTGTTGGACCTCATTAGTATCAATTTAACACCAAAATATAGCAATATAGCAACAAAAATTTAATTTTGCGAAGGTCCTTCCAGTGCGCGACAACGCACGTGCTGCTTTTTTAGTAACTTTTCAACCGTTTGAGCTAGAAACAATTTTTTTGGTTGCAATCTGCAGATTATGCCGCAGACGTTGAATTATGTGGCAAATTTGGCAAATCTGTAACTATGGAAAAATCGCCACAATTGCAGAATTTCAATGGCCCTGGTTACACCTCATAAGTACCAATTTTTAACACCACAATATAGCAATAAGCAACATAAAGGTGACCAGTGCACCTTCAAAAATCGCCTTCCACGAAACAGCAACAAGCGTCACTGCATTTCTAGTAACTTTTAAACTGTTTGAGCTAGAAACAATGTTTTTAAAGAAAATCTGCAGATTATGGAACTCATAAGGGTTAATGCGGCAAGTCTATAATTATGCAAGAATCGCTGCAGCCGCATAATTCCAGTGGCCCTGGCTGTATGTGGAGGAAATGCTTGCTTCTTCAAACATGAATTAGACGCTTAATGCACATTTGATAACATGTCCTCGTGAAGAGGGTATTAGAATCTTTAATCTAGAACAAACGCATGAGGACCGAATGGAGGAGTCATCTACTGGGAAGAAGTCCTCCAAGGAGAGGCTGTCAGAGGTGTTCATCAATATAAGGGTCATGGCACCAGGACGGAGAGTTCATTTAGGAAGCAAAAGTCCAAAAGGAACAGTGTAAGAAATTGGGTTATTTGTTAAGGGGGACAGAGCTGATGTTGTATTTGTCCCAGGGAGGTGGTGATCCAGCAACAGAGACCCCTCATTCTTTAAATTCAGATCCGGGAGGTGGCGGTCCCCGGAACTGTGGGGGCTGCGTGGCCCCCTGTATATAATTCATAATTTGCAGCAGGAATGTGGCGGTCACTGGGGGTTTGCCCTGCCCCGCATGTAATTAAGTGCTTTCCCGGAGTGGTGGCGGCCCCTGGGGCTACAGGGGGGGCCCTCTGACCCTCCTGCATTCATTAGTTCTTTCTTTTTTGCCTCAGGTAGGTGGTGGTCCCCAGGGCTGCAGGGGTGGGCCAGTACAACCCCCTATTGCAATGAAACCATTTTGCCCCAGGGAGGTGGTGGTCCCCTGGGCACGGAGAAACTGCACTGCCCCACACATTCAATGCAAATTAAGCCCCATGGAGGTGGCATTCCCTGGGGCTTCAATAAGCCCTAGGAGGGGTGCCCCATGTGCTCCCCTCCTTTATTTTTAACATGCCCCCGGGACCCAGCCTACCCAGGGGGAGGCTTTTGTAAAACAAGCGCAGAAGACTGCGCTTGTTTTATTTTTTTATTTTTACCACAGATTTGCGACTCCATACGCATTAGGAATAGGCACCCTCAAATCCTTTTTAGCTATAACTGAGCTCTAACAAACTCATATATGGCCTGCTTTCATCCTGCATAGCAGAGTGGCCTGGCTATGGATGCCAATCAGTGGCCAAGGTGCAGTGCTTAATTTGTGCTGGTATCTTCCGGGTATTGGTACAGGCAGTTGTTTTTTAACAGCTGCACATTTTTATGGCATTCCACCACATGGTGGCGCTGTCTGTTTAATTTTCAACAGAGCTCATCTGCAGCATCTGTAACAATCCAATACACTTAAAAATAATAATAACCAGCACATTAGGCTATTCTTACACCTCTGCGTGACCTGGAATAGACCACATTTTCAGCTTGGTAAGAGTGTGAGGGTTTACAGGTATAGTCGGTACTAGTATTTTGCAACACTGGAAAATAATGGGCTTCTGCAAAATATCTTGGGCCTGGCACAAATTTGACACAATTTTCCACTGCCGCGGTATCACACTGATGCAGTAGTACGCATGCCTGTGGAGAAGTCTGGCAATGGCTGAAACTGCATAGCCGCAGGCTGAAAAAGAGAGCTTAGCGGTTGTCTCTTTATTTGAGCATTTTCACCTGTTCTTATACAGCAAAGCATTCACTATCTGGACTATTGTGTCATCACTATATTAAACAATCCTGAACCAAAATGGTGCCCACATAATGGCATGGGAGTGACCAATCTCTCTGGTAGGTACAGGCCTTCTTTTTCTCCAGGTATTCCGGGGCTCATGCAGGTTTTGGGTGTGGGCCTTCCGATCACACCACAGATGCAGTGGTGGAGTGGCAGGAGTTATCTTCAGCGGGCATGATGCCTTTCTGCTAGAAGACTGCCCCTGCCCCCATTACTCCCCTGTCTTTGAATTGTTCATTTTTTAAATTCATTCTTTGGTAATGCACACATGATTCTTTGGTAGTGCACACTTGATTCTTTGGTGGTACACAATTGATTCTTTGCTGGTCCACACTTGATTCTTTGGTGATTCTCACTTGAGTCTTTGGTGGTGCACACTTGATTCTTTGCTGGTCCACACTTGATTCTTTGGTGGTGCACACTTGGGGCCAGATGTATGAAAGGGTTTTTCCAATTCTGTGTCAATGGCAAAATGTGTTCGTACATATGGCCCTTGAATCTTTAGTGGTGCATAATTGATTCTTTGATGGTGCTTACTTGATTCTTTGGTAAAGCACACTTGGTTTTTTGGTGGTGAACACTTGATTCTTTAGTGGTGCACAATTGATTCTTTGGTGGTGCACACTTGATTCTTTGGTAATGCACACTTGATTCTTTGGTGGTGCACACTTGATTCTTTAGTGATGCACAATTGATTCTTTGGTAATGCACACTTGATTCTTTCGGTGGTGAACACTTGATTCTTTGGTGGTGCACACTTGATTCTTTGGTGGTGCGCACTTGATTCTTTGGTAATGCACACTTGATTCTTTGGTGGTGCACATTTGATTCATAAGTGGTGCACAATTGATTCTTTGGTTATGCACAATTGATTCTTTGGTGGTGCACACTTGATTCTTTAGTGGTGCACAATTGATTATTTGGTGGGCTGCACTTGAGTTTTTGGTGGACCACCCTTGATTGGTGGCCCACACTTGATTCTTTGCTGGCCAGAAACGTGCAGCTCCAGTGATTTCCCAAGACCTCCTGATGGCAGGCATAGGCCCTCTAAGGCTGATAGTAGGCCTCAGACAGGCTTGCATGCTGGCAAACAGGGTCTGGACTACCCGCCTGGTCGCCATCGTTGTATGGGTTGGTGGAGGAGAGCCCTTATACCCGGACCTCGGTGGAGCAGTCGGAGGATAGCTGGTCAGGGGTAGGCACCTCCAGGGGAGGGATGAGCATTACCTCCATCTAGCTATTTCTGGATAGGCAAGGCTTTAGGGCCAATCTCTCGCTGGTTTAGGGCCACTTCCCTGAAGGTCCGGGGCCGGTTCCTTGGTGGTTCGGAGAAGTGTTACTGTAAGTTCAGCTTCCTCCTCAATAGTGTCTCTAGAGACAAACACCAGTTTGTAGGGCTCTCTTTTGCAGGGCATTTCCTGTGCCGCACTTTACCCCTCCTACTTACCCTACTGTGTAAAGACGCTCTGCTGACATAACATGGGGCTCTTCACAGCTCATATTCGCAGTGTGGAGGTCTGCCAGAGGAACATCTGGCCAGGGCACTCGAGACATCATACTGGACCATGCAGGGCACTCGACACATCATACTGGACCACGCAGGGCACTCGAGACATCATACTGGACCATGCAGGGCACTCGAGACATCATACTGGACCACGCAGGGCACTCAAGACATCATACAGGACCACGCAGGGCACTCGAGACATCATACTGGACCATGCAGGGCACTCGAGACATCATACTGGACCACGCAGGGCACTCGAGACATCATACTGGACCATGCAGGGCACTCGACACATCATACTGGACCACGCAGGGCACTCGAGACATCATACTGGACCATGCAGGGCACTCGAGACATCATACTGGACCACGCAGGGCACTCGAGACATCATACAGGACCATGCAGGGCACTCGAGACATCATACTGGACCATGCAGGGCACTCGAGACATCATACTGGACCATGCAGGGCACTTGAGACATCATACAGCACCACGCAGGGCATTGCCCTGAGCTGAGTCAGGGTCCCCCAGCTTGGTCTAAGGAACATATTTTCAGTGGCACTCGACACATCATACTGGACCACGCAGGGCACTCGAGACATCATACAGGACCATGCAGGGCACTCGAGACATCATACTGGACCATGCAGGGCACTCGAGACATCATACTGGACCATGCAGGGCACTCAAGACATCATACTGGACCATGCAGGGCACTCGAGACATCATACTGGACCATGCAGGGTACTCGATACATCATACTGGACCATGCAGGGCACTCGACACATCATACAGGACCACGCAGGGCACTCGAGACATCATACAGGACCATGCAGGGCACTCGAGACATCATACTGGACCATGCAGGGCACTCGAGACATCATACACCACCACGCAGGGCATTGCCCTGAGCTGAGTCAGGGTCCCCCAGCTTGGTCTAGGGAACATCTTTTCAGTGGCACGTGACTGCATTTGGGATTATATGTCATTCTCAAAGGGGATCACTCCTCACCCTGGGCCCGATTCACAAAGGTAAACTCAGTGCAAAAGTCAAAGTTTATACCAAAAGTCTAAGTTTAGACCTAAAGTCTAGACTTTTGGTCCATGTTTAGACTAAGCTTAGACCACAAGTCTAACTTTGCTATCAGTAAAGTTAGATTATAGGTTTAAACTTGGACTTTTGCTCTAAGTTTACCTTTGTGAATCAGTCCCTAATGATATAAAGTGCACGCGGCAGTGTTTCCATCTCTGGATGTGGGGGTGAGAGTGCAATTGGCAGTAAAGCTCATGCAATCTATTCTACTGACCCTAATGACTCTTCAAAGCTCACATTTAAATGTGTGAACAGGACACAAGTAATGCAGTAACTTATAGCCAAAGTGTTACTCCCCTTGCACCCCTCCCCCACTCACCCAGAGCTCTGCCAGTGTCCAGGGGTTCAGTAATTGTGATGTCTGTTACTGGAGAAGATGTTGTCTAGTTCTCAGACTTCAAAATCGTGATTTTTCTCAGGCTCTAAATTGTGGGACACAGTGTGAAAAATACATTTATTTACATTATTTTATGTTTTCAAAGTGTAGCAAGGTGAATTGTAATGTACCCCCGTCTCGGGTGGAAAGCAGCTTAGTAGAGTCAGTGTCTAGAGAGATGCAGTGGAGGCCACAGAGGCTGGAAGAAGGTGCCCATTGCACGCCACAGCATCTCCTGTGGGTTTGGGACTGGTACAGTCGGCCTACTGAGACCGGCCATAAATGGCTCATAGGTACAGGGCTGGTGTTTTTCTGCATGTTTTAATCTATACCTTTTAGTTTTACTAAAATATATATAGTATACTTACATTTAAGGGCTTTCAGCCAGCTCTCTGCATCCATTGGTCTGTTGTTGTGTCATTCACGTGTTGCTTCCGCCCACTACACCATCCAGCATGGGGCAGGGCTCCGCCTACTTAAGCCACCGGTTACCTTCACTGTGAGTGACTGCATTTTACTCCCTCACATTGAGCACATCCGCACACAAGTGAGTTCCCTTCAGTGCCAGTGTTTTTATATTGCCTTTATAATGACTTTAGTGTTGCCTTTGTGTTTAGAGTCCAACGCACATTCCATCCTTACCAGATCCCATCTCCTGCCAGCGCTGTTGTAAATACTTTTTGGAGTGCTCTACTTTTCTGACTGCTGCTATTTCGCACCATACCAGACTGTGTCCGTTAGAAAATGTTCTGCATTGAGCTTTTCTTTCTTTCTTTCTCTCTTTCTTTCTTTCTTTCTTTCTTTCTTTCTTTCTTTCTTTCTTTCTTTCTTTCTTTCTCAAACTTTTCCTCTTTATTTCCTTTTCTGTCCTCTACCCTTCTTTTTTTCCTTTCTTTTTCTGTCCTTCACTTTTTCTTTACTTATCTTTCATTTTTTCTTCTCTACTCATTTTCTCTGTTTCATTCTTTCGCTTTCCTTCAATTTCCTACCTACTATATTGCTTTTTTCTTGCCTTCTTTATTTCTTACCTTCTTTCTTGCCGGCCTTTTTCTTTCTTTCTTTCATCCCCTTTCATTCTTTCTTCTGTCCTCTACTCTTTCTTTTTCTATTTCCTTCTTTCTCTTGTTTTATTTCCATTTCTTTCCTTCTACTTTGATTTTTGCTTTCCTTCTTTATTTCTTACCTGCTTTCTTACCTGCCTTGTCTTTTGTTCTTTCTTTCTTAATTTTCTAAACCGTCCCGGACACCCTGAGGAGGCTTCACGGACCCCCAGTGGTCCCCACACCAGGTTGGGGACCACTTGTCTAGGAGCTTAGGGTCTCGGTGCGAGGGGTCAGTCTGGAGGAGGCTCCTGGATAGACTGGACATTCTAATACTAGGGTTGGTGGGAAGAGACAGAAGGAAATGGAAATGAGTCGAAGACAAGATCAGAAAAGTGACCATGTCTGCTGCTGAATGCCTGCGCGCAGAAGCTCAGTAGGAAGGAAAGTCAGATGTACACATAGTTAAAATTCCCAATGAGCAATGCCTGAGAGATTGGAGGCACTGTTAGTCACACAAGCTTCTTTGTGCTGTCTTGTCCCGATTAGCTAACTGTAGGCTCCCTGTGGCACGAAGGCCTCCAATCACTTTGACCAATGCTGCCTCTAGACTGGCTGCAGATCCACCCCCTCTCCAAAGCCGGAAGTGGTACAGCCCGCTGGGGCGTCAAGTCAACTGACACATGGTGGTTGCGCCCGACCCTCCCTGTTCGCCCGAGAGGACCACACCTGGTAGAAGCTCTCCTGACGGGTCAGCAAAACCATCCTCCCTCTCTCCTCACAGCCCTACTGAATCTTGTTCTGTCCTACAATGTAGTGAGCTCAGTTGTGAGTGTCCCGCATTGTTCCACGCCTCATGACAGGCATTACTATGAACGTTCACCAATATTTCCTATAGTACTCCTGGTTTCACACTCTCCCACCCTATCGATCGAAAACCAAAACTTCTCCAAGACAACATCCAGTCCACGCCCCCCACATCCAGGTAACCCCCCAGGTGCAGAGCCACCGCAAACCTAATGTGCATGGCTGAAAGCACTGGTCCCATCTCACCAGCTTCTGCTTTCCAAAACTATGTTGCATCTACCAGCTCCACAAGTGCACTCAGGTGGAAGCAGCTCAGTGCCATCCCGCTCAAGAAACACCAACGAGAATACTGCCACAAAGGTCTAAGCAGTGGTTCTGAAATAGCTCATGGTGCGTCTCTGCACACCCGTAGCCAGAACACCATCAGACTAGAGACAAAGAGGTGCAAACAAGAACAAGCATTTGCAATGCAATAGGTCTCACATTTTCTTGAGTTAGGGCAACTGACACTGTAAGTTCATAACTGGACTTTTCCTGCCACATAAATTAGTCAACCTTGCCTCATAATTTCATCTTTTCCTGCCATATAATTCTAGTAGCCCAGCATTTTACTAAAGCACTTCTATTTACCTTCTTCCTCTATCTTAAAACATAAACAATTGTCATTTCAACCTTTATTAGAAATAAACTTTTGGCATTAGAGTGTAATGCTCAAAACACAATAACAAAATATCATTTGGGGTGAAAGAAAAGAGAGAGTCAGTAGTAAAGATGAAGAGGACAGGTGGTGTAGTAATGGTGTCATGGGCCCTTGAGTAAGAAAGGAAAATGGTTCAATGGAATTTTGGTAGGAAAATACAGCAGTAATTAGAGTTAAGTGAGATCTGTAGGTCTCTGAGCCCTGGTGCCACTGCACCTGTTGCTCCATTGATAACTAGGCCTCAGGAGAGAAAGTGGATCAGGCAGAAAAGAGAAGCAAAGGAATACAACATACCAAAGGAAGAAAGAGAAGGGGTTGCAAAGAAGTAAAAAAAAGAAGGGAAAGAAAGAACATGAAAATAATAACACAGCAAAGAGAAGAAATAAAGCAAACGTGTGAGGCAAAAGAAAAAAGGGAAGGAAGCTAGCAAACGAAAGACAAAAAGGAAACAATAATGAAAAAATTGTAAAAAGAAAGATAAAAATTAACTTTTGAGAAAAAAAGAGAGATTGTTAGGGACACAAGCAGAAAAACACCAGGGCATGTATATACTGACACATTTCCCACAGACACAGAATGGGAAAACCACTTTGACAATTCAGGTTCCGACAAGTAACTTGTTGCTTCCACATGCAGACGGGAAAAAGTGGGATTCATAGTAAAATGTGAACTGACAGATAAAGATAAGACAAACACCAGAGAAAGGAAGGAAGAAACAACAAAAAAAAAGTGAAAGGATGCGTACCGAGTCAAAGGAAAGAGCAAATAAAAAAGACAAGTAAATAAAGGAGGGAAGAGAAAAAAATAGTGAAAGAATGAATGCCTGATGAAGAAAATAGAAAGGAATGAAACACAAAAAGAAATAACCAGGTTTTGTGAGCTTGAAAGAGAAGATAGCAAGAGGAGAAGGGAAATAAAAAAAAACAGGAAGAGGACTTGAAATAAACAGTTGAACAAAAGAGTGAAACTGTTAATGTGTGGATTTTAAGAGCTGGAAAGAGAAAAGTGGGGAAGAAAAAAACACTGAGAGCGAACTAAAGAACAGAGTGAGATAGGTGAAAGAGACCCTCCCAAATAAAGATGTCAGGCAAGAATAGATTTAATTGGCTCCTCCACGTTCTCAAACAGAAGTCAGAGTGTGGAACAGCAGGAGGCACTGCAGAACAGAGGTGCATTAGCAGAGTTGTATGTGAACCCCAATACAGCAATATTGGGGCGCCTCAGATCAGGATTGGGGGTATAGACAGAGCTGTGTCCTGGCCCAGTGCTGGAATAACAAAAAGGCAGTGGGTGAGGAATGAGAAACGGAGCTCTGTGTAATTCCTGGTATTGGAATAATGGGGCGCTGCAGGTTAGGGCTGAGGTGCACTGACAGAGTTGTTTGTGGGCTGTAGTGCTGGAATAGTGACAGGCACACAAGGTCAGAAGTGAGGTTTGTTAATGGCTATGTGTGGAACCTAGTATTGGTGTGCCAGTGTTGCAGAGTGTTAGCCTTGAGGTGCCCTGGTGAAGCTGCGAGTGCGGCCCAGCAAGGGAGTGGCATTGTCTCTGAACCACAGAAGCGAGGAGCCCTAAAGGGAGGGTGTGTGACCCTTATTACTGAGAAGAAATGTGCACTGAATGTTAGAATTGATGGATTCTGGTAGAGCTATGGTGGTTCCCACCAACAGTGGCGTTGGATGTTAGACTTGAGGTGCACTGGCTGAGCTGCTCTTTTGGGTCAACTATTGGCTTTGCAGTCGGAATGAATATTAGAATTGAGCTGCTGTAATGGAACTGTATGAAAGTGGGGCCCTAGTATAGGAAAGGAAGTGACCTCGCAGGGGTAGTGCTGAGCTGCACTGATGGACCAGCGTCCTTGGTCCCAGTACTGAAAGCGCAGTGTACTGACTGTAAGAACTGAGGTGCTCTGGCAGACAGCATGTGCGGGGTTCCTGGCACGAGCACAGCTGAGGGTTTGGGGTGTGTGAACTGAGGTGCACTGATGAAGCCGCTTCCAAGGTCCCAATACTGGAGCAGCACAGTGTACTGACTGCCAGACTGAGGTGCTCTGGCAGACAGCGTGTGTGGGGTTCCTGGTACTGGCACAGCAGAGGGCTCAGAGTGTGAGGGCTCAGAGTGTGTGAACTGAGGTGCACTGATTGACATGCACATGAGTACTGGAGCAGCAGAGTGCATTGACTGCCAGAACTGATGTGCTCTGGCAGACAGCATGTGCGGGGTTCCTGGCACCAGCACGGCTGAGGGCTTGGGGTGTGTGAACTGAGGTGCACTGATGGAGCTGCGCACAAGGTCCCAGTACTGGAGCAGCAGAGTGTATTGACTGCCAGAAATGAGGTACTCTGGCAGACAGTGTGTGTGGGGTTCCTTGCACTGGCACAGCTGAGGGAGGCTTGGAGAGTGTGAACTGAGGTGCACTGATGGAGCTGCACCCAAGTTCCCAGTACTGAAGCAGCAGAGTGTACTGACTCCAAGAACTGAGGTGGTCTGGCAGACAGCGTGTGTGGGGTTCCTGGCACTGGCAGGGCTGAGGGCTTGGATTGTGTGAACTGAGGTACTCTGATGGAGCTGTGCATGAGGTCCCAGTACTGCAACAGCAGTCTGTACTGACTGCAAAAACTGAGCTGCGCTGGCAGACAGTGTGTGGGGGGTTCTGGCACTTGCACAGTTGAGGGCTTGGAGTGTGTGAACTGAGGTGCACTGATGGAGCTGCAAGTGAGATCCCGGTATGGAGAAGAAGTGGGCATTGTCTCTAAGGGTTGCGGAGTCCTGGTGGAGTTGGGTGCCTAGGCTATAAGCAATTACAAGTGATCCTCCAGCCTTTCTCAGCCCTGGAAACCACAGGCAAGCACACTTGGTAAAGAAAATCCAAGCTAAGGAAGGACGGGAGTTGAGAGAGAGTGTAGAGAGCCCACAAAGACCATATGTGACCAAGATAACAGCCTGATTTATGGCCTAATTTACAGCTAAGCTCAGAGCACGAATGCTCTGCAAATGAAAAGAGAAGCTTCCCTGGACAGGAGCAGGAAACAAAGTAAAAAAATGTCCCCTACAGACCAGATAAACAGGACAAAGCGTAACTATACAGTAGTTGGTATCTGCTCCCACACAGAAGAAGGAGGGACAAAGAGACATGACTGACCACTAGCAAGCAAGGATTTTTAAATGACGCTGAAACTAACAAATTAAATCGCTGGAAGCCCACAGAAGAAGAATACTTAAAAGTATACAAGCGGTCGTACGCTTACACTCGACCTAAAAACAAGGAAGAAGGCCTTCTTAATCTGTCCACTCACCATGTGGGACTATGTCCTTGAATACATCAGGAACGCTCCAAACCTGCTCCAGTTCAGGAAAGAGTTCAAAGCACTACATCACACAAAAGGAACTTTCAACCTCCACTCAGATCGCAGCTCCCACTCCAATCACTCATTGACTGTATCTCTGCCTCTGACCCTGTATAGAGCTTGCGGCCTATTGGCAAGGTTCCCGCTGTCCAAATGCAACATTCTAATGCACATTTCTCAGAACCTGGTGAAAGAGCAGGGTACTCTAAATAAGGCCCATAGTGACTAAAGTTACAACAACCGATAGAGTGAAATTATACTTCATCTGGTGGCCACTGCTATCATGGACTGTGTGTTAAAATATCAAGGAAAAAATATAGCGGAGACAAAATATCAAAGCCTAAGTATCGAGACCCAATATATTGTGACGTAAGTGCTGACCTGTAAATATGGAGTTACTGTTCTTACTCCACGTCTACTCACCTTGAAGATATATGTTGCGAAGCTACATATATGTGAAGTATAGCAGCTGCGTAACATTAGCCCCCGCAGCACCTGCGGTGCGGGAAGGGCCCCAAGCTCTAGGGACCTCCCTCAGCACACCACACTGTGGCCTGAGAGCTCCTAACTGGGTCCATGTACTTTGCAGGGGACCCTCGTGTTTCGTTACGCTATTGAAGGTCAAACTACACTTATATATACATACATACATATATTTTATATATATATATATATATATATATATATATATATATATATATGTATATATATATATATATATATATATATATATATATATATTGACCTTCACAATATTTTGGTTCTCAATATTTAAGCCTCAATATTTTCGCCCCACAAAATAAATTTTCCTGGATATTCTGGCAGAGAGACACATTTTGGATGAATCAAGTATGCCCTGCTCCTACATGGCGCGGTCCTGTTATTTCTCAGGCCCTGATGGACCCACTGCTCTGGCCCTCATCAGGAAGAGATTTGGCTCATTTTTAGTTCCCTTTCAAAATCCTTCTTATCTAAAACATGCCTAATGGCAATCTGGAAACAAATTATATAAAAGGAGAGGTACACATTCTTGATTTTAAAAACAAAACAAATCAGCAACCACCTATTCCTTCCATATGTCAAGGCAGTAGTGAAGGGAAAGGAGAAAGGGGTAGGGAGGAGTAGTGGGAAAGGAGTAGCAACAGGTAGGAACAGAGGAGGGGGGAATGGAGGGTTAGACTTGTAAATTATTCCCAAACATGCTTGTAACTCACCATAAAGGCAGATCATACTCCATACATGATTATTAGCTCTCAATAGAAGTCACCTCAGAAAAAGATCACAATTATCCCCTTATAGCAAAGAAATACAATCTAAAAACCAAAGAACATTTGGTAAAGCGCCTACCAGATGCGCCCAGTCACTCAGTCTGAGGCTGTATTTAGCTGAACAGAGTCCCTCTATGCTGACTGCTGGTTGAATTGTTTTTAAATTAGGACTGCCACAAAAAGGATCTTAGGGGATCCAGAAAGACCAGCCAGAGGGATCACGACAGACATTATTCCGGATCACACAAATATCCAGACAATCTTACGTGTATAATCCTAGCACAAAGCCTCAAATTGTATCCATCTTAAGCTCTAGGCAGTAGTAAAGGGAACCCGCTATGTTTTAAAATGTTGGTGCTCAGTGAGAGAATAAAGGGGGTGATTCTAACCTTGGCGGACAGCGGAGGCCGTCCGCCAAGGTACCGCCGTGAAATGACCGCACCGTGGTCAAAAGACCGCGGCGGCCATTTAAACATTTCCTCTGGGCCGGCGGGCGCTCTCCGAAAGAGCGCCCGCCGGCCCAGAGGAAATGCCCCTGCAACGAGGACGCCGGCTCAGAATTGAGCCGGCGTAGTTGCAGGGGTGCGACGGGTGCAGTTGCACCCGTCGCGTATTTCAGTGTCTGCAAGGCAGACACTGAAATACTTTGCGGGGCCCTCTTACGGGGGCCCCTGCCGTGCCCATGCCATTGGCATGGGCACGGCAGTGGCCCCCAGGGGCCCCGCGGCACCCCCTACCGCCATCCTGTTCATGGCGGGTTTCCCGCCATGAACAGGATGGCGGTAGGGGCTGTCAGAATCCTCATGGCGGCGGAGCGCGCTCCGCCGCCATGAAGGATTCCCCCGAGCAGCGGTAAGTCGGCGGGAGCCCGCCGACTTGCCGCTTCTGACCGCGGCTGAACCGCCGCGGTCAGAATGCTCGTGGGAGCACCGCCAGCCTGTTGCCGGTGCTCCCGTGGTCGGTGGCCCTGGCGGCCACCGTCCGCCAGGGTCAGAATGACCCCCAAAGTGTCTTTACATACCTGCTCGCCAGCTGTACTTTCATGAATGAAACTTGAACACATCACTCACAGCCACACAAATTATCAAAGTATGTTTATTCAAATTATACTGAAAGGTATATTCCACTCCCAGCTTGGACGCATGTCATACTGTGAGATAACTGAAGTTCCCAGATGCAAGACTTGGGAGCGTGTAAGACACCTCCTACGTCCAGCTACAACTCATGTAAAGTGTAAGACACCTCCTAGGGCCAGCTACAACTCATGTTGAGTGTAAGGTAACTCCTACGGCCAGGTACAACTCATATAGAGTGTAATACACCTCCTACTGCAAGCTACAACTCATGTAGAGTGTAAGACACCTCCTATGTCCAGCTACAACTCATGTAGAGTGTAAGGTACCTCCTACGGCCAGCTACAACTCATTTGGGAGTGAAAGACAATGTCTACGTCCAGCTACAACTTATGTAGAGCGTAAGGTACCTCCTACTGTCAGCTACAACTCATGTAGAGCGTAAGACACCCCCTACGCCCAGCTACAACTCATGTAGAGTGTAAGGTAACACCTACGGCCAGCTACAACTCATGTGGGAGTGTAAGCCACCTCCTACTCCCAGATGTAACTCACGTGTGAGTTAGACATCTCCTGCTCCCAGCTACAACGCATGTGAGAGTGTAAGACACCTCCTACTCCAGGCTTCAACTCATGTGAGAGTGTAAGGAACATCTCCCAGCTGCAAATCATGTGAGAGTGTAAGGCACCTCCTACTCCCTGCTGCAACTCATGTGAGAGAGTAAGGCACCTCCTACTCCCAGCTGCAACTCATGTGAGAGTGTAAAGCACCTCTCCCAGCTGCAACTCATGTGAGAGTGTAAGGTCCCTCCTACTCCCAACTAAAACTCATGTGGGTGTGTAAGACACCTCCTACTCCCAGCTGCAACTCATGTGGGAGTGTAATGCACCTTGTACTCCCAGCTGCAAGCATGTGCTAGTGTAAAGCACCCATTACTACGAGCTGCAATTCGTGTGAGAGTAAGGCACCTTTTACTCCCAGCTCCAACTTATTTGGGAGTGTAAGGCACCAAGGACTCCCAGCTGCAACTCATGTCAGAGTGTAAAACACCTCCTACTCCCAGCGGTAACTAATGTGAGAGTGTAAGACACCTCCTACTCCGAGCTCCAACTCATGTGAGAGTGTAAGGCACCTACTAATCACAGCGGTAACTCATGTGAGCGTGTAAGACACCTCCTACTCCCAGCAGTAACTCACATGAGAGTGTGATGCATCTTATATTCCCAGCTGCAAATCATTTGATAGTGTAAGGCACCTCTTACTACCAGCTGCAACTCATATGGGAGTACAGGACACCTCCTACTCCTAAGTGTAACTCATGTGAAAGTGTAATACACCTTCTACTCTCAGGTGCAACTCATGAGAGGGTGTAAGGCACCTCCTACTCAGAGTTACAATGCATGTGAGAGTGCAATACACATCCTACTCCCAGCTGCAACTCATGTGACAGTGTAAGGCACCTCCTACTCACAGCTGCAACTCATTTCAGAGTCTAAGACACCTACTACTCCTAGCTGCAACCCTTTTGAGAGTCTAAGACACCTACTACTCCTAGCTGTAACTCATGTGAGTGTAAGATCTCTCCCACTCCCAGCTGCAACTCATGTGAGCATGTAAGACACCTACTACTCCCAGCTGCAAGTCATGTGATAGTGTAAGACACCTCCAGGTCCAAACTGCAACTCATTTGAGAGTCTACAACACCTACTACTCCCAGCTGTAACTCATGTGAGTGTAAGACATCTCCCACTCCCAGCTGCAGCTCATGTGAGCATGTAAGACACGTACTACTCTCAGCTGCAAGTCATGTGACAGTGTAAGACACCACCTACTCCCAGCTGCAACTCATGTGCTACTGTAAGACACCTCCAGGTCCAAGCTGCAACTCATTTGAGAGTCTACGACACCTACTACTCCCGGCTGTAACTCATGTGAGTGTAAGACATCTCCTACTCCCATGTACAACTCGTGATAGTGTAAGACACATCCTGTCTCCAGCTGACCTTCTTAGCCATTAATAAAATTGACATTTGCTGATGTGAAAATATCAAACACTGAACTTGAAGGGTTGCATAGTTCGCTCTTTCTACTTTTAGTACATTAAGACTCATCCTTGTGTTAGGCACCTGGTACCTGAGTGGACTAATGTACGCACCCAAGTGTGAGCTGGGTGTGACCTCATTGTTAAAGGTTTGGATCCTGGTGTGTCCACTGGGACTCTCATCCCCTGAGGTCAATGAAATGAGTAACACTGAGTTGGGTAACAATAACCAACTGCTACCTGCACATTGTGCCGGGGGACCTCTAATGGGACGAGTGTGTCCTTTACAGATATATCTGCTATGTTATGACCACCGCTCCCAAAGAGTTTACCTCCCTCCGTTTCGCTCAGAACCCACCAAGATCATCTGCGGCGTACCTCAAGGCTCATCGCTCAGCCCGACACTCTTCAATGTCTACATGAGCCCCCTCGCCGACATCGTACGCAAGCACGACATCATCATCACCTCCTACGCCGACGACACCCAACTTGTACTCTCCCTCACCAAGGACCCCGCCAGCGCCAAGACCAACCTACAAGAGGGTATGAAGGACGTCGCAGATTGGATGAGGCTCAGCCGCCTAAAGCTGAACTCTGAAAAAACTGAAGTCCTCATCCTCGGCAACACCCCGTCCGCCTGGGACGACTCCTGGTGGCCCACGGCCCTCGGCACCGCACCGACCCCCGCAGACCACGCCCGCAACCTCGGCTTCATCTTAGACCCTCTTCTCACCATGACCAAGCAAGTCAACGCCGTGTCCTCCGCCTGCTTCCTCACTCTCCGCATGCTCCGTAAGATCTTCCGCTGGATCCCCGCCGACACCAGAAAAACCGTGACCCACGCCCTCGTCACGAGCCGCCTGGACTACGGCAACACCCTCTACGCCGGGACCACAGCCAAACTCCAAAACCGCCTGCAACGCATCCAAAACGCCTCGGCCCGCCTCATCCTCGACGTACCCCGCAACAGCCACATCTCCGCCCACCTGAGACACCTGCATTGGCTCCCAGTCAGCAAAAGGATCACCTTCCGTCTTCTCACCCACGCACACAAAGCCCTCCACAACAAGGGACCGGAATACCTCAACAGACGCCTCAGCTTCTACGTCCCCACCCGCCCCCTCCGCTCCGCTGGCCTCGCACTTGCTGCCATCCCTCGCACCCGCCGCTCCACGGCGGGTGGGAGATCTTTCTCCTTCCTGGCGGCCAAGACCTGGAACTCCCTCCCCACCAGCCTCAGGACCACCCAGGACCACTCCGCTTTCCGGAGACTCCTAAAGACTTGGCTGTTCGAGCAGCGATAACCCCCCCTTTCCCCCCTAGCGCCTTGAGACCCGCACGGGTGAGTAGCGCGCTTTATAAATGTTAATGATTTGATTTGATTTGAGTATAGTGCCTAATCCTGTTAAGGTGGCATGTAGCACTGTGTTTACCTGGGCTCGCCCTTCATGTGGGTCTGGGGTCCATTCAGAGGCTTTGTTATGCGTGCTTGCTAAGCCTTTTGTTAAAGGCACAGTTTATGGTTTATGTTGGTTACTGTGAGAGGAACATGAGATCAGCCCAGACAAAGATCCAAGTAGTATCCTAGGTGATGGATGGTTGTGCTGATGAGGTCCATTGATGTTTTTCGTTGGGATAGGTAGTTGGCCGCCCTAACCCGGCCTAGGCATCACTGGTCAGGTATTACACTCTGACATAATATTATATGTGATAGGGTGCATTATGTTTAAACTAACTTTATCTTGATGTTTGTAAAAGTATTTTGGTGTGAGAGGGAAGAGTTCTGTGATGCCAGTGCTTTGCCAATGGTTCGCCAGCTCTATGGCTTTGGAGCTGTGTTGTGTCCATGAGGGTGCCAGGGATCTCTCTAGTGTGTACTTAAAAAGATGTTGGACAGAGGGCATCTTTGGGTGAGAAGTACAGTGGCATGTCATAACTGAGTATGGTTCATCAGAGCTGTGGGTGAGTGTGGTAAGGACTCATTTGATGCTTGTGTGGGGTATCATTAGGTTGAGTGCATTGGCTGTTGGATTCTCCTCTAGGAGTAGGCTGACAAACTGTAGCTACACAAACCCTACAGCAGTCAATTGAAAATAATGTTGAACAAATACTGAGCAAGTAAGATGGTCTGTCACCTGCCATTTCACAAGAGGAGAAAGCTGGTGAGGAGAGGCCTTGAGTGTCATTCGACACGTGTCCTTTGCTACAATAAATCTCAGCTGAGAGTGCATCCGAGGCATATGTTATATGCTTTGAGGCCACCTGTGCACCAACCGGATGTCAGATAAGGGTCTTTAACCTTCACATCTTCAATGGGAGACATCATCACCAGCATTATAAGAGCACATCTTCCCTTTCCTGTTTCAACAAACTTCACTTGGGTTTAGGGAAGTCCTTTGTCAATCCAGTATCAATGTGTCTGACAATCAAACAGGACTGAAGGTACCACTGGAGCGATGACCCACCAGAGTCTTCTGAATGTGATGCTGATAGAAGTGCAGAAGACAAAACACTCCGGGCTTATGGCCTGGTTTGCGTTGCTTTAACAACGTGGTGCTAGAGTGATGCAAACCTTTGGTAAGAATTGTGAAGACACACAAGGTCACCTTGCGTGGTTTCGTAAATCTTGAGTAATGTAATGCAATGCAAATCGATGTGATGCCTTACTCTGTGCCAGGGAGGTGTTTCCATGGGATAAATTGAATATATATGTGCATTGCTGCCCTTTCCCTGCGACGCAGGGCAGCACAGCAAGGTAACTTGCTGCTCTGCCTTGCACCAGTAAACTCGTACATGTGTGCCTCCATCTTTTGTTGAGGTTCCAAGGGTAACAATCAGCCATCTTCATGCCACAGGGCATGTGTGTGTTGAGGATGAACTCTATCTGAGCTGGTCTTGGACCTCCCAGTGGGAATCTGAACCAGACACATCCTATGGTGTGTGTGGGAGAATATTAAGGCACACCTCCCAATATGCACTGAAGGGTCCTGAGATTGTGGAGCTCACAAATACGTAAAGTTTTCAAACTGTGAGAAGAGAACCCTGAAGGTGGAAGCCCTCTCAGTGCCACACACCGGGCCTGATCTAGATTGTTTCCCTCGAAGCATGCCTTTATCTCCAGCTATCGTAAACCCAGAAGCAATAAACTGCATGAAGTGACTTATAGCACACCATGTATTTCGGTAGGGAAGCAATTCCATTTTTCTCTTGATTTCACGTGGTTCTTTTCTTGCATGTTGTTCAGTGGTGATATCACGCTACATTCATTAAAAAAGCAACATATCTGCGGACACAGACTAATATCCAAAAAGATATCTCCTTAAAACAATTTTTGACAATTCCTCAGAGTATTCTCAAACAGTCACATGAAATCTGAACTAATTAAAAGCCACAATGAAATGGACCAGTGACCAATGAAACGTCAGATCTGCTGCAATAAGAGGTTCTTGTAGATTAATGAGCTCAATCAGCGAGATAAAGTTGTTTCTAGTCAGACCTAATAGATCTCGGATAAGACTCAGAGCTGAAAAATCCACAAATGATTTATAGTTAATAAGTGATGTCTTGTGGTACCACAGGAAATCTTGGGAAGTGCAATTATCCAACTATACCTGGGATATTCACTTGCACAAGGTCACCTGCAAGGCAACATTGATCATTATCTGATGTGATGTCATCCACAAGGCATCTTCGGAAATTCTCCTGTGTGAGGTCATACACAGGGCATCTTGGGATATTCTCTGGTGTGAGGTCATCCACAAGGCTTTATGGGACACTCTGGTCTGAGATTGTCCACAAGGTATTGTTGGATATTCTCTTGAGTAAAGTCCTTCACAACTGAGCATTTTAACTTTCTTTTGTGTGCAGTCATCCACAAGATATCATGGAAAGCTAATTTGTGTGATGTCACTCATAAGACATCGTAAGACTTTCCCTGGTGTGAGGTCATCCACAAGACATCATGAAGGACATTCTCCAGACTTTATGGGACATTTTCCAGTGCAAGATCATCCACAATGAATCATAGGGCATTTTGTTTGGGTGACATCACCCATATGTGACAATGGAAGTGCTTTGTTTTCAATGTATCCAGTGAGGTAATCCATGAGACATCGTGGGACATTCGGCAGTGTGAGTTGATCAATTTGACATCATTGACTTTTCTCTGCTGTGAGTTCTTCAAGGAGGAATCATGGAGATTTCTCTGGTATAAGATCATTAAAGGACATCAAAGGATTTTCTATAGTGTGAGACCATAAAGAAGAGCAAAGAGAAAAAAGACTCTTGGTGTTGCGTGCCTGTTGTTTAATAAATTCTTGTTCCCATCCTTACGTCCTGTTCAGTTACAGCTGGGAATGACTCTTTAGCCAAAGATTCAGAAAGACAAACTTATGGCCTGATTTAGATCCTGGTGGATGGAATACTCCTTCACAAACATGACGGATAGCCCGTCCACCTTCTTACAATCTCCTTAGGATATCATGGGATCATAATAAGGAAGACAGGACATCCAGCACGTTTGTGACAGAGTATTTCCCTTCGCCAAGATCTAAATCAGGCCCTTAGTTCTTCTCCAAAAGTAGTGTGTCTCCCTATGGATATCAATGTCTTGAAAAAATGCCAATTGGTACTCATTCTTTTGCAAGTCACTCTTCAACCAAGTTATAAAAATATAGGCCCTCATTATGAACATGGCGGGCCAAACCGCCATATTCTGAACATGGTGAGGGCCGCCATCGGCAGCCCTCACCTGGCGGTGAGTTGAAACACTATCCACCAGGGTAGTGGCGCTATCCTGCAGATAATGTTTCATTTTGCGCCAGCCTTTTCCTGGAGGGATATCCCGCCGGGAAAAGGCTGGCAGAGGGGGTGCCCCGGGGACCCCTGCAATGCCCATGCATGGGCAGTGCAGGGGCCCCGGTGCATAGCCCCGTCACGCTGGTCACTGCTCGATTTTCAGGCAGTGATCTGCGTGACAGGTGCAACTGCACCTGCCGCACAAAGGCATTGAGTGCGGCTCCACATGGAGCCGCTGTCAATGTCACGGCCGGGCCTTTCTGTGAGCCAACGGGTAGAAACAATGTTTCCGCCCGCCAGCTCACAGAAATGTTCATAATGTGGCCGGCGGGATTCCGGGGTCGCTGGCGGTCAGTGTTTTGACCGCCAGCATGAACACGGCGGTTGTTACCGCCGTGTTCATAATGACCACCAAAATTTGGACCATTAATTTCAATGAAACGTGCTCTCTGCTTTATCAAACCCGATATGAAACACTTAAATGTCCATTGCAGGAGTTTTAGCTTGTGCACATTTCTCAGTAAAGTTATTCATTAATGCACTCCTACGATGACTTTCATTTGATTAAATGCATCCTCTTTCGGTGAGGGCAGTCAGCGATACTGAGTGTTAACAAGTACAACTATAAATTGAAGAAAACATGACCCAGTTGCTATTTAAACAACAATCCTACCTATTGTATTTTGTGGGCATTTGAAATTTGAAGGTGTTCTACCAAGATATAAAACAGACAGACTCCCTGATTTCTTCTGTGAGAATCTAGGTACTTCCTACAATGACCTATGGATGACCTCACCATAGAGGTACTTCCTGTAATGACCTCTGTGTGAACTCACAATGGAGGCACTTACTGCAATGACCTATGGATGACCTCACCATGGAGGTACTTCCTGTAATGACCTATGTGTGAACTCACAATGGAGGCACTTACTGCAATGACATATGGATGGCCTCACCATGGAGGTACTCCCTACAATGACCTATGTGTGAACTCACAATGGAGGCACTTACTGCAATGACCTATGGATGACCTCACCATGGAGGTACTCCCTGTAATGACCTATGTGTAAACTCACAATGGAGGTGCTTCCTACAATGACCTATGGATGACCTCACCATGGAGGTACTCCCTGCAATGACCTATGTGTGAACTCACAATGGAGGCACTTACTGCAATGACCTATGGATGACCTCACCATGGAGGTACTCCCTGTAATGACCTATGTGTGAACTCACAATGGAGGTACTTCCTACAATGACCTATGGACCTCACCATGGAGGTACTCCCTGCAATGACCTATGTGTGAACTCACAATGGAGGCACTTACTGCAATGACCTATGGATGGCCTCACCATGGAGGTACTCCCTGTAATGACCTATGTGTGAACTCACAATGGAGGCACTTACTGCAGTGACCTATGGATGACCTCACCATGGAGGTACTCCCTGTAATGACCTATGTGTGAACTCACAATGGAGGTGCTTCCTACAATGACCTATGGATGACCTCACCATGGAGGTACTCCCTGCAATGACCTCTGTGTGAACTCACAATGGAGGCACTTACTGCAATGACCTATGGATGACCTCACCATGGAGGTACTCCCTGTAATGACCTATGTGTGAACTCACAATGGAGGTACTTCCTACAATGACCTATGGACCTCACCATGGAGGTACTCCCTGTAATGACCTATGTGTGAACTCACAATGGAGGCACTTCCTGCAATGACCTATGGATGACCTCACCATGGAGGTACTTCCTGTAATGACCTATGTGTGAACTCACAATGGAGGCGCTAACTGCAATGACCTATGGATGACCTCACCATGGAGGTACTCCCTGTAATGACCTATGTGTGAACTCACAATGGAGGTGCTTCCTACAATGACCTATGGATGACCTCACCATGGAGGTACTCCCTGCAATGACCTATGTGTGAACTCACAATGGAGGCACTTACTGCAATGACCTATGGATGACCTCACCATGGAGGTACTCCCTGTAATGACTTATGTGGGAACTCACAATGGAGGTACTTCCTACAATGACCTATGGACCTCACCATGGAGGTACTCCCTGTAATGACCTATGTGTGAACTCACAATGGAGGCACTTCCTGCAATGACCTATGGATGACCTCACCATGGAGGTACTTCCTGTAATGACCTATGTGTGAACTCACAATGGAGGCACTTACTGCAATGACATATGGATGACCTCACCATGGAGGTACTCCCTACAATGACCTATGTGTGAACTCACAATGGAGGCACTTACTGCAATGACCTATGGATGACCTCACCATGGAGGTACTCCCTGTAATGACCTATGTGTGAACTCACAATCGAGGTACTTCCTACAATGACCTATGGATGACTTCACCATGGAGGTACTCCCTGCAATGACCTATGTGTGAACTTACAATGGAGGCACTTACTGCAATGACCTATGGATGACCTCACCATGGACGTACTCCCTGTAATGACCTATGTGTGAACTCACAATGGTGGTACTTCCTACAATGACCTATGGACCTCACCATGGAGGTACTCCCTGTAATGACCTATGTGTGAACTCACAATGGAGGCACTTACTGCAATGACCTATGGATGACCTCACCATGGAGGTACTCCCTACAATGTCCTATGTGTGAACTCACAATGGAGGCACTTCCTACAATGACCTATGGATGACCTCACCATGGAGGTACTCCCTACAATGACCTATATGTGAACTCACAATGGAGGCACTTACTGCAATGACCTATGGATGACCTCACCATGGAGGTACTCCCTGTAATGACCTGTGGGTGATCTTGCAATTAACTTTCCTAGTTGTCTTGTCATTTACACCATAGTGGATAAGCCTCCTTTGTCATACCACAAATCACCTCTGACCAGAGCCCTTCCCACAATGTTGTTTTGATGTGCACTAAAAAATGTTCTAGCTTATGTGTCAATAATTTTCAGCTCTATGAAGGACACTGTAATACATTACATTCTATTATTTCTTTTACATTCTATTATTCCTTTATTTTGTAATATAGTTCTCTGAGTTATACCTAAGCCATGAACAATTAAGGCCCTCATTCTGATTCTGGCGGGCGGCGGAGGCCGCCCGCCAGAATTCCGCCCTCCAAAATACCGCGCCGCGGTCAAAAGACCGCAGCGGGTATTTCAAGTTTTCCCCTGGGCTGGCGGGCGGCCGCCAAAAGGCCGCCCGCCAGCCCAGGGGAAAACGACCTTCCCACGAGGATGCCGGCTCGTAATCGAGCCGGCGGAGTGGGAAGGTGCGACGGGTGCATTTGCACCCGTCGCGTATTTCACTGTCTGCCAAGCAGACAGTGAAATACTTGTAGGGGCCCTCTTACGGGGGCCCCTGCAGTGCCCATGCCATTGGCATGGGCACTGCAGGGGCCCCCAGGGGCCCCGAGACTCCCCCTCCCGCCATCCGGTTCCCGGCGGGAGAACCGCCAGGAACTGGATGGCGGGAGGGGGAGTCGGAATCCCCAAGCCGGCGCAGCAAGCTGCGCCGGCTTGGAGGATTCCTGGGGGCAGCGGGAAACCGGCGGGAGACCGCCGGTTTCCCTTTACTGACCGCGGCTAAGCCGCCGCGGTCAGAATGCCCCGCGGGGCACCGCCGGCCTGTCGGCGGTGCCACCGCATCCCGCGGCCCTGGCGGTTCTATACCGCCAGGGTCGTAATGAGGGCCTAAGTCTCTTGTTCATTTCTGTGTTTTTGTATGTGGAATCATATTGCATCAGCTGCTGTCTAGGTTCTAGAGTGTTGGAGCTGTTAGGCCATTGCCTGCTGACACTGGACCTGGATTGTGGTTGATGCTGTCATGGATCCATGTATTAAGAATAATTTTCCTGCAGACCATCATCGAGTGAGAGAAGCGTGTACTTACCTCCCTACTACAGACACGGAGGCAAGAATTATGCTTCGGATTATGCCTTTCCTTCTTTGCGGTTTATTATAACTCAAAATACAGCAGCCAATCAGGGTAAACTTTTCATAAAACTATCTTTCCCATAAACACACTTGACATCATAACAGTAGCACCAATCATGGCACATATCATCATATATAAACACCATGGCCCTTAATACCATCCTCTTTCTTTGCCCCATGTCTGAGCAACTTTAATCTCAACTGAACGCCAAACTGGAACACTTCGCCAACGTCATCCTAGACCTGGCTACAATTCTGTCAAAACAAGACTGAGGACCAACCAGGTCCGGTATTAGAAGGAAAGGAACTTGCCTCATTCACCTGTTCTTCGGATCAGAATCTGTAAAGAAACAGTAGGGTATAGGAAGGTAACATCCTGAAAAGATAGGTAAAAGTAATGTAAAACAATCTGGATATGACATTGGGTGGAAACAGAGAACATGATATTCATACAATTTTTCATGAATGCATTCTAATGACAATATTACATAAGAATCATCAGAAAAAAACATGACTGGGGGAATAATCCTCATCTCCGTGTCCTTAAAAGAAATGGAAATTCTTGACACGTAAGCTTGAACTTTTTTTATTCTATGTCAGGACCGGAGGCTTCGAATTATGCTTGTTTAAAGCTGTTGAATAACAATAGAAACAACATCTAAAATCGGTTTATAACAGAAGGTCTTAAAAGTAAAATCTGTGGACCGGTCTACAGCTTTCATTATGTCCTAGAGCTGAGACCCCAAGCTAAAGGATTTGGACGCCATCGTCCCTCGGACTGCGTGAGCACCAAACTTAGAGGTGTCTATACCTGCTTCAGTCAGAATTCTGGACTGGGAGATTTCAAGACATTTCTAAGAAGATTGGGAACCAGGGTTGAGCCCTCCACAAGGGAGTGACTAGCATCAGTTCCGCTCTCTGGCATCGAACCTTCGCTTCTACCCTCTGAATTATTAGGAATGGAGGAAGGGCATAATAACGAGGGCCCCGCTATTGTTGAAAAGAAGGCATCTGTGGCTAAGGTCAAGGGATCTGGCCAGTTGAGAGACAGACAGGGGGCAAACAGGTCTATGTGACACTGACCCCAATAAAGTTGAAGGGCTTGGAAAACAAAATGGTGAAGTTTCCATTCGCTGGGATCCCTGAGAAAGATCGAATTCCACTTGGCTACTGTGTTGAGGTGCCCAGGGACGTACTCCGCTGTCACTGATATGTGGGTCTGGAGGCAACAATGCCAAAAGGTTTTTGCTATCTCTGCTAGGATACCGGACTTCCTCCCTCCCAACTTGTTCACGTACCGTACTGCCGAGATGCTGTCTATCCTGAGGACTGGGGATCTAAGGTCCTGATCGCAAATGAGCCGGCCAAAAGCTCCAAGCAGTTTGTATGGAGATGAGTCTCATCTCGTGACCAACGGCATCTGGTGGAGATGGTATCACGCCTAGTACCGCACCCCCACTTGATGGTGTCAGACTCCAGAATCACATTTGGGCGTGACCCAAAAATGGCTCTGCTGTGCTAGGCGGACATATGGTCTAGCCACCATTGGAGCTCGTTCCTCGTCTCGGGAGTGAGCGTTATGAGCTATGAATATGAGAGGTCCTTCTGAAAAAGGGGTGAATTTTTAAGCATTGTAAAGCTCTGTAGTGTAGAGGAGCCAGAAATATTCCTTGGATGGACGAGGCCGAAGGCCTACAATCCTGGCCAAAATCTGCAGAGAAATCTTGACCTTGCAGAGAGTGGAGCAGATCTCCTTTTGAGTTAAGTGTAATTTCTGGGCTGGAAGGGATAGAAGAGAAAAAGAAGAGTTGATTTGGAATCCGAGAAATTCCATCCGACAAGAGGGAATCAACACTGCCTTCTGTGTGTTGATGAGAAAACCCAGCTCTTGAAGGAGCTGATTGGTCCACTCTAGGTATTAAGTAAGGCATTGATTGTCTTGGGCCACAATAGAGGTACACAGGTAGATTATCATTCGGACCCCTCTGGAACGAAGGTTCTCCACTACTGGCTGCATTACCTTGGTAAATCACCAAGGGGCAGATGATAGGCCAAAGGGAAGGACTTTGAAATGAAAAGATTGATTGTTCCACATGAACTGAAGAAATTTGTGGTGAGGGGGAAGAATCGGAATCAAGAGGTAAGTAAGCATCTTTTAAGTCAAGACGAACAATCCAGTCTCCCGCTCTGAGAATATCCCTGAGGACATTGATCACCTCCATTCTGAGATGGCGATATAGGATCCAATTGTTGAAATCTTTCAAATTGATCACTAAGCGGGAACCACCCCCTTTCTCAGTAACTACAAAAATGTTGCTGCAGAATCCCTAAGGATCCACTTGGCAAGGGGAGATCACACCTTTAGACAGGAGTTCGTCTTTCTTTTGTCGAATAAAGGAGTGATCTAGTAGGGAAAAATGAATGGCATGGGGGAGATTATTGGAAGGGGGTCCTGAAAAATTTAATCTTGAACCCTGTTATTGTTTCTAGCACCCACAGGTCGGATGTCAGTCGTGACCAGTTGTTCCTGAAATGTCTGGTTCTGACCCTTAATAACACTGAGGAAGGTGGAATAAGGATTACCTTGAGTGTTGGAGCCGGAGGCTTAGGACCCTGAGGAGTGGAATCCTCCTCTATGGAATCTAGTACGACCTCCTCGAGCCCTGGCTGAGTAAAAGATGACTCTCTGGTGTGAGACATATCCTCTGCCTGAGGCATTGTAGTTTGACTGAGAGCTTATGAGGAGTATTTGGTCAGACGGGTGTCCTCAAAGCCTGCTGGCCCTGGTAGAAAGGTGCTGGTGAAATACTTTGTTCAGGGAAGTCTGGGATTTATCCAGTGACATCAAGGTATGAACAAATTGATCCAAATCTTTTACAAACTTGTCGCCAAATAACAGCCCATTATCTACTAGAGACTGGTTCTGCGTTGGCCATCTCTGCCAATTATTTGGTCTATTCTCAGCAGTATGGGGCATCGCCTTTCAATAGAGATAGTGCAATTTGTGTTACCTAATAATCATAGGGTACGTTGTGCCCACCCAGTGAGGGTGTCAGGATTGATGGCAGTGCCAGTTTCTTTTGCTGAAACCGCAATGTCCAATATTTTGCATAAAAGGCCAGAGAGACCAAGTACTTTATCCTGGCAGGATTTCCAAGATCTGTCTATCCCTTTTTCTTTTTGGGGGGTCTTTGGTGGATCGTTTGAGAAAGGTAGCAAGGCTTGGGTCTAGTTCAGTGGTCAGAGCCACCTTGTCGGGAATTTTGGGGCAGGGGCATTCAGGATGAAAACATTCTTGTACGTCTTTGACAACGTTTTTTCTGAGTCTGCCTCGAGCGTAATCACAGATCACAGGAAGCGGAGTCCATTCAGAGGACCTTGTGTGTATGATTCTGTCAGGATCAAAAGAGAGAGTGGAGGGGTTGGGGACCTCTTTTGATGAAATGAAAGGCTGTTGGCTGTCAAAGGGTAGATGGTGTTTTTTCTGGGGTCACTGGGGATCATCGTCAGAACTGGATGGTGCGGAGCGTTGTTGAAGTAAGCCTCACTAAGGCCTACTAGTGCAAGGGGTTCACCTTTCTCTGCACAAAGTCCTCAGACCAGGTAGGAAGAAGTTGGCACAGAAACTGAAATAAAAGACAAAGTTTATTAACGTCATGAGGTGGTACTACAGTTCAAACAGCACCCTTGGGCAATGTCTGAAGTAGCACACTGAACTGAGAGAGCATGCAACAGCGTGAATCATCTGAAAAGTCTTCTGGGGGAGGAGAGTTGAATTTGAAACTGGTGGCAGGTTGTGTAGAGTAATCAAGATCTGTGAAGAGAGATTGGGAGCGATGGGCAATGGAGGCAGCATGGGGCCAGTTCGAAGCTGTAGGAGGGTTAGCTTCTTTAGAAGACAGTGGCATGGTAGCAGCAGTGCTGTAGGGGAAACTGTCAGGGCATGAGGTTTAAGCTGCCTCGTGATGGGTCGGAGCGTCACTGCAAGGGCTTCATTTACTGACTGGGCGACACAGGCATCAAGGGCATGTACAATGTCTTCTACCAGGATTAGGTCTTCTTCATCATGGAAATAGGATTCATCAGCTGCCTGATTATCTGCTGTGGTGAATAGAGGAAGTTCTGCAGTATTCCAAAGTTCTACAAAAACATTTTGATATGTTCAGAAAATACTGGAGGGCAACTCGAGGAGAGTGGGCCGATGAGGGAGGTTGGACTGCAAGTGTTACAGAGTCTGAAGGACTCGTAGAGCTCCAAATACTTCCTGCCCTTCAGGCAAAGCCTGTTGTAGCCAATTATGCAGCCCTGGTGACAGGTGTAGGGGAGACCGTAAGTTTGAACACTAGCGAGCTCAGCGGGAGCTGACTCTGTCCTACTGAGTCAAGCATGGGCTAGATATTCTAATACAAGCCAGAAAAAATAGCCTGTGCCGCGAAGAACGGGTGTGCAGTGCACATGTCACGTGTGTTTATGGGAAACGTAGCTTTATGAAAAGTTTTAACCTGATTGGCTGCTGTAGTTTGAGTTATAATAAATAGCAAACAATAAGCACAATCCGAAACCTCCGGTCCTGACATAGAATTTAAAGGGACTAGGCAAATTTTCGGTGGAGACGCACCCCATGATATTCCATAGATAAACCCGCAAGAGATACACCAAGCGCTGCTAGAGTTTCCCCATTTTTTGGCATGATTGTTCCATGGGAGATCAGCTGTGGCCTGTGCAAGCAGCCGTCTTACCTCCACGTGAGCACGACTGGAGATGTATAGTGGAACCTGGCGGGACCAAGTCAGGGAGTGGCAGATCAGATGCCTAAGCAGTGGGAATTGTCTTCCTTTCAAGTGTAGTACCTTTGAGGGTCAGTGTCAAAGTTCTGTCTCTTGTTTGGAACTCGCAGGTCGTGAACTTGACAATATGTATGGTTATGTGGGTGGTTTTGCCATAGAGTTGCATTCAATCTAGCAGCTTCCACTACGCCTCGAGGATGCTTGCCAGCTCCACTGACTCATCTGTGTACATCTTTGTGGACACAGCATAAGATGTTGGCTGCAGTGCTTATGGGAGACCATTGACATAGGTTAAACTAGAATGGCACTAACTGCCATCCTTGTTTGGCCCCTTTGGGTGTTTTTCCTTTAGCCAAGCACGCCACATGTATTGTTAGAGTGCAGGTGTTCAACGAGGTTGTCCAGGTGTGGTTTCTTTCCTGCGCCTTTAGTTTTGGCTGAAGTTTATCCCATCAAATCAAAGGCTGAGGGATGATCTTAGGATGCACACACAGTGTACCTTTGGGTAGTCTACAGTGATCAGTGATTCAGGAACAGATTTTGAAAAATAAAAGCCTGGTGCATTTGTCTAAAGGACTAGATAAACCTTCCAGCCCCTGGGCTGGGTGGCAGTGCCTTCTTGTTGCCGATCCAGTCCAGTACGTTCCACAGCATGAGTTTTATGTGCAGTTTTGCTTAAGTGTTGATTGTGGAACGCGCCACCATTGTGTGGTCTTCCACAGAGTGTGGTTGGTAGTCAATTCAATTGTTTATTGTTTCAGTTAATTAAAACCATAACAATATTGCAATTACAACGACTTCATACTATAAAATTTAGGGATAGGTCAAGCAAAAAAGTGCAAACAGGCACCGTAAACACAGAACTATGGGCCTGATTACAACTTTAGAGGAGGGTGTTAATCCGTCCCAAATGGGACGGATAGCCTGCCCACCGTATTACGAGTTCCATAGGATATAATGGACTCGTAATACGGCTGGTGGTATATCCGTCACATTTGGGACGGATTAACACCTTCCTCCAAAGTTGTAATCAGGCCCTATATCTTCATTAGTAGACTGACTTTTAAAATTAAGCTTATTGGTCTAAACAATCTGGTGCAGATCCGTGTTTGTGCAAATGTGCATTGTAAACAGAAAAATGATATCATCCAAAAAAACTGTCAGGGCCAGAATCAACATATGTTCTGATTGTGAAATACCAACTCTGGTAAGTTGCTCATATTACTGGCATTTGTTCCTTCATCCGATGGCACTGGTTACTTTGATGGTGGATTGAGTCAAGATGCATCAGTTGGAGCCATTGTCAGAAGTAGCTGCGGGTCCCCTGAGTTGAGAATCACAATTATTAGTTCCCTGCATGTTCAAATGCCTCTTAGTTAGAACTACCCTTTAGTATTGAGAAACGAAGCTTGCACAGGTTAGGACAACGATAGAGCAGATGGATAAAATCCTCCTTTTTTGCTTTGCAAAGTCTCCGTTCTGTGGGACCCGTGAGTTTCCATGTTGGTTGACTGGCCAGTGCTGGTCATTTTCCAATATGCAAGGTTGTAAGTCTGCGCTTTATGTGTGCTGGGGGAGGGGCTAGGTATGATGCTGGTGCCAGGGCGGCACGGTTCTTAATCACAGTCCAGGTGTGTGATCAGGAGATGCATTTAGTTTAATCTTCTAGACGCGATTGACAGTTAGTGGCTCTGTGTCTCGCCCTTTTAAAAATGACATATGGCACACTCATTCCCCACAGAGTCATTCACATATTTGTGGCATGCGACTGCTGGTCACTTTGTAGTACCGGCCATAGCGTGCTATTAAGTGGAGCATCTTGTGTTCTCCGTATCTTATTCCAGCTTTTTATGGGCGAGCACAAAGTGCTCCGTCCATTCTGCGATCTCTCTTTGGGCTTCAAACCACGCCCATGTCACGTCAGTCACTTACATTGGTTTGTGGGCTTGCCTTTTAAATCCGCTTACTTTAATTTGTGAAAGGCATGCATACGTCATGCCTTTTCTGGTGTTTAGCCCACCTACACATCACCGGTAAACTACTGAAAACATACGAGGCTTGATGTTTTCAGCCTGGAGTCCAGACTACTTTATCTGTTTATTTTCCACACAGCGCGATCACGCTGCATTTTACATAGCGCAATTGCGCTGCGTTTTTTTTTGCTTTACAACGCTAATAGCTTTAACTTGAACAAATGCGAGACCCGTTGCATTGAAAATGCTTGTTATAGCAGTGGACCTTCTGCCCAGGTCGTGCTTAGGGAGACCAAACTTGAGCCGGCTTTGTGCTGGTGATGAACTTTGAGGCAAGGAGATCACTTGCCTAAAGGTGTTAGTTGGCAATTTGTCCACTGCTGCTGCATCCTGTCCTCTCATGGCCACAGTTGCATATGCAATGGTTGGTAGTAATTTGCCAGAAAACGCTCTTTAAGTTGTAATCTGCACAATAATGTGCAATCCTGCAAACTGAGGTAATTCACAGTGCATTGTGGGGAGTCCAGCTACTTCAGGTGCTTCCACTGGAGGGTGTGAGGAGCGCCTCCATTGTGAGGTCACATACGGTTCTACTTGAGAAGCTTCTCCACTGTGAGGTCACACAAGGACATCACCGGAAGATCCTCTGTTGTGAGGTTACACAAGGACATCATGGGAAGATCCTCTGTTGTGAGGTCACACAAGGACATCACCGGAAGATCCTCTGTTGTGAGGTTACACAAGGACATCACCGGAAGATCCTCTGTTGTGAGGTTACACAAGGACATCATGGGAAGATCCTCTGTTGTGAGGTTACACAAGGACATCATGGGAAGATCCTCTGTTGTGAGGTCACACAAAGGCAACGTGGGGAGCTTCTCATTGTAAATTCAGTCAAGGACATTGTGGGAACCCCTGTCTTATGGGGTAATTTGTGGATATTTTGAGAAGCTCCTCTCTATGGAGAGGTCATCCACAGAACAGAGTTGTGAGCACAGCCTTTGAGACGTCACCCACCGTACATTTCCAGAACTGAAGTTCCTGAGCTGTGTTGCATAAAGGGGAGAGAGTAGAACAGCACCATATCTGCCAAGATATGGTGCTGTCATCAGTTCTCCTAGTGCTGACGAACTTTAGTCCACCACGCATCAATTAACATACCCTTGCACCACAAACTAATAGTGTGTGAGTTGTGTAAGGAATAGCTTTTCAACTGGAAGAGAACCCATCCAGTACAAAACTATCCTTCAACACCAGGGGAGGTCCTGCACAGGATATATCAGTAATAACTTATTTGTGAAGTTATCCACAACGCATCTTTAGACACTCATTCCTAGAAGGTCATCCACACGCTATAACTACAAACACTCCTTTGTAAGGTCAATCATACTACACATCCGGACACTGCTCCCTGGGGAGGTCATCAACAGAATACCCTTGTGTGCACTCCCTAAGGAGGTCATCCACAGTCCTTGAGTTCATACGCAGCACATTTTGGGAGGCTCTTCCCTGGAGGGCCTTCCATAGAATTTACCTGTAAACACTCATTTATGAGAATATCCACAGGACACCTTGGGACGCTCCTCTTTCAGGAGCTCTCCAATGGGACATACATACCTGTGAGCACTTCCCTGCAAGGCTATTAACAGTAAATCTTAGGGCAACTGCTCCACAGAGAGGTCATTCACAGGATATACCTTTCATTATGCCCTAAAGAGGTCATCCGCAGGACACAGTTTGTGAGGTACAACCCTGGATGCTGCTCCCAGGGATGCCATCCACAGTACATCTTGAGAAGCTCCTCCCCGGGGAGGTCCTTCACAGGATACCCCTGTAAGCAATCTTCTGTGAGGTTATTGACAGTACATCTTGGGATGCTGCACTGTTTGGAGGTCATTCACAGGATACCCCTGTAAGCAATCTTCTGTGAGGTTATTGACAGTACATCTTGAGAAGCTCCTCCCTGGGGAGGTCATTCACAGGATTCACCTGTAAGCAATCTTCTGTGAGGTTATTGACAGTACATCTTGGGATGCTGCACTGTTGGGAGGTCATTCACAGGATACACCTGTAAGCAATCTTCTGTGAGGTTATTGACAGTACATCTTGGGATGCTGCACTGTTGGGAGGTCATTCACAGGATTCACCTGTAAGCAATCTTCTGTGAGGTTATTGACAGTACATCTTGGGATGCTGCACTGTTGGGAGGTCATTCACAGGATACACCTGTAAGCAATCTTCTGTGAGGTTATTGACAGTACATCTTGGGATGCTGCACTGTTGGGAGGTCATTCACAGGATACACCTGTAAGCAATCTTCTGTGAGGTTATTGACAGTACATCTTGAGAAGCTCCTCCCTGGGGAGGTCATTCACAGGATACAGTTAATGAGCTCATCCACAGCACATTGGATGGGAGGTAATTCACAAGATATACCTGTGAGTAGCCTTGTAAGGTCACCCACAGAGTACATTTTTGTGAGTTCATCCACAGTGCATCAGATGATCTTCCAGTGCCTCCTGTCCTGTGGGACTTCATCAAAGCTCAACCAGATCCCTGAGGCTGCCTGCCGGGAAGCCTGGACCAGACAAGCAAAAAGAAGAAAACTATTCAGTTTATCCAATCTGAATAATTAATGCAAGGCCCAGTTTTGCTCCTTAAATAAAAGATTAGAATAGCATTTAATTAGTCTCTGGCTGCACTTCATGCGGTGATCAGAAGCTGTGATGTAAAATTGATGCCACCCTCCTGTGAACTCTAATTCAATGTTGTATTTAAATCGCATACAATGTTGCCTTGTTGCCCAGGAATTGAGGAGCCCGATAAAGGAAAGATTAGTGCGGGAGCTGCAAAGTGTACTTGTGTATGGGTGTGTGTGTGTGTGTGTCTATGTACTTATGACCTGACAAACAAGAAAGTGTGTGTGCTAGCATGCATGCGTGTAAGTGTGTCCACGTGTTTGTGATTCTGGAACCAAGCAGTGTGTGCACGTGTGTGTGTGTGATACCAGCTACAAATGAGATTGTGTGTGTGTGCTTGTGATACTGTCAATAAGCGAGACATTGTGTGCATGTGTTTGTATGCTTGTGAGACTGTCAACAGTGAGAAACTGTGTGTGTATATATCTGTCTGTGCTTGTGCTACTGGCTACAAGCAAGAGTGTGTGTGTGTCTACTGGTGATATTGCCTAAAACAAAAATGTGTGTATGTGTAGCAGTGTGTGCTTATGACATTGTCAATAAGTGAGGGTTTGTGTGTATCTGAGTGTGCATGTGAACCTGACAGCAAGCGGCAAAGTCTGTGTGTCTGTCTGGGTGCTTGCAAACAAAAAAGTGTTTGTGACTGTGTGTGTGAGTTTGTGTGCTTGGGGTACTGGTAACAAGCGAGAGAGTGTGGGTCTATGTGTGGTTGTGAAACTGGCATCAAGCATCCAAAGCTTGTGTGTGAGTGCTTGTGATACTAGAAGTGAGAAGGATAGTATATGTATCTGTGTATGTATATGCATGTTTGTGATACTGGATACAATTAAGAAACTGTATGTGCACCTGTGTGTGTGCTTGCTAGTGAAACTGGCAACAAGCATGAAATTGTGTATATGTGTTTGTGTATGCTTATGATATTAGCGAGAAGTGAGAATGTGTGTATATATATCTTTTTGTAATATTCACAACCAAGAAATTGTTTGTATACTGTGTGTGTGCTTGAGATATTGTCAGTAAGCAAGCAAGTGTATGCGTGTGTGTTCTTGTGATACTGGAACCAAAAATTCTGTGTGTTTGTGTACTTGTATATTTGTGTATGTTTGTACTGCCAGGAACATGTGAGCAGGTTTGTGTAGTTGTGTGTGTGTGTGTCCATCTGTGTGTCTCTTTGTGTTTGTGTAAATGTCTGTGTGTTTTTGATAGAGGAAACAAACAAGAAAAAGTGCATGTTTGTATTTGTGTGGGTGTATGCATGCGGGGGTGAAAGTAAGTATATATATTCATGTGTGTGTGTATGATACTGGCAAAAAGCACAAAGGTTTGAGTGCCTATGTTTCTTTGTATATGCACTTGCTTGTGATAATGGCAAAGCGTGTGTGCTTGTGTAATTCAAGCAAAAAGTTAGAAAGTTGTGTTTATGTTATTTTGACATTGGCAAGCAAGAAAGTATGTGTGTGTAAATTTGTATGCATGTTTGGTTGTGATACTGTCAACAAGTAAAGTGTGTGTGTGTGTATCTGTGTGTGATATTGGCAGTGTGCAAAAAAGAATATGTATCCACATATGTGCATGCTTATGATACTGGCAACAAGCGAGGAAGAGAGTGTGTATGTCTGTGTGCGTGTGTGTATGTGCGCTTGTGACGCCGACAACAATTGAGGAAGTGTGTTTGTGGTTTTGTGTGTGTTCCCATGTTTGTGTGTGTTGTGTGTGCTTTTGATACTTGCAAGAACTGAGAAAGGGTATGTAGATTATACTGACAAGCAAGAAAGTGTATGTGTTTGTGTGTGCATATGATAGTGTCAACAACCAAGAAAGCATACTTGTGATTTAGTATGTTAGTGCTTCTGATATTGGCATCAAGAGTGAAAGTGTGGTTATGAGTGCTTGTGATACTGGCAACAAGTAAGAAAGTGTATGTGTTTGTGTGTGTACTTGGGATAGTCTCAACAAGTGAGATAGTCTGTGTCTGTGTGTCCTTATGGAACTGGCAACAAGGGACAAAGGATGTGTGTATGTATGTGCGTGGGTGGTTGTGCATGTACATTCACAAGGGAAGTCTGGGCATTAACCATAGCAGGCTATCTCCTACTTGTTCAGACCCTGCTTCTTGAGAATGTATTAAAGCAGTTCAGCCTCCCCTTTCCTAGTGCCCTTGTCAGCTTCATCCAGTGTCTGGTTTGAAGGTGATGGAGGACTTTTGTGACCAATGACAAATGGAAGGCTATTGATTATGACAGCAAGTTAAGGGTCTTATTGAAAATCAAAGTCAATATTTTATTGACTTTTAGGAAGTGGTTAAAATACAGTTGAAGAGCAAATGATCTATTGTGTTTGCATTCAAGTAGTGTCATCCTTGTGAGCATTAGTGTGAGTGCCTCTTTGGGTATGTGGCCTATGTGAGCCCATGTTGGTGTGCCTCCTTCTTTATGTGATATTTGTGGGTCCACATGTTTGGGCCTCTGTTTACTGGGCTATTAGGGGTCCACGGGTGTGTGGGTGCCTCTTTATTTATATGACCTTTAGGGGTTCACATGTGTGTGGGTGCCTGTTTGTTTATGTGAGCTTTGTAGGTCGATATGTGTGTGCCTCTTTGTTTAGAAGATCCTTAAGTGTCCACACTTGTATGCCTATTTGTTTAGTCGACCTTCATGGGTCCGTGTGTGTGCCTCCTTGTTTAGATGATCTTTGTGGGCCCACGTGTGAGTGCCTCTTTGTGGGTTTATATGAGTATGCCTCTTCCTTTATGTGATCTTTGGGGTCCACGTGTGTGTACCTCTTATTTTTACATGACCTTCATTGCTCCATGTGTGTCTGCCTCCTTGTTTAGGACATTTTTGTTGGTCCACTTGTGTGTGAGACTCTGTGTTTAGATTAAATTTGTGGGTCCACATATATATATATAAAATCCCGAAAGAATTGAAAAATAGAGTAAAATGTAATAAAGAAAGCCACCAAAATGACAAAACTCAAATAAGTGGAATCAGAGTTATGCAGTTTTAAGTAGAAATAGCTCAAAAAAACACAAAGCACATATGATCTTCACTGGTCGTGGCAGACCAGGACTTAGGAGCAATTTGAGGCTGATAGTGATGGAGCACGGGTCAGATACACCAACCAGGTTCATCCTGGTGAAAGATTTTACCTACTTACTAAGGTTCTGATTAAGAAATTGGCAGAGGTGACTACTCAGTCACAAACATGAATGATATCCCGTCCATCATCTTACGATCCCATTCAATCCTATGGGGATCATAATATTGTGGATGGGATATCCGTCACGTTTGTGACACAGTATTCCCTTCGGCAACATCTAAATCAGGCATTTAGTCATTCAAGTCAAAATCCACCACAGAAACACACTTCTGAGCACCCCCCAAAACCTCTGGGAGGGCACTGTGAGACTCACAGGGTGTCACGCAGCAGTCAATAGAAGGGTTTAGTCCAAGATCACTTGCCACTGGTAAGCTAGGCATTTGCAGGAAAGACCTCTTACAGCTTGTTGTATCCCTGAAGCTTGAACTGAAGGTCAGCCATATGACCCTTGGAGTCCACTTCTTCCTCTTGGGTCCAAGAAGGAGCAGGCCCAGTCCTTCAGAACTCCTCACAGACGAAAGACAGCAGGCAGTCGTCTTGTGATCATCTGCAAGTCCAGAAAGTGATACCTGGGGGTACCACTTTTATGCCTGCCACCAGCTAGTGAAAAGGAATTACTCCTTGACACACCCTAACCAATAGGGTAATATTTCCCTGGCCAACCCCACACACTTTGAGTATTTTCAAAGCTGGCAAAAGTGGTTGCCCCACTAAACTCGGTCGTGCGTGTGGGAGTGTACTGTGATACTCCTAGTGTCCTCCCACCTCTAACACTAAAATCCAGTTTGAGGCAGCCACTCTGCACACAACAAACCCAGAGACAGAGGCTAGTAGTACAAAATCACAATCTTTCAGCAAGCAGACAACAGATCTACAAGAATTTTTCTTGCCATCCTGGTCTCTCCCCTTTCAAGTGTGCCCCAAGTGTTATATGTGATCGCAGCAGACCTGTCAAGCAGGATTTCACTCTCAAGCAGGATTTGACACTGTAGTGTCAAAAGGGATGCCCACAGTCACACCATGCCTACTCTGTGGAGTTCAGATGGGTTATATCTACCCATTCAGAACAGACTATTTTTGCTCCTGGCCCACATCTATTCAAGACTAATTACCGGCTGGGAGAAGCTGGAAAGCCAAGGCAAATCAGCCCACAGAAACGTCAGGCAAGTAAATGGTAACGTTCTAAAAGTTACTTTTCCTTAATATTTATTAAAATCTGACTTCACTATCGAATTGGAATTGTAATAGCAATTTCAATAATTGTTTATTTATTTTTCTAGCTGGTCTCATTCATTAGATACATTATTCATATTTTTATCTGTATTATAATTTTCTACATAGGACAGCTAGGCCCGCACAGTGAAAATACTTTTGGGTGGTAGTCAGTGTAGGGACATGTTAACATTACATTTCTAGATGCCTAATTTTAAATACAGTGCACTCTGCTTTGTTGGCTACAAGGCCTATTTAGGGGTGACTTATTAATATATAAAGGGGGAGAGGTTGAATTGTAGTTTTGCTACTGCTACAGTCAGGCTACAATGTTAGGCCTGAAGCCTTTTTTGCACTGGCACTATAGTGGATGGCAGAATAGGTGCCGTAGTCCACTCGTGGCATTTAATTTTCAGGCTGTGGGTGCACTTTGTATCATAAACTAGGAATTTATAGGCAAGTTAGGTGTATCAATTTTGAATATGCCAATTCAACAATGTTTAAAGGAGGGGCACACGTTTTTTACTACTAGTTAGCAGAGGTAAAGTGCACAGAGTTCTAAAGCCAGCAAAGATATAGGGTCCAACAAAAGTGCTATTCTGAAGTAGCATGGGGCGGATCTCAGCCAATCAGAGGATGGCAGGTGAAGGCATGCATGTTTTCTCTTGATGGATCTCAGCCAATCAGAGTATAGCAGGTGAAGACATGCATGTTTTCTCTGGATAGATCTCATCCAGTCAGGGGATGGCGGGTGAAGACATGCATGTTTTCTCTGGATAGATCTCATCCAGTCAGGGGATGGCGGGTGAAGACATGCATGTTTTCTCTGGATAGATCTCATCCAGTCAGAGGATGGCGGGTGAAGACATGCATGTTTCCTCTAACACTTCCTATTGCTCTTCACTGGGAGTACAGGAAGGAGTCAGTGTAGTCAGAAGAGATAGTCCTGTCTTCATCAATCAACACAGCACGGGTGGTTCTCAAAAAACTGCATGGAAGGAGGGCGTGAGTAGGGTTCCCTAACCCCACGTGACCGCCAATAAAGTATCCTTGGGATTCCTGCCTGAACGTCCCACTCTGTTAAAAAGTTTGCCTGTAACTACTGAGAAGCAACTTTTGATGGATATTACTCTGCAGCCCTGTGATTTTATGCGTAAATTCCTGGGTAACAATAAGCTGCACTCTGAGTATTCTCAGCTTTTTGCTTCATTATTGTTTGATTGAGAACTTTTCCAGCAGCAAACATCACAAACCCATATTTAGCTTGTTCTTTTGAAAATGCATTTTAATATCTATTTCTGCAAACCTTATCCCATCCGTTTTCTGTGACATCTTGAAGCCCATGGCTGGTCCCCAGTTTTGTACAGGCCATGAGGGGTGCATGTCAGAATGTGGTATACAGAAATGTCTGGAAAACATATTGTGTATTCAGCAGCATTTATAAAAATAGAAAAACACTATTCATTTAATCCTGATGCGTTGGTCTTGACATTAGGGACCAGGATAAAAACAAAGTAAATGCAATGCAGGGCAGCAACTGAAGTTACTGCACGGCGCTGCATGAACAGGAAAGAGTAGAACAACACCACATCTACTAAGATAATCTGCTGTAATCCTCTCTCCTTGTGCTGACAGACTGGAGGCTGCCATGCATCAATGCACATACCCATGCGCCATAATTCAGTGGTGAGTGAGTTCTGGAAGGAATAGTTTTTAAAATGCAAGAGGACCCGTCCAGTACAAAAACTATCCTTTAACACTTTTCCTACTTTGTATGTGTGCTGTACAATGCAGCACGCATGCAAAGTAGGAAAAACAAGCACAAATGAAAACATTTCTCCTTGCTGTGCAGGCCTTAAAGAGGCATAAGACTTTGGGGCCAATCCCTTCCTGCACATGTTGGTAGATAAGGATTTGTGTCAAAACCCATGGGCAGGGCTTTAGGTGGGATGCAAAAAGTATGGGGTCTCTAAAGGGGGTGCTGCCTGTGTAATTAAGTGTGTGGCTGAAACATGTAAACTATATTTCTGTGGTTTTCATAGTGTGCCATCCAACCGGATTTTTGATGTGTCCCTGGTTACGCATGGCACACCTGTTAGAAATTGGGTCTTTGGTTGGCAATCAGGTTACCCTCTGTACAAGCAAGGACCCTCACTCTAGTCAGGGTAAAGGAGAATCACACTCAGTTAAGCCCCGCTCACTTCCTTGGTAGCTTGGCACGAGCAGGCAGGCTTAACTTCAGAAGCAATGTGTAAAGTATTTGTACCAACACACACAGTAATACACTAAAAACGCTACAAAATGGACACCATACCAGTTTAGAAAAATAGGTAATATGTATCTAAATCAAACAAGACCAAAACGACAAAAATCCAACATACACGTCAAGATATGAATTTTCAAAAGAATAAGAGTCTTAATCCTTAGAAAACAGTGAGACTGCTGTTGTTACACAAAGTACCTGGTGAGTGTAAAAAATAAAGCCCCATAGGCGAGCGTGCGTCGGAAAAGTCAGCAATGCGTCAATTCCTTACTTGCAAGTGAGGTTGTGCATCATTTCCTTCTCTGGTTGGGTAGGCGATGCACTGTTTTTCTCCCTCGCAAGAGAGCAATGCATCGATTTTCAGATGAGGCACCTTGGGTCCGTGCAGAGTCGGATTGACTTGTATGCCCAAGGACGATGCGTGGAAAATCTGGTCGTACGGTATCAGAAAACCGCACTATGTGGGGTTTGCATCATTATCAGCCTCTTTAAGCGAGTGTTGTGCATCGTTTCTCCATCCATGATGCGTCAATCTCCCAGCCGCGATGCAGGTGGAGCATCAATTTCAGGCACGAAGCTGGCGGTGCATCGTTTATCAGCCGCGTTACAGAAGGTGTGTTGAAAATTTCGCTGCACAGCATTCTGTGTGTGGCTTTTCAGTTCTTGCCTGCCAACTTCACCTTTCAAGGGCCCAGGGACTGGATAGGGCACCACTTGGCAGGGCAGGAGGCTCAGCAGAGAGTTCAGGTGCTGGAAAGGGGAAGTCTATGATGGCCCTGAGACTTCAACAACAGGAGGCAAGCTCAGTTAAAGCCCTTGGAGATTCTTCTTAAGCAGGAATGCACCAGAAAGTCCAGTCTTTGTTCCATTTCACACGCAGAAGCAGCAACTGCAGGATAACCCAAAAAAGCACAGTCACAGGCAGACTTCAAAGGGAAGTCTCTCTTGTTTGTAAGATCCTGCCTTGTCCTGGCCATGCCTCAGACACACAGGCACAGCCCTTTCAGGTGTGAGTGACCACTCCTCCCCTCCCTCCTAGCACAGATGGCTCATCAGGATATGTGGGCTACACCCCAGCTCCCTTTGTGTCACTGTCTAGAGGAGAGGTACAAACAGCCCAACTGTCAAACTGACCCAGACAGGGAATCCACAAACAGGCAGGGTCACAGAATGTTTTAAGCAAGAAAATGCCTACTTTCTCAAAGTGGCATTTTTAAACACACAATCTAAAAACAACCTTTACTAAAAGATGTATTTTTAAATTGTGAGTTCTGAGACTGTAAACTCCATATTTCTGGCTGCTGCTAAAGGGAATCTGCACTCTAATACTATTTAAAGGCAGCACCCATTATGACCTATGAGAGAGATAGGCCTTGCAAAGTGAATACCGAATTTGGCAGTATTTCACTGTCAGGACATATAGAACACATTAGTATATTCCCTACCTTAAACATATCTTGCCCATGGGGCTACCTAGGGCCTACCTTAGAGGTGCCTTACATGTAAGAACAGGGAAGGTTTAGGCCTGGTAAGTGGGTACACTTGCCAAGTCAAGTTGGCAGTTTAAAACTGCATACACAGACACTGCAGTGGCAGGTCTGGGAGATGATTACAGGGCTACTAATGTGGGTGGCATAACCAGTGCTGCAGGCCCACTAGTAGCATTTGATTTACAGGCCCTGGGCACCTCTAGTGCACTGTACTAGGGACTTACCAGTAAATCAAATATGCCAATCATGGAAAGACAATGACACATATATTTTACATAGGAGCACTTGCACTTTAGCACTGGATAGCAGTCGTAAAGTGCCCAGAGTATCAAAAACAGAAAAAACAGAGTCCAGCACACATCACCAACCTGGGAAACAGAGGCAAAATGTTAGGGGAGACCACACCAAGGATGCCAAGTCTAACAGCGCCTATTTAAAGTATGGAGCAAACAGTAAAAGTGCACCCTTTGTGAATATAATAAGGGCCCTGGATGTCACTCCCCTGGAGGTGACTCCGTTCAAAGTATTCACAATACAGGAGTAATATGCTACACAACAAAATAGAGAATCACAACATTCTTGAAATAGCAAAAACTCTTAAGGAATGCAAAATTATGAAAAACTTGAAATATAAACACAGACTAAATTGCTGATTTCCCTAACATGTTTTGCATTCATTATTGAAAAAAGGATCAGTGTCATATGCCACTAAAGTTAAAAACATGAAAATAGAGCCCAACAGGTCCCCGCTTCAATTTCTAACTACTACTGGGCCTGAGACCTGGCCCACCTACGGCCCTGACAATGGGTGGTTGCATGAGAACACCTATAATGCACAGTGCAACTTTGCATTACTTTCCGAAACCATTCAATGCAAATCCTGATTTGTGCTGCATAGTAAATCCCAGGGGAACACTTTGCGTCGGATTTATGTAACGAAAGTGATGCAAACCCAGCACAAAGAGTTAGTAAACTTGGACCTCGGTTTGACCTCTAAAGCACATTATTTTCACCCTCTTCTTTTCTCTGTCTGTTTTCACTTTATCTGACCGTCCCTCTGTTTGGTTTGTCTTCTGTAGATTGTTCTAAACCTGGACTCTCCAAGAATGTCCTTCTGGCGCCAAGCTCTGCCCTCAACATGCCGCAGTCCTTTGGGTCAGCTGGGAGCCTGTCCTTTTCTGAGGGCCTTCCCTCGCCAGGAGTGGCCTCGCCTCTGCAGAACGACACAGGGAGCACATCTACCTCAGCACCAGAAGAGCCACTGGTCCCTCCGGCCTCCTCCACCAACCCTCACCCCTCGTTCGAGCCCTCCTGCTGGCCCATCCGGCCCACGCTGCGGAACGAGCTGGACACATTCTCCGTCCACTTCTACATCTTCTTCGGCCCCAACATCTCCATCCCACCCAGCAGGCCAGCAGTCTTCGTCATCAACTTATTGCCTGTGTTGGACAGCGGAGGAGTTCTCAACCTGGAGCTAAAACTCAACGTGGTGAGGGACCCCAGACCTCCCTGCGTCCCAGGTTCTGTGCCTTCTTAGACCACCCTTCTTCCACATTGGACATGTGATTGACACCTGTCATCTGACATATTCGGAGGACAGCACTTTCTCCCACCCACCCACATTCTCCCACTCTTCTTGTCACCTTACCCTCATTTCCACCCACCTTTCCTCTCCCTCCTCCTCCATGCTCCACTGTCCCAGATGTCTGTGCATTTCTCCACCTCCCTTGTCTCACTCTTGTACCTTTCCCTCTCACCTTAGCCCTCCTGCGTGCTTTATCCTTCTCTACCTGACTCCTTCCCTACTTCAGTCTTCCCAATTCATAAGAATTGCATCCCAGGGCGTCTCAACCACTTTGAGGTCCTTGGTGAGGACCATTTTTTATCTGCCGCCTGTTTCTGACAGTCTGGGCTTTGTTCAGTGCTGAGAGCTGCCCCTCCACACTGTTTGCACCTTAGTTCAAGGCTGACCATCCTGAGAGACAGGCTGTTTAGGTATGGTGACCACCAGTCATGTCCTCAACACATGACCAGGTGTAAATTTGTTGCTGTTCACCCAATGCAATGCAGTGCAGGAGCTTCGCATGAAGGATAGTAAATGTAGGCTGGACCAGTGCTTAATTTGAACCGTGGTTGCCGGTGCCCAGCATTGGCACTTAATTGCCAAGATCGGCATTTGTAACAGTCTGCCACATGGTAGCGCTGTTTGTTTTATTTAGAAATTGGCATAACAAACTCTGTTTATTAATTCAATATACACTAAAAATGACTGCTACCTGACCTCCCAAGACATTCTCCTAGCATTGGGAGCCTGGAATAGTCTGAATTGACACACTTGTGGGAGTGTGATGCTAGTAGTTGTGTTTGCACTGTCACCCACAGCGCTGGCAGGAGCAATGAGTGGTACAAGTTGTGGTGGCCTCCTTATGAGGGCTCTGGGACTTATGTTTTTTACAAATTAAGCACCGGTAGAAAGCCTCAAGGATAAGCGACTGAACCCACACGACTCATGAGACCGTTCAGGGGCGCCAGGGTGGACGTGTGTCCAAGGGCTTGCGCAGACCCCCTGGCTCCGCCTTTCCACACGTGCCCGCCTGCTATTGTCAGTGGCAGCGGGTTACGTCATGGCCTATACCGTGATGTCATTTCCTATTACTGGCACACAAAGGGTGACATCCAGACCTGAGACATGGAACTTTCCATTAAATAAGGTCTCATGTGAGAGTTCACTTTCCAAATCCACTTTATGTGCAAAATGCTATTTAACACAAACCCCTCTCATTAAATTAACCTGTGCCCTTGTTTTCCCAAGATAAACACTTTAACTTTGAAGAAGGTACCAAGGGCTGGTTTCCAGTTACAGTTTGTAAAATAAATTAGAGCTCTATAGGGCCCTGTAATTCTAGAGGAAATAGTACATCTGGGCGGTAATCCACTGGTGGAGTTTCCAAGCCATACTGTCCATGCGCTTCGACCTGCGGATTCGCCCCTGAATTTACCGCAAGTCCGAGCCTACTCCCTTACCAACCGCATCTGCACAAACGCACAAGGCACAGTTAATAGAGACTCCCAAACTGGCTCGTAATCTTCAGCACATACGGCATCTGAACCCTGGTGAGCAAACCACTCATTGAAAAATATATATAACATGTTAATCTGGATGTAGCCGCAGAAATGAGGGGTTCTCCCTTTACCCCTCTCCCCCCGCTCCAACCCAGGCCCATGTCTTTCTGCCCCCCCATCCTCTGACCCCACTCACACTCTCTCTTTCTCTCCTCAGTCTTCAGTCAAGGGGGAGGACGTCACCGTCTTTGGGTGCCTGAACCATGGCGTCCCTCTCATTGCAGGTGACAACTCTTCCGTCACCTGTGAAACAGGTAAGAGAGGCCTCGTGACGGCAGGAAGATGCATGCGCGTGACTGCGTGGGTGCGTGTCTCCGTGTGAGCATCTTCCCTAACTGTGAATGCCCGTGTGTTTACGCATGCATGCACGTGAGTCTGCGTGGGTGCGTGTCTCCGTGTGTGCATCCTCCCTCACTGTGAATGCACGTGTGTTCACGCATACATGCACATGAGTCTGCGTGGGTGCATCCTCCCTAACTGTGAATGCACGTGTGTTCACGCATGCATGCACGTGAGTCTGTGTGGTGCGTGTCTCCGTGTATGCATCCTCCCTAACTGTGAATGCACGTGTGTTCACGCATACATGCATATGAGTCTGCGTGGGTGCATCCTCCCTAACTGTGAATGCACGTGTGTTCACGCATGCATGCACATGACTGCCTGGGTGCGTGTCTCCGTGTGTGCATCCTCCCTAACTGTGAATGCACGTGTGTTTACGCATGCATGCACGTGAGTCTGCGTGGGTGCGTGTTTCCGTGTGTGCATCTTCCCTCACTGTGAATGCACGTGTGTTCACGCATACATGCACATGAGTCTGCGTGGGTGCATCCTCCCTAACTGTGAATGCACGTGTGTTCACGCAAGCATGCACGTGACTGCGTGGGTGCGTGTCTCCGTGTGTGCATCCTCCCTCACTGTGAATGCACGTGTGTTCACGCATACATGCACACGAATCTGCGTGGGTGCATCCTCCCTCACTGTGAATGCACGTGTGTTCACGCATGCATGCACGTGACTGCGTGGGTGCGTGTCTCTGTGTGTGCATCCTCCCTCACTGTGAATGCGCGTCTGTTCACGCATGCATGCACGTGTGTCTGCGTGGTGCATGTCTCCATGTATGCATCCTCCCTAACTGTGAATGCACATGTGTTCACGCACGCGAGCCTGCGTGGGTGCATCCTCCCTAACTGTGAATGCACGTGTGTTCACGCATGCATGCACGTGAGTCTGTGTGGTGCTTGTCTCCGTGTATGTATCCTCCCTAACTGTGAATGCACGTGTGTTCACGCATGCATGCACACGAGTCTGCGTGGGTGCGTGTCTCCGTGTGTGCATCCTCCCTCACTGTGAATGCACGTGTGTTCACGCATACATGCATATGAATCTGCGTGGGTGCATCCTCCCTAACTGTGAATGCACGTGTGTTCACGCATGCATGCACATGACTGCGTGGGTGCGTGTCTCTGTGTGTGCATCCTCCCTCACTGTGTATGCACGAGTGTTCAAGCATGCATGCACACGAGTCTGCGTGGGTGCATCCTCCCTCACTGTGAATGCACGTGTGTTCACGCATACATGCACATGAGTCTGCGTGGGTGCATCCTCCCTAACTGTGAATGCACGTGTGTTCACGCATGCATGAACATGACTGCCTGGGTGCGTGTCTCCGTGTGTGCATCCTCCCTAACTGTGAATGCACGTGTGTTTACGCATGCATGCACGTGAGTCTGCGTGGGTGCGTGTTTCCGTGTGTGCATCTTCCCTCACTGTGAATGCACGTGTGTTCACGCATACATGCACATGAGTCTGCGTGGGTGCATCCTCCCTAACTGTGAATGCACGTGTGTTCACGCAAGCATGCACGTGACTGCGTGGGTGCGTGTCTCCGTGTGTGCATCCTCCCTCACTGTGAATGCACGTGTGTTTACGCATACATGCACACGAATCTGCGTGGGTGCATCCTCCCTCACTGTGAATGCACGTGTGTTCACGCATACATGCACATGAGTCTGCGTGGGTGCATCCTCCCTAACTGTGAATGCACGTGTGTTCACGCATGCATGCACATGACTGCGTGTCTCCGTGTGTGCATCCTCCCTCACTGTGAATGCACGTGTGTTCACGCATACATGCACACGAATCTGCGTGGGTGCATCCTCCCTCACTGTGAATGCACGTGTGTTCACGCATACATGCACATGAGTCTGCGTGGGTGCATCCTCCCTAACTGTGAATGCACGTGTGTTCACGCATGCATGCACGTGACTGCGTGTCTCCGTGTGTGCATCCTCCCTCACTGTGAATGCACGTGTGTTCACGCATGCATGCACACGAGTCTGCGTGGGTGCATCCTCCCTCACTGTGAATGCACGTGTGTTCACGCATACATGCACATGAGTCTGCGTGGGTGCATCCTCCCTAACTGTGAATGCACGTGTGTTCACGCATGCATGAACGTGACTGCGTGGGTGCGTGTCTCCGTGTGTGCATCCTCCGTAACTGTGAATGCACGTGTGTTTACGCATGCATGCACGGGAGTCTGCGTGGGTGCGTGTCTCCGTGTGTGCATCCTCCCTTACTGTGAATGCACGTGTGTTCACGCATACATGCACATGACTCTGGGTGGGTGCATCCTCCCTAACTGTGAATGCACGTGTGTTCACGCATGCATGCGCGTGACTGCGTGGGTGCGTGTCTCCGTGTGTGCATCCTCCCTCACTGTGAATGCACGTGTGTTCACGCATACATGCACATGAGTCTGCGTGGGTGCATCCTCCCTAACTGTGAATGCACGTGTGTTCACGCATGCATGCACGTGATTGCGTGGGTGCGTGTCTCCGTGTGTGCATCCTCCCTCACTCTGAATGCACGTGTGTTCATGCATGCATGCACACGAGTCTGCGTGGGTGCATCCTCCCTCACTGTGAATGCACGTGTGTTCACGCATACATGCACATGAGTCTGCGTGGGTGCATCCTCCCTAACTGTGAATGCACGTGTGTTCACGCATGCATGCACATGACTGCGTGGGTGCGTGTCTCCGTGTGTGCATCCTCCCTAACTGTGAATGCACGTGTGTTTACGCGTGCATGCACGTGAGTCTGCGTGGGTGCGTGTCTCCGTGTGTGCATCCTCCCTCGCTGTGAATGCACGTGTGCTCACGCATACATGCACATGAGTCTGCGTGGGTGCATCCTCCCTAACTGTGAATGCACGTGTGTTCACGCATGCATGCACTTGACTGCGTGGGTGCGTGTCTCCGTGTGTGCATCCTCCCTCACTGTGAATGCGCGTGTGTTCACGCATGCATGCACGTGTGTCTGCGTGGTGCGTGTCTCCGTGTATGCATCCTCCCTAACTGTGAATGCACGTGTGTTCACGCATGCATGCACGTGAGTCTGTGTGGTGCGTGTCTCCGTGTATGCATCCTCCCTAACTGTGAATGCACGTGTGTTCACGCATGCATTCACACGAGTCTGCGTGGGTGCATCCTCCCTAACTGTGAATGTATGTGTGTTCACGCATGCATGCACGTGAGTCTGCGTGGGTGCATGTCTCCGTGTGTGCATCCTCCCTCACTGTGAATGCACATGTGTTCACGCATACATGCACATGAGTATGCGTGGGTGCATCCTCCCTAACTGTGAATGCACGTGTGTTCACGCATGCATGCACGTGACTGCGTGGGTGCGTGTCTCCGTGTGTGCATCCTCCCTCACTGTGAATGCGCGTGTGTTCACGCATGCATGCACGTGTGTCTGCGTGGTGCATGTCTCCATGTATGCATCCTCCCTAACTGTGAATGCACATGTGTTCACGCACGCGAGCCTGCGTGGGTGCATCCTCCCTAACTGTGAATGCACGTGTGTTCACGCATGCATGCACGTGAGTCTGTGTGGTGCTTGTCTCCGTGTATGTATCCTCCCTAACTGTGAATGCACGTGTGTTCACGCATGCATGCACACGAGTCTGCGTGGGTGCATCCTCCCTAACTGTGAATGCACGTGTGTTCACGCATGCATGCATGCATGCACATGGGTTTGTGTGGGTGCGTGTCTCCGTGTGTGCATCCTCCCTAACTGTGAATGCACGTGTGTTCACGCATACGTTCACATGGGTTTGTGAGGATGGTTTTCTCAGTGTTTGGTCATCATTCATAACTGCGAATACACGTGTTCACACATGCACGCACGTGAGTCTGTGTAGGTGCGTGACTCAGTGTGTGCACCATTCTTTTTTACTAGCTTTATTTATAGATACATGAATGTATGGTCATGCATGCACGTGGTTGTGTGGATGCTTGTCTCAGTGTGTGCATCATTCATATCTGAATTACCGTGCGTTCATGCATGCTTGGACATGGGTGTGTGTGGATGCTTGTCTCAGTGTTTGTATCATTCATCACTATGACTGCATGTGTTCAGGCATGCATGCACATGGGTGTGTGTGGATACTTTTCTCAGTGTGTGCATCATTCGTAATTGTGAATGCATATGTGTTCATGCATGCATGCACGTGGGTGGGTGTCGATGCTTGTCTCTATGTGTGCATCATTCATAACTGTGAATGCACAAGTGTTCACGCATGCATGCATATGGATGTTTATGGATACTTGTTTCAGTGTGTACATCATTCATAACTGAATGCATATGTGTTCACCCTTGAATGCACATGGATGTGTGTCGATACTTGTCTCAGTGTGTGCATCATTCATAACTGAATGCATATGTGTTCACACATGCATGCACATGGGTGTGTGTTGATGCTTGTCTCAGTGTGAGCATCATTCATCACTGTGAATACACATGTGCTCACGCATGCATGCATGCATGCACAAGGGTGTGTGTGGATACTTGTCTCAGTGTGTGCATCATTCATAACTGTGAATGCATATGTGTTCACACATGCATGCACGTTGGTGTGTGAATGCTTGTCTCAGTGTGTGCATCATTCACCACTCTGAATGCACATGTTCATGCAACCATGCACGTGGGTGTGTGTGGATGCTTGTCGAAGTGTGTGCTTCATTCATAACTGAATGTATGTGTGTTCAAACATGCATGCTTGTGGGTGTGTGTGGATGCTTGTCTCAGTGTGTGCATCATTCTTAACTGTGAATGCATGTGTGTTCATCCATGCATGCACGTAGGTGTGTGTGAATACTTGTTGAAGTGAGTGCATAATTTATCACTGTGAATGCACATGTGCTCATACATGCATGCACGTGGGTGTGTGTAGCTACTTGTCTCAGTGTGTGCATCATTCATAACTACAAATGCATGTGTGTTCATGCATACATGCATGCGGATGTGTGTGGGTGCTTGTCTCAGTGTGTACATTATTTAATACTGAATGCATGTGTGTTCACACATGCATACACATTGGTGTGTGTGAATTCTTGTCTCAGTGTGTGCATCATTCCTCACTGGCAATGCACGTGTTCATGCATGCATGCATGTGGGTGTGAATGCTTGTTTCAATGTGTGCATCATTCATCACTCTGAATGCACGTGTTCACACATGCATGCACATGGGTGTGTGTGCATGGTTTTCTCAGTGTGTGCATCAATCATCACAGCATGCACATGTGTTTGCGCATGCATGCATGTGGGTGCGTGGATGCTTTTTGTAGTGCATGCTTCATTCATAACTGAATGCATGTGTGTTCACGCATGCATGCCCATATGTGTGTCTGGATGCTTGTTGAACTGTGTGCTTCATTCATAACTGAATGCACATGTGTTCATGCATACATGCTTGTGGGTGTGTGTGGATGCTCGATGCATGATTGGTGAACACGTTGATGAGTGAGTAGGTTATTACACTCGTGAATGCCTGTCTTGTTGTGTGCTGGTGTGTGCTTAAGTCTGTATATCAGTGCACATGTATTCATCCATGCATGCACGTGGGCAGGTGTAGGTGCTTGGGGCAGAACTAGTGGACATGTCAACGAGTGCACTGATTATTACACCCATTGATGCATGTCTCAGTGTGTGCTCCAGTCTCTCTTACTGGCTTAATTCATAAGTGTTTGAAAGCATGTGTGTTCATGCGTGCCTGTGGGTGTGTGTGGATACTCGAAGGCCTACGTGGATAGAAGTGAGCGTGAGTGCATTGACCCTGTGGGTAGATATAAGGGTGGGTGCATGTGAGAGGATGCATATAGGTGGGTGAATATAAGTCTTGGAGTGTTTGAGTGGGTGAATGAAGGTGGCTGGACAGGAGACAGTGTGGGTGTGTGTGAGTGCACAGATTTAGGTGGGCCGATATAAATTAGTGTGGATGCATGTAAGTGGGCACATCTAGGTGAATGTATATAAGTGAGCCTGGGAGTGTGTGGGTGAGCGGATCTAGGTGGGTGGACAGGAGTGAGGGTAGATGCATTTGAGTGAAGGGATCTGGGTGAGAGGATATAAGTCAGTGTGGGTGCATGTGAGTGGGTGGATGTAGGTGGGTGGTATGAGTTAGTGTGGGTGCATGTGAGTGGGTGGATCTAAGTGGGTGGTTATAAGCGTGGTTGCATGTGAGTGGGTGGATGTAGGTGGGTGGTATGAGTTAGTGTGGTTGCATGTGAGTGGGTGGATGTAGGTGGGTGGTATGAGTTAGTGTGGGTGCATGTGAGTGGGTGGATCGAAGTGGGTGGATATAAGTTAGTGTGGTTGCATGTGAGTGGGTGGATGTAGGTGGGTGGTATGAGTTAGTGTGGGTGCATGTGAGTGGGTGGATCGAAGTGGGTGGATATAAGTTAGTGTGGTTGCATGTGAGCGGGTGGATATAGGTGGGTGGTATGAGTTAGTGTGGTTGCATGTGAGTGGGTGGATCTAAGTGGGTGGATATAAGTTAGTGTGGTTGCATGTGAGCGGGTGGATGTAGGTAGGTGGTATGAGTTAGTGTGGTTGCATGTGAGTGGGTGGATGTAGGTGGGTGGTATGAGTTATTGTGGGTGCAGGTGAGTGGGTGGATCTAAGTGGGTGGATATAAGTTAGTGTGGTTGCATGTGAGCGGGTGGATGTTGGTGGGTGGATATAAGTTAGTGTGGTTGCATGTGAGCGGGTGGATGTAGGTGGGTGGTCTGAGTTAGTCTGGTGCACGTGATTTGATAGATCTAGTTGGATGAATATAAGTGAGTCTGGGTGTATGTCGGTGGACGTTGGTGGCTGGACAGGAGTGGCTTTGGGTGCGTGTGAGGGCACAGATCTGGGTGGCGGATGTGGGTTAGTATGGATGCTTGTGATTGGATGGATCTAGTTGGATGGCATGGATGGCCCTGTTTTTGATTGGCTGTGTGGAAAGGCAAGTACAAGGATCAGGAGGGATTAGCTACAATCATCCCATGCACGCCACTGTCACATTTTCAGAACAGGGGCTATATTTGTCAGAAGAGTCGTATGTCACGACCACAAGAGGTCAAAACCTCAGAAGAAAGAGGTTGCTCAAGTGAATAGGATTAAGTGAATAATATTAGAGCTAGTGTGGAGAAAGCTGACCTCCTCCCCCTCCTGCTTTTCAGAATTTCTGGCCGGATTTCTTCTATCTGTCAACACCACGCGCAACCTGACCAAGCTGCAGATCCCCTACCCCCAGACGGGGAGCTGGTACCTCAGTCTGCGCTCCCTCTGTGCCTCCGACCGTGGGTAAGTGGCCCTGCTCTGGGTGACATGAGGTGTCCCTCCCGGGCCACCGTCTCTTCCAAGAGGATGCAGTGTGATGACCAGAGCTGCCGACTTGAAGCTAGGGAAGCAGGTTGGGTCTCAGCGTCGGCTCAACATCCTGTGATTCTGGGCAAATCACTCAATCTCCCCGCGACCACCAAACATGAATGTGTCCTTGTGTAATGTAACTGCTGCTCATGTAAAGCGCTCCAGTATCTTGGGTTGAGCTCGCGCTATATAAAACTGCAAAAAAAACAAAAGTTAGAGCAGGCCTGAGTGCATCTGTGCTACGGTGATGCATTCTGGGAAGATCTGGCTTCAGAGAAGTTGTCGCATGAGCCTTGAACAATGGAATGAATCATGAGGGCCTAGAGCTCAGTGAGGGACAGCTTGGGGCGCCAGGTACCCAGAGCTTGTCCTTTAATGCAGCCAATGCTCCCCCTACCTCTGGTCTCTGTGGTCCTAAGGTCAGCTTTGGAAACAGAGATAAATAGGGGCTGTAAAACTCTTGATTCATATTTTTACTTTGTAGCAGATACATGACAGTGATTGGCTGAGATTGGGCTTGGGGTCAATGAGGTGGTATCACCTCATTGACCCAAAAGTTTCATGATGTCACTACTGGTACCCTGGGCCCTTTGTTGGTGTGGCCCCCACGTTCGAAGCTCCCAGTCACTTCTGCATCATGGGATGGTCCGTAGATACTCTTGTCTGGAATAATTTAGTTCCATTTGTACATTTATAAATTGCAAACGTAGCTCCAAAAAACAATGCAGTGGTTAAATAATGATTGGAGACATGTAACACGACTCACGGGACACAATCCGAGGTTTTTTACTTGGCCAGCAGTGGGAGAGGATGGGCAAGAGGTAATGATCCGGGGATTGTTGCTTTTAAACTTAGATAAGTAGTGAAAATGTCTTCATGCTTAAAACTTTTAATAATGTAGTGTCTGCAAAGACATGTCAAATTATAAAGTCAGATAACAATCCGATATGGTGAAAATCAAAGTAAAGGTCTCTGTGCATAGATCAAATAAGCCAGTAAAAAGTCTTGAGAAAGTCTCTGGCGAGCCTGGTATGGCACATCCCAGAGGGGCATATGTTATAGTTTCAGATGAGTGAAAAACACCACACCCAATATGAAGTGGTACCACAGGGCTGCACAAAAAAGATACATGACTTAAACCAATCAACAGTGTAGACATTGTGCTACATAAAATAAGTTACTTTAGGAAACACCCAAATCATGAATACGAGTTACCTACCCTTTAAACCTACAAACAAAGGAAATGTCATTGCACTGCTGAAGCAAACCAAACAGGCCATTTCAGATTGGGAAAAAATACTGGTGTGGCTTGGACAACAGTAGACTTGAGTATTGCAGCATACAAGAACATGTAAACATGGCTTCCTCCTAGGGCACACAGTTAAATACATTTTATTCAGGACAAGAAAACAGCACCATGAAATAAATAACATTTCCAATATTTTACGAAAAAGAAAAACACAGAAGAGAAACAAGCATGTAAGAAATGTGTATATGCAATTTTAAAAGCCACATTTGCTTCATCAACTTTGAAATGGATGTCAGTGCAAACAGGGAAAGGTCCAGCACATACATTGTGTGGCCTGGTTATGCTAAGTAAAAAACATTGTAAACACAGTAAACTTTATGACCCATATTTAAGAAGAAGTGGCGCATCAGAGCTGATGCGCCACGTTTTTGCGCCCCCGTACCAGCACCTAAGAACACCATGGTTGCACCATATTTATGATACGCCACACCAGGGCAGTCATTAGCACAAGAGAGTCAATATTTCTGACACTATTGTGGCGCTTTGCTACACTAGCGTAACATTTTTTTACTCTAGTCCAGCATAGGGCAAGGTGGCCCATAGGTTTCTTTGGGAGCGTCACTTTTAACGCCTGCTCTGAGCATGCGTTAAAAGTAACGCCAAAGATGGCGCAGTGAAATTTGTTAGTTAGTTTTGCAAGTCTCCTAGCACCAGAATGCCTCCTTGCATACGTTATTCCTGGCGCAGGCATAATGTGGCACAATGGTTTACAAAGTGGCGCAAATGACACGATGGTGGCACAAAAGTGGCGATAGGGGCTCTTAAATATGGCCCAATGTTTTTAATGTGTGAAAGCACATTCACAGTACTTGTGATGGAGCCAGTAACCATTTCTTGTTTTAAGTTATGTTGATAAATTCACAAGTACAACGGCACGTTTGTGAGTCCGGGAAGGAGAGCTCTGGACTCAGTTTTGTGAGAACCGTTCAGCTCAGAAGAGCTTCAAGTCTTTCGGGGGGTTTGGGGAAGCCTGGCTCTAGGAACACATCAAAGAACACTGCCAGGGGTGAGGCCCCTTTCAAGAGTCATCCCTGTGCCGAGGAGAGAAGGTCCCAGAGTCCAGGAGCACCCTGGAATGCCTGAGGAGTAACTATCCGCGCCTCTTGGTGATGGAAAGACTTACAGTGTGGCAACCATGAGGCTTCGTGGCAGTGGGTCATGAGAAGAGGGGTCTGCCAGATCTGAAGAGGGGGGAGAGAGGAGGTGCCATCTCTGGACGCAAGACACCCAGCGTCCAAGAGTGGAGCAGCTAATCAAAGGTCTGTCTTCTTCGCTCCACGTGGGCAGTTCACACCGTCTGAGGTTCCAGGCATCTGGCACTTGAGTTGATTGGTCCAAGGGCCCCAGAGATTTAGGGTGTGGCACTGAGGGCAACTCAATGCTAGGCACAGACTTGACAGATGGGCCATATCCCTAGTGAAGACTGAAATCATTTCAAAAGCTTAGCAGAGAAAATAATAACCCCCGCCAAGCACTTACTAGAGCACGGGGGTCCCCATAGTGCCTGAGAAGGAGCCGGTCTGATTTGCAATAAGGATATATTTCCGTGGGCCGGTAACATCCAGTCTCCATTTTGGATGGGAGTTTGAAGGTCCACAGCACAGGATGTTCTTGCATCAACATAAACAGCTCACAATGACCCCCAGAACACAACAGCCCCTCAGTTTCAGACTGGAGGATTGTGCCAAGCTGTGCCACCAGCTGGAGGTCTTGTGAGCTTTGTGTGATGGTGAACAGGTAGGCAAGGGGCCCCAAGTGGACAAGGATGTGAAACAGCTAGCTTGTGAGGTGTGAAAACAGCCCCAGGTACAGGTTCCTCCCAAGAACAGACTCTGCCTCAGAGGACAGAAAGGCACTGATACTTACAATGAGGACTCTGGGACGGACCCCCGCTCAATCCCGCAGAGCGGTTTCTTGTAGGCAAGCCAACTGTTATACACACTAGGGGCATGACCCGCTCCTGGCTCTTCTGGAGAGCAGTAAAAGAGGCAATCTCTCATACAGAAAGAGTTCCAGGGAAGGAGGCTCCTGCCAAAGAACCTTATCAGTGCCACCTCCTCAGGCACAGGATATCTGTCCTCCTCCATCTGGATCTCAGCGCAGGATCATATCCTCCAAGTCGAGCTATAAGAGGGACCCTGACGCCCAATGCACCTGAGAAAGATGCTTAAGTGTGCCCCATTGTTAGCCAGAGTGAAAAGTGACTGGCAGACAGGAATAAACAATGCCTACGCGGACCACTAGAAGAGGGTCTGGGGCCCCACACCATGACCATGTTGTAGCTACAGTATTGGCAGAAAAACATGCATCACTGTTTGCACCAGTCACTGTGGAACCATCTAACAGCAACAATGACAGGAGGAAAGAGGGAAGGGAAGCCCTTTGTACAGGAAATGTTAGCTCTCAAGAGCATGAAGATGGAATCTGCCGTTCAACATCCCCCCAGAATCTACCTTGATAGACCACCTGGAACTCTTCCGTTGGGAGAGTAACTTTAGCAAGTTAGATGTAAAATCTTGGGTGCATCAGATCAAGAAGGACATCACATAGATAATAGAGTGGATGACCTAGAGATGAGTGGACTAATCTGCATGAAGATGATACCACCAGTGGACCACAGCATGGAGAGCCAAGCACTCCAAGAGGACCAGGAGAATCGGTGGAGATGAAATAATGCCAGAGTTTGCAGAATACCACATGAAGCGAGGTACGTGGACATGCTTGCCTACATCTAAGTCCTGCTTCACTCAATCAGTGACTGTCCAGAAAACCTGATCACCTGTCTAGATCATACGCAAAAGAGTAAAGGCTCTTTTCAGTCAAAGAGACATCCCACCTTATTGTCTAACCATCCCTTTCACGAAAAGGAAGAAGTCATGAAGGCGATACAGATGGAGGCAGCCGTCACCCACAGGGTCACAAACCCCAGCTCTTTCAGAACCCTCTCTGCAGCAACCCTCCGAAAACGCAGGGAATTCCGCCCAATCACAGAACAGCTTTGACATGAACAAATTGCCTTCCATTGGGGTCTCTCCTTCAAACTCTTGTTGAACTGGTAGGATAAGGAGATGGAAGTGCCTTCCTTAAAAGAAGTACAAGGGACTCTGGGGATGGGAGAGGAACCAAGACACTTTGTAGGCTACTGCGAAGATAGTAGCATCCAAGGGATCTGACCAGAATGCAAATTCACAGGAAGACGTGTCCTACAAGACACGGGCGCGACAGTAGCACAAGTCCAACCGTGGTGGTCATGAGGCCTGATCCTAACAATTGACTGGGGGTTTCTTGTCTCTTTAAAAGAGCCTTATTGTGTGAATACCTTTCTTGGATGAAAGATATAAGGATCCAGGGTGGTCTGGAGAGCGACAAATGATCTAGCGACTCGTCTACGGTTCTATATGCCAAAGATGAGGCTGGTCCTTGAATTGGGAAACAGTTGTAGGTTCAACATACTGTCCGCGTGTCACTTTATTTTAGATATGGAAGAAACTCTGTGATACCTGTTTGTATTACAGCTGGTGTAGGGCTGTCTTCTAGTAGGTTTGCTGTATTTATGCAGGTATGTAGCATCCATCATGCACTTACTAAATGTTAAATTGCAACACAAAAAAACAATTTGTAATTAAGAAATGTGAACCATGGAATGAGTCAGTATAAGTAGAAGTGGATGAGAGTAGAGATTCTGGGAAGCTAGTTTTTAAGTCATGCTGATTTTAATATTTAATGGCAAATAGGAAAATGATTTTGTAATGTTGTTTTTCAAGAGAGATTTCAGTTATTTCTGTCATGTTTTGTGAATGCTTAAGCCACAACATAAATGTAATTACTCATATTAAATCTTCTCTGTACATGTATTCAACTTGCAAGAAAAATATAATGATAAACATTATGGGCGTGATTCATAGAGATTAGTTTACACTTTGTGGCAAGGTTACTCCTGTTTTGGTATTCCAAACTATGAGTGTAATGTTACTACGAGTACTACTCTGTGGGCCTGAATCACAAAGGTAAACGTGCACGTTGGTGTGAGTTTACACTTGCTGTAGTAACTTCACTACTGTTTTGGTATTCACAAACTATGAGTGTAATGTTACTACGAGTACTACTCTGTGGACCTGATTCACAAAGGTAAACGTGCACGTTGGTGTGAGTTTACACTTGCTGTAGTAACTTCACTACTGTTTTGGTATTCACAAACTGTGAGTGTAATGTTACTACGAGTACTATTCTGTAGGCCTGATTCACAAAGGTAAACTTGCATGTTGGTGTGAGTTTACACTTGCTGTAGAAACGTCACTACTGTTCTGGTATTCACAAACTGTGAGTGTAATGTTACTATGAGTACTACTCTGTGGGCCTGATTCATGAAGGTAAACATGCACGTTGGTGTGAGTTTACACTTGCTGTAGTAACTTCACTACTGTTTTGGTATTCACAAACTGTGAGTGTAATGTTACTACGAGTACTACTCTGTAGGCCTGATTCACAAAGGTAAACTTGCATGTTGGTGTGAGTTTACACTTGCTGTAGAAACGTCACTACTGTTCTGGTATTCACAAACTGTGAGTGTAATGTTACTATGAGTACTACTCTGTGGGCCTGATTCACAAAGATAAACGTGCACTTTGGTGTGAGTTTACACTTGCTGTAGTAACTTCACTACTGTTTTGGTATTCACAAACTATGAGTGTAATTTACTACGAGTACTACTCTGTGGGCCTGATTCACAAAGGTAAACGTGCACGTTGGTGTGAGTTTACACTTGCTGTAGAAACTTCACTACTGTTTTGGTATTCACAAACTGTGAGTGTAATGTTACTACGAGTACTACTCTGTAGGCCTGATTCACAAAGGTAAACTTGCATGTTGGTGTGAGTTTACACTTGCTGTAGTAACGTCACTACTGTTCTGGTATTCACAAACTGTGAGTGTAATGTTACTACGAGTACTACTCTGTGGGCCTGATTAACAAAGATAAACGTGCACGTTGGTGTGAGTTTACACTTGCTGTAGTAACTTCACTACTGTTTTGGTATTCACAAACTATGAGTGTAATGTTACTACGAGTACTACTCTGTGGGCCTGATTCACAAAGGTAAACGTGCACGGTGGTGTGAATTTACACTTGCTGTAGTAACTTCACTACTGTTTTGGAATTCACAAACTATGAGTGTAATGTTACTACGAGTACTACTCTGTGGGCCTGATTCACAAAGGTAAACGTGCACGTTGGTGTGAGTTTACACTTGCTGTAGTAACTTCACTACTGTTTTGGTATTCACAAACTATGAGTGTAATGTTACTACGAGTACTACTCTGTAGGCCTGATTCACAAAGGTAAACGTGCACGTTGGTGTGAGTTTACACTTGCTGTAGTAACTTCCCTACTGTTTTGGTATTCACAAACTGTGAGTGTAATGTTACTACGAGTACTACTCTGTAGGCCTGATTCACAAAGGTAAACTTGCATGTTGGTGTGAGTTTACACTTGCTGTAGTAACGTCACTACTGTTCTGGTATTCACAAACTGTGAGTGTAATGTTACTATGAGTACTACTCTGTGGGCCTGATTAACAAAGATAAACGTGCACGTTGGTGTGAGTTTACACTTGCTGTAGTAACTTCACTACTGTTTTGGTATTCACAAACTATGAGTGTTATGTTACTACGAGTACTACTCTGTAGGCCTGATTCACAAAGGTAAACGTGCACATTGGTGTGAGTTTACACTTGCTGTAGTAACTTCACTACTGTTTTGGTATTCACAAACTATGAGTGTAATGTTACTACGAGTACTACTCTGTGGGCCTGATTCACAAAGGTAAACTTGCACGTTGGTGTGAGTTTACACTTGCTGTAGTAACTTCACCACTGTTTTGGTATTCACAAACTGAGAGTAATTTTACTACGTGTAACTTTATTACACTAATAGTTTCAGGCATTGAAGGCTCAGGGTTTAGTATCACGCCCACCTCAGGAAGAGGGCACGAGTGAGATTCCTCGCCTCATGGGCAGAATCCTAAAGATGTGTCTGACTAGAAGGAGATGGCTGCAGTCCAGGGAAGTAGTAAAAACAAGCTGATCATTGCTGTGAAAAGTGCCTGTGAAGGGCACTGGTACTGCCAGTTCCAGCCAGGTGTTGTCCTTGCCCCTTTCCACCCATTACAACTGCCATTGTGAAGTGACCTCTTGCCCTTCCACACCCTACAGCTAGTGGCGTTCATGCCCGGTGCCACCTCCCTGTGCACCCACCGCTCTCTTCCTAGCAGCACATTCTTACTCTGACCCTCCATCCGCACCCCGCCGCCCGCCACCGCTTACCGTTCTCTGGCTCACCCGGTGCTTAATTTGTAAGATAATAAGTGCCAGGACCCTCGATAGGAGGCCACCGTAGCTTGCACCACTCGTTGGTCCTGCCAGCGCTGCCACTGACGGTACCAACACAGCCACTAACCATTACACTTCTTCAAGTGAGACAATTTAGACTATTCTGCGCCCCCAAGGCTGTACGAATAGCTTGTGCTGTAAGTATTAGTCATTTTAACTGAACGTTGACTTAACAAGCAGCTGTTGTTGTGCTCAACACTAAATTAGACGAACAGCGCCACCATGTGGCAGACTGTTATAACTGCCGGGGTTGACAATTAAGTGCTGGTGCCGAGCCCAGGAAACCACCGGCTCAAATTAAGCACTGTGCTCGACCTTGTTCTTATGCGCCCTGGTATTTCCCCTTCCTTGCACAGCGCTCAGCTGCTATGCAGCTAGGTCTGCACTCTGCAGGTCAGTCGTATGCATAATCCGTGCACAGCTCGCTCAGTCCCAGATATTGCGACATGTGGTTGTAAGTTTCTTGGAGTGACAATGAAGATGTATAGGTCCCTCCTTGGACACACTGCTGCTAGACGGACTCAAGGAAAGGCCCTCCGTGCGCGTTCGGAGCCCATGCACCGCTGCTTGAATGCATCATCGTGCTGGGATCCCCCGGGTCCTCCAGGATCAGGCAGGGCTCAGGCAGACTTCATTAGACCATCTGCTTGAGTCAAGCTTCAGAAGTCCTCTTCCAAATGCTGTTCATTCTTTGTTTGTTCTTACATCTTAAGGCCCAGGGGGGTGAAATCTCTGTTTACAACTCTAAAGTTCATTATTATTGGAATTCTTACTTCTGTCTCCATCCACACCCAAGCCTACTAGCAGTTCTCAAAGCCCTCTGAGCACAGGCTACCATTCCTGCAGCTCAATCAATCCCTCCTCAGCCGCAGCTGCTTTGGGAAGATTGAATGCCCCTGTTTGGCTGCTGCTCGGCCGGGGGCTGCAGTCTGTCTGGAAGCCCCTGCTCTGCTCAGGGATGGCCACGTCTTTCTGAAAGGGGTATTAATTATCCTTTTTGATCAATACAGGGATACAGAGTAACAATCAATATATAATGGGGGTATAGGAATATGGCTTCTTTAAGGGATGTAAGCTATGTCTTCTTGTTCAATAGAGTTCATGTTTATTTTTTTAACTCTCGTTAGTGCAGGTTGTGGGCTCATAGAATCAACAGGAAGTAGAACACGGAGCCGGAAGAACTCTCACAGGGGTCGGGCGGTTCCGGGAGAGGGGGTGAGGCAGGTCGCTCCTTGCCCTTGGACTAGTGTGGTGGGGAAGTGGGTTGGAGGGTGAGGGGGACACATCCAGGGCCGGCTGTAGGGCGGTGCGACCGGTGCAGCCGCACCTGACGCTGACTTTGGAGGGAGGTGCGATGTATTAAAAAATAACTTTGATGTTTAAAAGCATCTGCTGCAGAGTTCCTTGTGTTTCCTGCAGCTTTCAGGCAACAACAAAAATGTCAAGATGGCTCTCCTAAATAATGTGCCTGCTGGAAAGTGATCGAGTTTTGTCCAGTGGCAGTTTTGTCTTATCTAAGTTAGCACAGAGGGTTAATGTGCCTGCTGCAAAGGACGTGTACGATGCAGATCACTGCACTGAGTGTGAGTAAACTCTGACTAGCCCTATAAAAGAAATCAAATGTATGTCAGAGAGGGAGGAGAGAAGAAGAAAAGACCTGGCCCACAGCAGACACTGTCAGCCTCTGCTAAAGGCCCACTGCCCACTTTGTAAATCGGATCCTGTTTTGGGATCTGGGGGCAGGGGGCGGCCTCGGAAGTGGCATTGTACTGCCTCAACCATCCTCGAGACACTGAGGGCTGGAGCCAGATGCCTGGCGAAGGGGAAGGCCTTCATCGTGTGGCCTGTGCCTGCCACTGACACTCAAACCTCGTGCGCCAAGAATTAAAGACAGGGCAGCCAGGCCTCGTGGAGAACAGGAGAGAGGAACACATGCCCCCACAGGGACCGAAGTGCACAATGTGAAACCAGAAACCGGGGATCAATCCCGGCTACCCTACTTCACCAAACTGTGCGATCTTGGTCAAAATATCTCTGCTGTGCTTGATTATCGACTATAATGTTGTTCCACATGTGAAGTGCACATAACTGGGTGTATATTCACCACTGGCTTTGTTTTCAGAGGACGGGGGTCATGATTGTTTCTAAATTCATGTTTAAAAAAAATCACCTTTAATAAATACTTCTCAAAGCAGGACTAAGGTGGAACGATTCTGCATGTTAAAGAAATACACTTTTAATTCCGAAGTTACCTTATCATATTTTTTCACCTTTTATGTACACAAATCACAGTGCAAGCTTTTTTATGACTCGGCTGGTGCCTGGGCTCTGGGCTGGCCCGGCTCTCCCGTTAATGTGTCGACTTCTCACCTCCAGGCGATCAGTAGCTCTATCAAGACGTTGTGGAGGCAAACAGAGATGAACCGGAAACTAACTTCATGCAAAGTATTCACATGATGCAGATAAAGAGGGGAGTGGGGCGTATTCTTGAGGCTGACACAATAGGGGCGCTATGGACAGAGCAGCCCTGACAAGTGTCACGCATCAGGGGTGAGATTAACGCAAACCATTCAATATTACTGCCGTCCCTGCTACGGAGCTGCAGAAGTAACCGGTCCACAAGCCCTGCCTCCTTGCTTCCGCTTGGCGCTCACTGGAGCACGTGCAGCAGAACATGAATAACTAAATAGCAGTCTTCAAGCAGGGCCCAGAATGGACCGAGGCGTGTGCCATCAAGTGCAGCGGGTGCAGTGACACCAAGGACCTGAACATTTATGGCCATATAACCCCCAGTTCCTCTACTATCAACAACAAATGGAAAAAAGAGGGATCAATTCAGTCATTGCTTTTCAAAAAAGGCATCATCAAATGTCAGTGGATACACATTTATTCACTGAAATGATTATTTTATTTTTCAAAGTTGTGCGGAAACACGTTCACCAGGGGTTGCTACGTATAAGATATTTAAAGCAAAATTCAAAAACACAACTTCCTGACGTCAAAGATTCCTTGTGGCATCCAAGGTTGGTACTACGGCGGCCGTGACCAGTCCTGTGGTAGCAGAGTCCACCTAAGGTAGTCTGCCCTGTGGCGAGGGTCCTGGGACACAAGTGCCTGGCTAACCCTATTCTGAATCAATGTCAATTTTTGTAGGACTCCTTCTGAAGTTCTCGACACGTTTCGGCCTATATAAGTTATGGCTTCATCAGGACGCAGGAAAACAAGAGATGCTCCTAAGACTAGTATCACATTGCTAAATCGGAAAGGTGCCTGACATGATAAGTCCAAGTGCGTGGAAACAAATCTGCGCAGGGACCAAGGTTTAGAGTCCCGCCTATAGCTCCTGGGTGGTGTAATCCCACACGCCAACCCTTACTGTCAGGATCAGGGCGGGGGAGTTGAACTATTCAAAGATGTTCCGGGTCCTTGATCACAACCAGGGAACGCCAGCTAATCTGTCCGGCTAGACGTCCGCCCCATGTCAGACTCCCATGCATTGTGCTCAGTGCTTAATTTGAGCCGGTGGGGAGCACCGGCACTTAATTTTGAATGCTGGCACTTATTTTCTGCCTGAGTTAGTTTCCACACAGATCGGAAAGATGGAGGAAAGGGAGAACGAAGGAGCCAGCCAGGGTGAGATAAAGGGGTACGGGGTGTGTGATAAGTTATTAGACACTACCAGGCCTGATATTTGGTGTGGCTATGTTTAACTGCACCAGCCGCCAATTTCTGAGCAGAGCTTCGGACCCCGGCACTATTTTACTCACAAATTAAGCATTGGTTGTGCTGCTGCTACACTCGAACGAAGGCAAACTGGCCTGCTGGTTCATGAAGCCAGTGTTTAATTTGAGCCGGTGGTTTCTGGTGCGCAGCACTTATTTTTCTGCCTCAAACATTTACTGCGAGCAAAAGACACACGGGAAAGAGGGAAGAAGTGAAAGACGAAAAAGCGTCAGAAAGGGAGAAAGCAGAAAGCTGCAAGAGTGAGCTGAAGGAGCAGGGAGTGGCTGTAAATGGATTAAAGAGGCTTCAGGATTACGCTGCCTCTATATTTCGTGCTCGCACATTTGATTACAGCAGCCGCGTGTTTTTGAGGAGAGCTGTGGGCACCGGCACGTTTTTATGTACAAATTAAGCACTGCCCGTGTGCTTTATTACGTCACCCTCGATGGATAGCGTCTAAAAAAAGTGAAGGTCAGTATTCAAATGACATTAATTGGGCTGAAGCCAAACATGTTTCAGGGGGAGGGGTGCCCGTGTCCGTCCATGCTTGGGGGGGACCCCATCCTCCCACCTCATCACACGGACCGCAGCATCCATGACTGACTGGTGCTTGACCTTTAACCTGCGCCTCACCGCCTCATCCTGGTGACGTGTCCCTTGCCTCTGCCCCGCCCCCTCCGGGGGAGGCAAGAAGGTGTCAAAACACAACCCTCTGTGCCTGGCAGAAGGTCCAGGGCCGAGAGGGGACTGTAATTAGGGCTCCAGGTTTCATGATGTTTATCACTTTGACATTTCCGTCTGTATTTACAGTTTGCTACTTTTACTGCATTTTTTCCATAGTTATTTTGGGTTTTGTGGAAAAAAGAAGCTGAGAGTAGCATATGCCCACATTTATCTAAGACACGTGTACACTCCTACTTGAAGTCGTGACAGGTTTCAATCGTGTAAACACCACAGATGATGGATCACATCACTTACGTGAAAACACGCATATTTTACTAGGAACTGTTTACTGCTTGTCAAGCCGCATTACTCACATGTCTTTCTTTTCAAGCCCCACACCTGTCAATCATCACAGCTACTGGGCTAGCAGTCCTCACTGAAAGTATTTACAATCACTCAAAAACAATCGAACTTACATTTTTATACACACTTAAAAATAAACACAGACAGGAAACTAAATGGTTTCCTGTCTGCGTTTATCTGTAAGAATCAGTAAAAACAGAAAACAGCGAGCCTCGTTAATAATTTGACAAGGAGCAAAGGAGCCCTGCACTTGGGCCCGATTAACAAGCAGCCACTTGAATTGTCAGTACCCAGTGAAAGGCAGGGCCAAAGCCCATAGTTCCAGCTTCCACATGATGCTAGTTTGTCGCCATCTGGATTCAGGGCCTGGCCCTGCTGTGATTGGACTCTCTGATGCTCCATCAGGCACTGGGCTGTGTTGTCCTTTAGGCCTGGAGTCTGCCATGTAGTTAAAACTAACAGTAGAAACCTAGGGACACATCGCGGCACGGCTTCCTGCTGCGCTGCCCTACGCCGATTCCAGAGGGGAGAAATGCACCATATTTACAAGATACAGCGCCTTCCGGTCCTTTCCCTGCGCCCATGCCCTTTTGGCTGCCTAGCGCCAACGCAAGCATCCGTGCACCATGGTGCAAGGGTGCCCGGTTGTCAGAAAGTTTGTTTTTGTGCAGAAAGGGGGACCTACCTGCACAAAAACAATTAACGGAGCCGTTCTCCTCCTTTCTATGTGTGCTGTAGAACGTAGCACACATAGATAGAGAAAAAAACAAAGAGAAATAAAGATATTTCTCATCGGTACGCCTGCCCTGGGAAGGCGTAGGGTTTTGATACATTCCCGGGTTTACGAAACCCACCGCAAGCCCATGGTTTGCCTCTCTGGCGTAGAGTAAGGCAATGCAGAGACTTGCACTGTGTTGCCTTACACCTTATCTACGAGGGCAGGAAAAGCCACGCAGAGTGGCTTTGCTTGGCCTCGTAGATATCGGTCTGCACTCTGTGCTGGCGGTGCGTCAAAAAAAGTGACGCACCAGTGGTGCAAGGGGCTTGTAAATATGTCCCCCAGCACTTACCACCATGGAACACACACACCCTCTCCACCAGCTGTACACATCACACAAAAACAGCACACTCAATTGTTAGAAATGTGGTCATTGGGTGGCAGTCAGATTACCTCCTGTCCAAGCAAGGACCCTCACTCTAGTCAGGGTAAAATAGAATCACCCTCAGCTAACCCTTGCTTACCCCCTTGGTCACTTGGCACGAGCAGTAAGCTTAACTTCAGAGTGCTAGGTGTAAAGTATTTGTACCAACACACACAGTAACTTAATGAAAACACTACAAAATGAGACAACACAGGTGTAGAAAAATAGAAAATATTTAACTAAACAAAACAAGACCAAAGTGACAAAAATCCACAATACACAAGTCAAGTTCTCAATTAAAAAGCAAAAAGAGCCTTCATGTAGTTTTAAACACACACTAAAGCGTGAAAATGTACCTTAGGTGTGTTAAAAATAACCCCTCATGGGCGAGTGTGCGTCAAAAAGGGCTTGCAATGCCTATATTTCACTTACGAGTGAGACCTTGCGTCGGTTCTCCTTTCGTCAGGTCGGGCGCGTCGTTTCTTCTCTCCGCAGGAGAGCGATGCATCGATCCGGTTAGCACTCTCAGGTACGGGCAGGCCTTGCGTTGTTTTTACACACCCAGTGGTGTTTGCGTCAGAAATCCATCCCCATGATGATCCGAAAACCACGCAGTGCGGGTTGCGATCTCCCAGCCTCTGTCAGCGATGCTGCGCGTCGTTTCTCCAGCTCCGTGCGTCGATTCTTTGGTCGCGTTGCAGGCGAGCATCGATTTTCAGCTTTGAAGCCGGCGGCGCGTTGATTTTTCATCCCCAGATCGGAGTCGCGTCGATCTTTTCCCCGCACAGCGTTTTGTGCATGGATCTCTTCCTCTTACTCTGCCAGCTTCTCCTTTCAGGGTCCCAGGAACTGGATGGGCACCACAGGGTAGAGTAGGAGTCTGTCCAGAGACCTCAGGTGCTGGCAGAGAGAAGTCTTTGCTGTCCCTGAGACTTCAAACAACAAGAGGCAAGCTCTAAATCAAGCCCTTGGAGATCTTCACAAGATGGAAGGCACACAAAGTCCAGTCTTTGCCCTCTTACTCTGGCAGAAGCAGCAACTGCAGGATAGCTCCACAAAGCACAGTCACAGGCAGGGCAGCTCTTCTTCCTCAGTTCTTCAGCTCTTCTCCAGGCAGAGGTTCCTCTTGGTTTCCAGAAGTGCTCTAAAGTGTGCGGGTTTGGGTGCCCTTCTTATACCCAATGCTTTCTCTGAAGTAGGCCTACTTCAAAGCAAAGTCTCTCTTGAATGTGATATATTGCCTTGCCCAGGCCAAGCCCCAGACACTCACCAGGGGGTTGGAGACTGCACTGTGTGAGGACAGGCACAGCCCTTTCAGGTGTAAGTGAGCACTCCTCCTTTCCCCCCCAGCACAGATGGCTCATCAGGAAATGCAGACTACACCCCAGCTCCCTTTGTGTCACTGTCTAGTGTGAGGTGCAACCAGCCCATCTGTCAAACTGACCCAGACAGGGAATCCACAAACAGGCAGAGTCACAGAAATGGTATAAGCAAGAAAATGCTCACTTTCTAAAAGCGTCATTTTCGAACACACAGTCTTAAAATCAACTTTACTAAAAGGTGTATTTTTAAATTGTGAGCTCAGAGACCCCAAAATCCCCATGTCCATCCGCTCCCAAAGGGAATCTACACTTTAATCAGTTTTAAAGGTAGCCCCCATGTCAACATATGAGAGGACAGGCCTTGCAACAGTGAAAAACAAATTTAGCAATATTTCACTGTCAGGACATATAAAACACACTACTACATGTCCTACCTTAACCATACACTGCACCCTGCCCTTGGGGCTACCTAGGGCCTACCTTAGGGGTGTCTTACATGTAAGAAAAGGGAATGTTTGGGCCTGGCAAGTGGGTACACTTGCCAAGTCGAATCTACATTTAAAACTGCACACACAGACACTGCAGTGGCAGGACTGAGACATGATTTCAGAGCTACTTATGTGGGTGGCACAACCAGTGCTGCAGGCCCACTAGTAGCATTTGATTTACAGGCCCTGGGCACATGTAGTGCACTGTACTAGGGACTTACTAGTAAATCAAATATGCCAATCATGGATAAACCAATCACATACACATTTTGTAAAGGAGCACTTGCACTTTAGCACTGGTTAGCAGTGATCGTAGCCAGAGTAACAAAAACAGCAAAATCAGAGTTCAGCACACATCAACAACCAGGGGAGCAGAGGCAAAAAGTTAAGAGGGACCACGCCATGGATGAAGTCTAATACCAATGAAGTACACACTCGACCAAGCTTGGAATATGAGTGCAGTGCCATGCAGGGCCAGCAAGTACATGGGTGTCGCTGTTCACATGCCAACACCTTCCACTGCATAACAACATACAAAACACAGTAGAACACATGACCACCGATCCATCACAACACAGATACTCCATCTCCCTGGGTTTCACCCAGGTCACAAAAATCAAAAGAATCATAATGCCAAGGCCCTGCAGAGCATGTAGTCAGTACCACAAGCATACCACACACAGCACCCAGACACCATGCAGTAGGCGCTTACTGAGCTGAACAACGTACCCTGTATTAGCTCAAACACCTGCTTCATTCTAGCGTGTACTCATGCACCTCAAAAAACTCAAACCACTACAGCACACCGACAAACACTATCTTAACATAGCACAGTGACCTTTGAACTGTCTTCAGAGAACTGCATGCAAGCTGCATGATATAAGTTAGAACGTTATGGTTTTTCCTCTGTCTTTCATTATTCTAATGTAGCTAAAAAAGTTTATTGTGAGTAGAATACATTCTTGTAAGTAAAGCCAACCCCAAAGACTGTGATAGATTTAAAATATACAGCCTACTAGTATGGATGGCGAGAGACTCCTACACCGTGTACGCCTCATTGTCCTATGTAACATTTTCTACAGACTGATCTACTCAGGTATGATTCATTGCATCTGTATAATGTGTATCTGATGTAAAGTGCTCCGAAGTCCTACACTGATATGAGTAGCGCTATAAAAGAAATGAAATACTTGTGAGAGATGAACTATGGAGAGATGAGGGGAACTGTGGGAAGGTGGTAGTGAGGGAATCCATGCTGAGAGGGAGGTTATGAGGAGGGCACCAAAATAGATGCTCTGGGCCCTACCAGTGTAAAGCGGGCCCTGCTTGGCCACGTGTTCTTCTGAGTGTTATTCACATACAGCCCTTGGGAGTTGTAACTATCTGTCATGGTATAGGAAGGTTTTTTCTTTACCACATTGGTCACTTTTTTAAGGGGAGTTGTAAGGGTCTGTAAGTGGAGAAAGAAAACAGAGTCCATCTCCAGCCACTGCTTTGCCCATTAGACCCTTCCACCACCCTCAGTACGCAGGGGCCCTGCGTGTGTCGCTGGCTTCCCTGCCTGTGCCGCATTGTGTGTTGGTGTGAGGGGACCTCAGCAGTGATCAGAGACTGACATTTTGCTACAACAGATTGGGTGGTATGATTCTTCATATATCCTACAAGCGCTTGGGCACCCATGAAGGCCTAGTCAGGGGTAGTGCTGGTTGGGACCACTGACACTTATTTCAGGGGACCAGAGCCTTTCACAAGCTCCTGTACTTAACTAGCCTTCAGCTGTCTTCATTTCCACGAAGGTGCAAAGAATTAGAAGAAACACAGCCAACACTGAGGTTCTTCACCATTAAGTGTATTGGCAATAGTGCCATGGAAACCAAAAAAGGACTGCTGCTCTCCCTCCAGGATGGTGGCCATGCTTCTGCCTGGCTGGGATAACCCTTCAGACAGTGAGGGATGAGGACACAGGAGAGAGTGAGAGAAGTTGTCCAGAGAGAAGAAGAGAGAAGATGAGCAAAGTACAAGAGTGTGATCAACGTTTAGGAGGCGGTTAGAGGTGGGATCTGTTTCAAAATACCCTTTTCCCTGCCAGTATCTTCCTCTGCCCCACCACACCGGATACAGTTTACACTTGAGTGAAGTCTGATTGGGTGGACAGCTCCAGTGTTCTGATTGGTTTGTTCCATCTCACTAAATATCAGGTGGTTTCTGCTGGTTGTTGCTTTGTTTAATGTTGGCCAGTGTCAAGGAATGTCAACTGTGGTGCCATGGCTCCACCTGCTGCAGGCGCTCTGACACGCTGTGCTTTACTCCATTGACAGGTTTGAGCCGTGCAGCAACGTCACCGCGGAGGTGAACCTGCGGACCTACCTGTCCCCATGCATCAATGACTGCGGCACTTATGGGCAATGCAAGCTGCTGAGAACAAACAACTACCTGTACGCGGCCTGTGAATGCAAAGCAGGTAAGGACTGACCCTCCGCGTGCAAAGGGAGCGACGGCTCTTGATCCGTTATTTCACATGCGAAGAGTGAGATGCTGGACCATCGACAGCAGTGTCATTTGTAAACAAGCACTGCTTGAAAAATCAGGTGCAAGCCACTCCTCCATGATTTTACACTACCAGCCACTAGTAGATGATGCAACTTGTGTTCATGCCTGGGTTTGCACCGCTAGCCACCCTGCAGGTCCCACGAGCAGTAATGAGTTCTGTGCATCAAGAGCGACAAACAGCATTGCCGGTCCCTGGTGGCTGACCAGTCCAAGACAGACACAGAAAACTCTTGCATCACCCAGGTGTAAAGCCATGCTGGAAAGGAACTACTAGGAGGAGTGTGTACTTAGATAATTAACCAAATACCAACTACTAGCGTAACGTTTAGCATCTGCGCCTTTTAATGACATACGCCACTAGGATGAGGGTTTACCCGGTGGTATCTGTATTGTAGAAATATAACTATTTTCACATTTTCCCAAGAATTAGGGAGATATCTACCCTCCATTATCTTAGTTATCCATCAGACTCTTATAAAGTTCCCCTGTGATCTTATCAAGTTCTGGCGCGTTCTCATTTGGGACATTTGGGACATTCTCAGTAGCTGACTGCACTTCTGAAAGAGATGGTCTGCTTAAAATATGCGTCGTAGTCAGAAAAGAATCTATTGTAGGATATTGTTCCTGCAAAAGGGAATATCATTTATAGACCCTGACCCCAGCATGGTACACTGGTCAGATATCCTCTGATTGTGGTGTCTCCCTTAGGGCACTAGTGGTTCTTGTGACTTTCATCAGTCTGTCCCCATAAGCTGTATTGATGGTGCCCATCGTAGGATGTAGCATGCAGATGAAATCACCAATAATCATTAGAGAATGAGAGACCTGAGATAGATGACAAATACGTTCTTCATACAGCTCAGGTTCATCGTCAGTAAGTCAAAAACAAGAGACCAACAAATTGCAAACAGCTCTGTAGCACCTGCTACCTTAAGATTTAAACCTGCAATAACCACTCATTTTATGGAAGTGGATTGCATCACTGTAGGAGGCTGGACTGGTTTGTAGTGGGTACCAAGGGGTACTTGCACCTTGCACCAGGCCCAGTTATCCCTTATTAGTGTATAGGGTGTCTAGCAGCTTAGGCTGATAGATAATGGTAGCTTAGCAGAGCAGCTTAGGCTGAACTAGGAGGCGAGTAAAGCTCCTACTATACCACTTAGTGTCATATGCACAATATCATAAGAAAACACAATACACAGATATACTAAAAATAAAGGTACTTTATTTTTATGACAATATGCCAAAAGTATCTCAGTGAGTACCCTCAGTATGAGGATAGCAAATATACACAAGATATATGTACACAATACCAAAATTATGCAGTAACAGCAATAGAAAGCAATGCAAGCAATGTACATTCACAATAGATTGCAATGAGAGCACATAGGTATAGGGGCAACACAAACCATATACTCCAAAAGTGGAATGCGAATAACGTTTGGACCCCAAACCTATGTGAGCTTGTAGAGGGTCGCTGGGACTGTAAGAAAACAGTGAGGGTTAGAAAAATAGCCCACCCCAAGACCCTGAAAAGTGGGTGCAAAGTGCACCTAAGTTCCCCAGAGAGCACAGAAGTCGTGATAGGGGAATTCTGCAAGGAAGACCAACACCAGCAATGCAACAACAATGGATTTCCAGACGAGAGAACCTGTGGAACAAGGGGACCAAGTCCAAGAGTCACACTCAAGTCGTGAGTGGGCAGATGCCCAAGAAATGCCAGCTGAGGGTGCAAAGAAGCTGCCACCAGATGGTAGAAGCTGTGGATTCTGCAAGAACGAAGAGGACTAGGAACTTCCCCTTTGGAGGATGGATGTCCCACGTCGTGAAGAAGCTTGCAGAGGTGTTTCCGTGCAGAAAGACCGCAAACAAGCCTTGCTAGCTGCAAGGGTCATGGTTAAGGTTTTTGGATGCTGCTGTGGCCCAGGAGGGACCAGGATGTCGCCAATTGCGTGAGGAGACAGAGGGGGCGCCCAGCAAGACAAGGAGTCCACTCAGAAGCAAGCAGCACCCGCAGAAGTGCCGGAACAGGCACTACAAAGAAGAGTGAACTGGAGCTCACCCGAAGTCACAAAGGAAGGTCCCACGACGCCGGAGGACAACTCAGGAGGTCGTGCACTGCAGGTTAGAGTGTCGGGGACCCAGGCTTGGCTGTGCACAAAGGAAATCCTGGAAGAGTGCACAGGAGCCGGAGCAGCTGCAAATCACGCGGTAGCCAGCAATGCAGTCTAGCGTGGGGAGGCAAGGACTTACCTCCACCAAACTTGGACTGAAGAGTCACTGGACTGTGGGAGTCACTTGGACAGGGTTGCTGAGTTCCAGGGACCACGCTCGTCGTGCTGAGAGGGGACCCAGAGGACCGGTGATGCAGTCTTTTGGTGCCTGCGGTTGCAGGGGGAAGATTCCGTCGACCCACGGGAGATTTCTTCAGAGCTTCTAGTGCAGAGAGGAGGCAGACTACCCCCACAGCATGCACCACCAGGAAAACAGTCGAGAAGGCAGCAGGATCAGCGATACAAGGTTGCAGTAGTCGTCTTTGCTACTTTGTTGCGGTTTTGCAGGCTTCCAGCGCAGTCAGCGGTCGATTCCTTGGCAGAAGGTGAAGAGAGAGATGCAGAGGAACTCTGATGAGCTCTTGCATTCGTTATCTAAAGAATTCCCCAAAGCAGAGACCATAAATAGCCAGAAAAGGAGGTTTGGCTACTTAGGAAGGAGGATAGGCTAGCAACACAGGTAAGAGCCTATCAGGAGGAGTCTCTGACGTCACCTGCTGGCCCTGGCCACTCAGAGCAGTCCAGTGTGCCAGCAGCACCTCTGTTTCCAAGATGGCAGAGGTCTGGAGCACACTGGAGGAGCTCTGGGCACCTCCCAGGGGAGGTGCAGGTCAGGGGAGGGGTCACTCCCCTTTCCTTTGTCCAGTTTCGCACCAGAGCAGGGCTGGGGGATCCCTGAACCGGTGTAGACTGGCTTATGCAGAGATGGGCACCATCTGTGCCCATCAAAGCATTTCCAGAGGCTGGGGGAGGCTACCTATGTGTGGCAAAAGAAATGCTGCAGCCCATAGGGATCTCCTGGAACCCCAATACCCTGGGTACCTCAGTACCATATACTAGGGAATTATAAGGGTGTTCCAGTATGCCAATGTAAATTGGTGAAATTGGTAAATAGCCTGTTAGTGACAATTTGGAAAGAAATTAGAGAGCATAACCACTGAGGTTCTGGTTAGCAGAGCCTCAGTGAGACAGTTAGTCATCACACAGGTAACACATACAGGGCACACTTATGAGCACTGGGGCCCTGGCTGGCAGGGTCCCAGTGACACATACAACTAAAACAACATATATACAGTGAAATATGGGGGTAACATGCCAGGCAAGATGGTACTTTCCTACAATCACCTATATTACATTTTTAAAACCTATTTTAGAAAAGAGCCTCTTGTCCTGAAATTCGGTTTTAGTCTCTTGAAGCCTCACTATATTTGTCTTAAAATGATCAGTCTCTGCCTTCACCAGGTATTGTTTCTTCCATGCACTATTCAACCCTTTCACATTCATATATAATATGCATAGTTGTTCCTCCATGTTAGTTTTATTCTTGTTACATTTTCTCTTCTGTATGTGCACGTCACTACTCTTCCTTCTACTTCTCCCTTCCTCCTTCCACCCCTGTCCAATCACACACCCCTTCTCCTCTTCCGACACCCCTCCATTCATTCGCCCCATCCCCTGGCTGCCAACAATGCTGCAGAATGGTAGTGGTCCTTCCCGGTGAAACGCAGTGATAGGCATTCTCCCCTGAAAATGCACAGCCTTGGAGCTTTCAAGGGCCTTAAACAAATTCCTTAATCTACTTTCCTAAAAATCTACCTAAGTTAGTAATTATGGATTTCCAACCTAAATCAAACAGATCAGTAATTTGGACCTGCTCCTTTTCAATGAAGCTGACCCTCATACTAATACTAATAGTTACGTTACTTAGGTAAACGTTTTCTAAAGCACCTAGTATTCTGGAGCATGTGAGCACTGTACACTGGAACAAACTGTTAAAAGTAACATGAGAGTAATCACCACCTTTCGATGCAGTAAACAAACAGCAGTATCAGCAAGGATATGTAATATTTAGTGGTCTACATCTTTGGGAGACATAACCTACACAGGTGAGTCTTTAATTGTCAACGAAAATACAAATCAGAAAAGTGTCGCCAGTAGGAGACCTTCTTAATCCTTGCTTTATTGAAGACTAGTTCCTTGAATTTATGGTCTAAAACGAAGCCAGGGTTGTACATGGAGTTTCTCTGACCCCTTGTTTACTGAACTAAATGCAAGGAACTCTAAAAATAGTTCAATCCTTTGTTGATTTTGTCTTCCATAACAGTTTCTAAGATGCACTACAAGTTGTTTTGGATGCTTCTGGCCTACTGGGTCCTCAGGGATCCCCACACTTTTCAAGTTCTACCTTCTCAAACAGTTTTCTAAGTCTTCACTCTTCCTTTGTATTTCCTCTGCTCTGTTGCATTTTGTACCACTGTCGGCAGTTTTCATTCATGGTAGTGAATCTGGCAGGAGAAGCTTTCCATTTTCAGATTCACTGCTCCCACCTATCACTGATTTTTCAAACGTGTTCCCCATTGCCTTCTGCAGGGTACTCATATTTTTCAAATAAAAGAATAAAAACTTGTTTAAGTTGCCCCGGCTCTGCGTAGGGCCACATTAGGAATGCTTCATTTGATTCCAATATGTACAGCATCTGTTGCAGCAGATATCAGAATTATGATTTGAGGACATTTAATCACACCTGGTGTGATAAAATTTGCTACCCCTATATAAATGTACACAAGTCAAACCTGAAGAAATGTATGGAGGACCATTCCCAGAGTATATTGAGACATGTGGTCTTTGGTGTGGTAAGCAGCAAAATACACGTTATTTCCCATTCTGCAGGCAGAGCTTGTAATGGGCGAAAGTCATTACACAGGATAAAATCCAAATACCTCATAATGAGGCCCTTGGTGTTTTCCTTTTTTTTGCTCGCCTTTCATTCCCATGTTAAATGATATCTTAGATCTTACTGAATCCTTTGGAGGAAGCTCTCTCGATGTTAGTAGTGGACTTCAATGCAACAAAAGAGGAAACATCCTACATTTCTCTGATTAGCTTTTAGAATGGTTGTTGTTTTCTCCATCTCTCTTGACGCTCAGTTTGAGAATATATTTCCAAGTGGAAGGAGGATGACATTGTGTTGTTAGGGATGGTCTGCTAGGATGTAGCCCCCAATTGTCTTGTGCAACACACTATTATTTGTTTTCTTTGTCTTTGCATGAGTCCATAGCTTATTTCTTTTATTGGTTCTGCCAACCTTAAAATACCACTTGGTCCTCCTAGGAGTCACCTGTCCACTGTGTGGAGGGTGTATAACCTCTATCCTCCTGTCAGTTATAGACTTTTTTGGATTCATTGTCAAGGAGGGTTGAAGCTTCTCATTCTGTGCTCACATTTGTTACTGGTCCCACACACCAGTTCTTGCTTGCATCCAACTGACTGCTTTCTACACCTTACGGCACAGTGAACTGCATTCGGGGCATTGCATGCTTTTCTTGCCTGACTCGACGCTTCCAGGTAGCATCTCTCCTTTGGGAGTGGAGGTGGGAATGATTTGTCTATTCTATTTTCACTCCCTTTTGCTCAGATAATGCAGAAGTGTAAGAAGATGTATATTTATTGAAACTCCTTCTCAGGAGGTCTTCTACAGAAAGTAGGCCTCAGAGCTGGGGGTCAGCATTCAGAGGGGACTAATACACGCATTCACTGAGCGGTCACAAACGGTTCCATCTTTGCAGCCCACTTCTATGAGCAGCAGTTCTGAGGTGGACGCTAGGTTAGTTCTTGTGGTTGAAAGTAGGAGGTAAGGTTAGTCATTGGTTATGTCTGTGATGTGTGGGGAGGGACCATAGTGAGAGTCCGTCATCTCATCAGTCAGGCGACTGGTCTTCAGGTGATGCGTCACAAGTATTACTCCTTCTACTGAATGGATGGCATAGTTACTATATCCCTTCCTTAGATCAAGATCATTGGGTGTTTGCAAAGAATATCAGAACCAAAAATATCGTGGGACATAATATTGTGTCAAGAATATCAAGGACAAAAATATTGTGAAGGTAAATTTCTATGGATAAGTAAAGCTTTACTATATATAACTCCACATATATGTACTGGGATGATATATATATATATCTTCAAGGTAGGCATATATGAAGTTAAGAATAGTAAATCTATACTTACCTATTTGCACCTACCTTCTTGATATTTTGATCTTCAATATTTTCGACATAATATTCTGTCCACACAATAGTTTTGGCTTCGATATTCTGTCAGTGATACGGTGATTGTGAGGCTATGTTTATGGAGGCCCCAGTTTAGGTAAGGTGTCTGTGTTGGTGGGGAGTGACTCATATCACTAGACTGTACTTGTATAAATAGGAGGGATTATTGTGTCAGGTTCTGTCCCAGGGTCGGTTGATGAAATGATCTCACGAACAACCAGGTTTTCACTGCTTTTCTTAAATGTACATGTTGCTGAATGCTTCAAATTTGAGCTGGCATGGAATTTTAGAGCTTGGTTCTTCTATTGAGAAAGCAGAGCCTCCAATTGATTTCTTATTGTAAGGCAGATGATGATCAGTAGTGCTAGCCTGGAATGCCGTATTGCTTAACTGTAATTTGTAGGTATAGTGGTCCTTTCACATGGAAAGGTTTGTGAATGATGCAAAGTGCCTTGAACATTGAGTATCTAGGTAGAGGTGGCCAGTGGAGTGCTTGCAGGACCAGCTTCATGTGCTCACAGGGTTTAAGGAGGAGTCTTGCCACAGCTCTTTGGAGCTCTTGCAGTGTCTGTTTGATGAAACAGGGTGTGCCAAGGTGTAAGTCACTGGTGTAGTGAAGCTTGGAGATCACAAGTGTGAGGAGAGCTAGCAGTTTTCGTTGGTATGCAAGGTACGGGAGGATGCACTGCAGGGTTTTCATTATCTAGAACGTGTTGGGATTAACAGCACTCTCTCCCTCCTACAGGCTGGAACGGCTGGGGCTGCACTGATAACTCCGAGGCCTTCACATATGGCTTCCAGCTGCTCTCAACTCTTCTCCTCTGCCTCAGCAACCTCATGTTTGTGCCTCCGGTCACCATCGCTATCCGTGGCCACTACCTCCTGGAAGCCTCAGTTTATGTCTTCACCATGTTCTTCTCTACGGTGAGTCTGGCTGTACCGACAGTGGGAGTTGTTAGGCAACTCCGGGGGGGCAGTGTCTGGAGGGCTAGAGAGCCAGGCCATAGGTCTGTGTGGGGTGCAGGAGTCCAGCTGTGCTCTCCACCAGTGTGGCCGAATGGAGACTGTCTGTCTTCTGATTTTGGGAGATCGTGCGATCATTTGCAAAAGTGGTAAAGGGGAGTCTGTCTATATTGGCGGCCACTGTGTGGTGAAGTGAGGATGTCCATGTTCTTCAGTGTGGGCCATGAGCCTGTCTGTATTGGCTGCCAGTGTGGACAGTGACTTGTCTGTGTTGTGAAGTGAGGATGTCCATGTCCTTTCAGTGTAGCCCGTGAGTCTATCTATGTTGTTTGTTAGTCTGTGAAGTGAGTCTGTCCATGTTGTCCATGAGTGGGGTGAGTCACACCCTATCCGTGTTGTGTGTCTGTCCATGAGTGTATGGACCTCGAGTCTCACTCTATGGAAGCGAGACTCACACGTCTGGAGTCTGGGTTCAGCTGTCACTCGTAACATGGTAAGTGTCACACTCCGGTCGGAAGGGCTTGAAGGTGAACAGTAAATACAGCTCTGCTCAGAGTGGGGATCTCCTGGGAGCTCTGGCAGTCCCAGTAATCCCACCACAGGTGAGGTTCTCCTGCAGACCTCTTCAGGTGGCACAATGAGCTGCTCTGGGAGCCTCTGACTGCTCTTTCTCCAGTTTTGAAAACCATGTGCCTGATTCACAAAGGTAAAGTTACACTTTCCTGAAAGTTTACGATTGTTTGCTATTCACAAAGAGATTTTCAAGTAGTGTCTTTACAGGTATGGAGTCTCCGCACATAAAAAGACACAAGTGTAAATTTACCTTTGTCAATCAGGCCCCTTCAGATTACCCTAAGAACCTTTGGTGGCATTTTATTCCTTCTACCTTTATTTGTATTTCTTATTATTTTACTAGTCACTTCTCATTAAATTAAAACTTGAGTCTCATCACTTCCCGTAATGTCATCAATTATGCTAACTAGTGTCACTCCAAAAAATGCTCAAAACTTGAGTGTGATCTGTCAGATTCTGTGTTCCCTGTCAAGGTGGGCATTGAGAGCCTCTGCATGTTCTCTGTCCCTGCGGCCCTCAGAGTCTGTCTCTATGGGGGGTGGGGGGAGGGGCTCTCTGGCCCTCTCCATCTTGTCTGGCTGTACAGATTCTTCTCCTATGGAGAATTATCCCTGTCGAGTTTCTGGGTGTTTGGGATTCCTGTGCATCCAGGGTCTCTTTTAGGTCCAGATGGAAATCCCAATGCACCAGCATAATCTTGCACAGTTTTGTATTACGCTTGTTACGCGAAATTCCTGAAATGATGCTATTATGCCATGTGGTGTAGTTATGCTGTGTCTGCAGCACAGGAAGAAAGTGAATAACCAGAATGCAAGCGTATTTGTTCCGAGCACTTGAGTTTTTTGCGCTATATTTTTTTGTGCAAATTGTGCACAAGGACGCATTTCAAGCTAAAACATAGTGCTAAAGGTCAATTTTGCATTCCATTTCATTTTTGCGGAATGTTCCGTTACTACGCAAAAGTAAATTACACAAATGTACACACCTCTGGCCTTTTTGCAACAAGGCTGCACCACTGATGTCCAATGCTCTGCGCTAGAAGAACTTTCAAGAAGTTATTATGAACTTCCCAAAGGTTGCACGCACCATTTTAAGGGTAAAAGGATATTTACCTACGGTAACTGTCAAATTCTACTGTGTGTCTTTAAACTGAGAAATAAGGAAACATTTTTGAGATTGCTGTGTAACCAGGGAAATGCTCAAAGGCTCTCTGTTTAAATTATTATGGGAGCAGCTGGTTAGCCTTGCCATGCAATGTTGCAAGTTTTGGTTCATGTGACGTAAGCTAGAGTCCTGCATGTGCGAAGGTGAGGCCATGTCTGTACCACCTTCCATACTTGCTATGTCTACGACCACCTTCTAGCAACTAGAAACAAGTCCACCCATCTGATGTGGAAAATAAGAGGCCTTGTATATCAAGGCAGTGTCCACCACACCTGGGTCTCCTGCACCATGTGAGATCGCGCCAGTCCATCCTTCAAGTTGTCCACACATCTCTTGGTGGACCAGTGCACCATGTGAGATTGCGCCAGTCCATCCTTGAAGTTGTCCACACATCTCTTGGTGGACCAGTGCACCATGTGAGATCACGCCAGTCCATCCTTGAAGTTGTCCACCAGTGCACCATGTGAGATCACGCCAGTCCACCATTCAAGTTGTCCACACATCTCTTGGTGGACCAGTGCACCATGTGAGATCACGCCAGTCCATCCTTGAAGTTGTCCACCAGTGCACCATGTGAGATCACACCAGTCCATCCTTCAAGTTGTCCACACATCTCTTGATGGACCAGTGCACCATGTGAGATCGCGCCAGTCCATCCTTCAAGTTGTCCACACATATCTTGGTGGACCAGTGCACCATGTGAGATCACGCCAGTCCATCCTTCAAGTTGTCCACACATATCTTGGTGGACCAGTGCACCATGTGAGATCACGCCAGTCCATCCTTCAAGTTGTCTACCAGTTCACCATGTGAGATCACGCCAGTCCATCCTTCAAGTTGTCCACACATCTCTTGGTGGACCAATGCACTGCTTTTAGAAATAGGGGATGGAAGGACTAGAGAATTCCCTCATCTCACAATGGAAGCTGATAATACCACCACTGGCCCCAGCGACTGCCCTCCACAGTGAATGCGGTGTGTAAGACTTTCCTCAAAACACCCAACATCAACACAGGCCAAGCGGAGAAGTTCAGACTTGTGATGCTGCTGAAAGTTAACTTTTATCCTCTGATCAACATGGATTATAGTTGCATTTTTATCAGTCATGTAAATGGAAAACATTTACTCTGGGATCTATAGGAGTGAAAATATGTCAGCATACGGGGTAGAGTCACTAGAGGCTGAGTCATGGGGAGTGGAGACCATGGCCAGACCATACAAAAGCCCTAGGTACTGGTCACCTCACGTCAGACACCCAGAAGAGCATCCACACCGGACCGAGAAAGGACCAGGAGGAAGCCCTAGTGGAGGGACTTCAGGAACCACCCGGACCTCCCACCACAGTGTGTGTCATAAGAAAGCATTGAGGGTTCATGCAGCTGCTGCCAGCCAGAATGTCTGACATGCAGGTCTCTGGTTTGTATATTATGCAGACAGCTCGGTGGTTACTGCTTTCGCTGCAGAAATCCTTGCTGTATCTGTAGATCACAGGTTATATTAATACTTGAGATATAGCTCCGTGACTGATGAATCAGCATCAAGGGGCTGCATGAAAATTGCAAACCATGTATTTACATATGTATTGTCTTTTTTAACACATTTGTAGGTGTTCTAAGGTTGCTAGAAAGGTTTCTTTGTGCAGTAATAAAGGCTCAGTAGGTGCTATAAAATGGTTATTAGGGTAATTATTTATGAAAACAGATATATCTGATCTTCCTACAGTTCATGCATAACTCTTACACAGAGAGCTTTGAAAATTAAACATCCTGCCTACCTTTTATTGTTTACGTTTTAAGCAACTGTGCAGTGGCAAGCTGAGTGTCTTTGTTTCTGCAATGGCATTGGCATGAAAGTTATTAGGCTTCAACGACCTCCCAGCCAGGACAAGGCTTGAACGAAAGGAGTGGTGACGGCCCTTTAAGTGATGCATTTGTTATGGTACCTGCTGCATCTGAAAGTATGAAAGCTCCCTTACACCCTGCTGTGAATGTAAGGCATGCAAATTGCACCCACGGCTCAGTGTGTGCGAAGACAGCAAACTGCACTGGGACTAAGTTAGTAGTTTTCACTGAAGCCAGATCGGCTCAGTAATAGGTGCCGGGTCCAGGATCCGGCTGGATTCCGCTCATCTCCAGTGTGAGTATTGTCCTACTATTTGCAAGATGTAATTGAACTGCCAAGGGCTCATGTGGCCACCCTGGAAGAGTGGTGGCCATCAAGGTGGAACAATGTGAGGTTGTGAACAAGGTGGGTCTGACAATCACAACACCCGAAGTGAAGATGAAGCCAAACATCGGAGAGATGCCCCCTAGGGTTGCTGTGGGCATAGAAGGCCCTATGAAGATGCCTGCCCACCATGCAGCAGATATTTCAAGTGTGTGGGGAGATGAGCCATATTCGGAGGTCTGTAGGTCTGAAGAACCTGCAAAATGCCAAGTACAAAGTGCCTCCTAAAGAAAAAAAGTGACCCCTACGGCCTGATCATGGTTTAAAGTGAGGAGGAAGAGATGCAGACGAAGGCCCCGATTTATCATACTTTCACGCAGTGCAACGCAGCAAGCCGCCTTGATGCGCTGTGTGAAAGGGCAGGAATGCTCTACATTTAACATTCCATGGCACAGTCTTGTCCTTTCTTTGCACTGGTGCACTTTTGGATGTTTAGTGCAAATGCAGGTACCCTTGCGTCATGGTGCAATGATGCCTGCATTGCAAGCGGGATTGTGGTTCTGCATGAAGGGCCACATTCCTGCACATAAACAATCAGTAATGGTGTTTTCTTCGGTCTATGTGTGCGGTATAATGCAGCACACATAGACAGAGGAAAAAATGAGGAGAAATAAAGATATTTCTCCTCAATACACCTTCCCTGGGGAGGCGTAACATTTTGATGCATTCCTAGGTCTACCGGTGTTGGTAAATCTGGGAATGTACAGAAATCCATAGGTGGATGCGTGTAAACACCCACGCTCTACCCTTGGAACGCTTCCCTGGGGAAGAGTTACACAAGGCAGCAGGCGCAGCCTGTCCTTTAGGGTAGAGAGGCCACCCCCCCAACACCTTTTGCCCCTCGTGAATAGTGCCTGTCAGGCTGAACAAAGGTCAGCCTGACAGACACTCCTTATGTTCAACTTAGGGAGCCAGGAGCGAGACGTGCGCGGTTTGCGCAGACTCTTGGCTACCTGAGCTGAACTTTGCTGGGCTGAGGAGGTCACAGCTCCTGTGGGCGTGACCTCCTCGGCTCAGCAAAGGTGCCTCGAGGCCCTTCCCCATGGTGACGAGGGAAAGCGTCGCCCATTGACTTAGACCTGGGCGCTTCAGGTTTAAGCCCTAAAGCGTCCAGGGCGAGTGTCAGTCAGTGACAGTTCGTCACAGAGTGGGGTGCGGTCAGAAGTCTCACTGACTCCATCCCACTCTGTGACGAGACTGGGACTGCTGCCTTCTCTAAGGTCAGCCAATGAGGGAAGGCAGCCGTCCCAACCCTCCTGGGACCTCCGAGGCTAAAGGTAAGTGTGTGTGTGTGAGATCTTTTAAAATGAATGTATGGTGCGTGTGTGCATGTTCGAATGTTATGAGTGTTGTTAATGGATGTGTGTGTGTGCGTGCGTGTGTGTGTGTGAAAGAATGAATGTGTGTGTGTAACATCTTTTAAAATGAATGTTTGGTGCGTGCGTGCATGTTCGAATGTTATGAGTGTTGTTAATGGATGTGCGTGCATGCGTGTGTGTGTGAAAGAATGAGTGTGTGTGTGCTTACCGCCTGCCCCCCTCCCTCCTAAAGCTTCAGGCCGCCACTGCAAGGCAGTGATTTGTGTTGCGTTGCGTTACTCCAGATTTATCAAGCTACTCTGGCCCGGGTGATCTTGCCTGGCTTGGTAAATCTCATTATAGGTTTTGCGTTGCTCTGCGCCCTTTTACGTGGCATAGCCCTTGATAAATAAGCCCCCTGGCCGAACTCAGAATGAGATTGGTTCATGGTTGCGTTTGCGGCCGAGGTGAGATGTTTGAGCCCCGTGAATCCCAGTCCAGAGGCAGACAATCCTTCACAAATTAGCTCAAGGTCAGGATTAGGGCTGAAAGCAGAAGGTCTCAGACCAGGATGACCAGGCCAGAGATGGCCACCACCCTCAGGGCGCAGCCTACCACCGCCCCACCGCCGCCTTACAAGAACAGTGAGTGAGAGAGGAGGGACAAGGGGGGCGTAGCTCAAGCTGCTGGGACAAAGGGAAAAGCAACCTGGAAAAATAGATAAATAGGAGTTACAGCAGCGGGGGGGGGGGGGGGGGGGGAGTGGGCCCCCACCCACCCACAGGAACCAGTGTGAGGTCATGTAACAAAGGCTGAGTCGGTGAATTCCGCGCCACGATCAATTACTTTTCATTTAGGAACCAATTTAGTAAAAGGGACTTTTAATTTAGTAAGTAGCAGAATCAATAAAAGCTGCGGCTGGGTAGGGCTTGTGCCTCGGGTCCGTGGGCCCCCACCCCTCCCCGCCGTGGACGCCCCTCGCAGTCGGTGCCTGAGAGTAATCTGATTTCAGGTAACAATGTGTGCCTTTTTCCATCGCGTGGGCCTGGATTGGATTAGAGACGTCCCGGCGGTGGGGGTGATGGTCGCTCCGTTTCAGGCAGAAGTGACCTTGACGGATGCGTTTCATCGACCCCATCACTTCTCGTGGCCCCCGTGGTCTGCCCGCTGACATCAGAGCCACAGACCTTTTACGCTGTTTACATGAGTCGCGAGGGCGGTGATTTGGGGCCATTTAGAACCCACCGGAAATGCCACAAATCTGGCAAAGAATGCCCAGTACCCGAGTTTCCGTTCTGCTTCATCGCATGAATTCCAAAAATGACTCGGAGTGTGTGGCAGCATTACCACAGAATGTGCGGTAATTTCCACAATGTTTCCGACACATAAAGGATGCTGGACTGGGGATGGGGAAATGTGGAAGCACATTGTTACTCCCATTGTTACTCCCAGTGCTTTAAATGGGCCGGTACTGAGTACCGGCCCCTTTTTTTTTGAGAGGGAGAATACCAGCATATCTCAAGAAAAACGTAATACTTTTAATTGGAGAGTACCGGCCCTTCTCAGAAACAAACTTCACTTTAATTTTTCCATTTCAAGCACCGGTTACTCCCAAACATAGATGGCGTCTCTGATATCAGTGATAGCGGCTGTCAGTGATGCTTTTGCCGCCATCATTACCACGGGGACATCGTGTTTATATACTGATTTTTTAAGCATCCTGTGTAGGGGAGTTTACAGAGTGGTGCCCCTCCGCGGGGTGTGCCGGACAGGGTACAACTGAACATGGCGGTGCAAAGGAGAGTACTGTATGGTGTGGCTGGGTAGCCCTACCGGCAGGACACTCTCCGGTACCATCTTGGGTCCAGTCAGGTAGATGTACTTAACCTCCAGCTCAACCCTGGGCAGCTGTGGCTGGAGCAGTAACGCTTAGTGAAGGAACAATGTCTAAAACATCTAACAGCACCAACCAACCATATAAGAAAGTCACACAAAGGGCAAACAAGACATCAATTTATAAAAATAGATTATATGTTTATGAGTGTTTAGCGTTCGGAGATACAAACTTTAGAAGGAAAAAATAACTTTTATCTTAACGTCAAACTAGCAAAGGCCAACAAAAAGTTTGTATACTTTTGAAAAGTTTGAAACAGTTCGACAAACCTGGCCTGACTTGGGTGACCAATTCCAGGACGCAACGGCCCAGGACAGCTGTCTAAGGAGCAGACAAGGATACGTTGGTCAACCTCACAGGATGGCCACCATAGACAAATCAGTGATCCTGATGCTGAGGGGAGTAGGCAAAAAGATGCTCAAAGGATGCTCCAGTTATGGTGTGGTCCACAGGGGTGTCTTTGTGGGTGCTTCTCAGTCCACAGGTAAAGTGGGGTAAACTTGGCCACAGAATTCGGGTTTCCTCAAAGTCCTCTATGTTGCAGGGTAGGAGGCTGGCCTGGCTTGTAGTGGGTACCAAAGGTACTTACACCTTGTGCCAGGTCCAGTTATCCCTCATTAGTAGAATAGAGGTGTTTCTAGCAGCTTAGGCAGATAGAAGGTAGCTATGGCAAAGCAGCTTAGGCTGAACTAGGAGACATGCAAAGCTCCTACTATACCACTCATATCATATGCACAATATCATAAGAAAACACAATACACAGAAGTACTAAAAATAAAGGTACTTTATTTTTATGACAATATGCCACAAGTATCTCAGTGAGTACCTTCAGTAAGAAGGTAAGTAATATAAACAAGCTATATGTACACAAACCAAAGTCAGGTAAGTAAGAGTCAGAAAAGTAATGCAAACAGTGTAGAATTACAATAGGTTGCAATAGGCAAGCATAGGTATAGGGGCAACACAAACCATATACTCCAAAAGTGGAATGCGAATCACGATTGGACCTCAGACCTATGGGAGCTTGTAGAGGGTCGCTGGGACTGTAAGAAAACAGTAAGGGTGTCCAAGATACCTGTAGGAAAGTACCATCTTGCCTGGCATGTTACCCCCATATTTCACTGTACATATGTTGTTTTAGTCTATGTGTCACTGGGACCCTGCCAGACAGGGCCCCAGTGCTCATAAGTATGTGCCCTGTATGTGTTCCCTGTGTGATGCCTAACTGTCTCACTGAGGCTCTGCTAAGCAGAACCTCAGTGGTTATGCTCTCTCTGCTTCCCAAATTTGTCACTAACAGGCTAGTGACTAAATTTACCAATTCACATTGGCATACTGGTACACCCATATAATTCCCTTGTATATGGTACTGAGGTACCCAGGATATTGGGGTTCCAGGAGATCCCTATGGGCTGCAGCATTTATTTTACCACCCATAGGGAGCTCTGACAATTCTTACACAGGCCTGCCACTGCAGCCTGCGTGAAATAACGTCCACGTTATTTCACAGCCATTTAACTTAAGTAACTTAAGTAACTTATAAGTCACCTATATGTCCAACCTTCACCTGGTGAAGGTTGGGTGCAAAGTTACTTAGTGTGTGGGCACCCTGGCACTAGCCAAGGTGCCCCCACATCGTTCAGGGCAAATTCCCCGGACTTTGTGAGTGCAGGGACACCATTACACGAGTGCACTATACATAGGTCACTACCTATGTATAGCGTCACAATGGTAACTCCGAACATGGCCATGTTACATGTCTAAGATCATGGAATTGTCACCCCAATACCATTCTGGTATTGGGGTGACAATTTCATGACCCCCAGGGTCTCTAGCACAGAACCCGGGTACTGCCAAACTGCCTTTCCGGGGTCTCCACTGCAGCTGCTGCTGCTGCCAAACCCTTCAGACAGGTTTCTGCCCTCCTGGGGTCCAGGCAGCCCTGGCCCAGGAAGGCAGAACAAAGGATTTCCTCTGAGAGAGGGTGTTACACCCTCTCCCTTTGGAAATAGGTGTGAAGGGCTGGGGAGGAGTTGCCTCCGCCAGCCCCTGGAAATGCTTCGATGGGCACAGATGGTGCCCATCTCTGCATAAGCCAGTCTGCACCGGTTCAGGGATCCCCCAGCCCTGCTCTGGTGCAAAACTGGACAAAGGAAAGGGGAGTGACCACTCCCCTGACCAGTACCTCCCAGGGGAGGTGCCCAGAGCTCCTCTAGTGTGTCCCAGACCTCTGCCATCTTGGAAACAGAGGTGTTGGGGGCACACTGGACTGCTCTGAGTGGCCAGTGCCAGCAGGTGACATCAGAGGCTCCTTCTGATAGGCTCTTACCTCTCTTGGTAGCCAACCCTCCTTTTCTGGCTATTTAGGGTCTCTGCTTTGGGGAATTCTTTAGATAACGAATGCAAGAGCTCACCAGAGTTCCTCGGCATCTCCCTCTTCGCCTTCTACCAAAAGATCGACCGCTGACTGCTCCAGGACGCCTGCAAAACCGCAACAAAGTAGCAAGACGACTACCAGCAACATTGTAGTGCCTAATCCTGCCAGCTTTCTCGACTGTTTTCCTGGTGGTGCATGCTCTTGGGGTAGCCTGCCTTCACCCTGCACTAGAAGCTCTGAAGAAATCTCCCGTGGGTCGACGGAATCTTCCCCCTGCTAACGCAGGCACCAAAGGACTGCATCACTGGTCCTCTGGGTCCCCTCTCATCCTGACGAGCGTGGTCCCTGGAACACAGCAACTCTGTCCAAGTGACTCCCACAGTCCAATGACTCTTCAGTCCACGTTTGGTGGAGGTAAGTCCTTGCCTTCCCACGCTAGACTGCAAAGCTGTTTACCGCGTGATTTGCAGCTGCTCCGGCTCCTGTGCACTCTTCCAAGATTTCCTTTGTGCACAGCCAAGCCTGGGTCCTCAGCACTCCGTCCTGCAGTGCACAACCTTCTGAGTTGTCCTTCGACATCGTGGGACCCCCTTTTGTAACTTCGCGTGGACTCAGGTTCACTCTCCTTCCAAGTGCCTGTTGGGGTACTTCTGCGGGTGCTGCCTGCTTCTGTGAGGGCTCTCTGAGTTGCTGAGCGCCCCACCTGTCTCCTCCTCCAAAAGACGACATCATGGTCCCTCCTGGTCCTCAGCAGCACCCAAAAACCTCTACCGCGACCCTAGCAGCTAGCAAGGCATGTTTGCGGTCTTTCTGCGTGGGAACACCTCTGCAAGCTTTATTGCGACGTGGGACATCTGTCTTCCAAAGGAGAAATTCCTAGTCCTCTTCTTTCTTGCAGAACTCCAAGCTTCTTCCAACCGGTGGCAGCTTCCTTGCACCTTCATCTGGGGTTTCCTGGGCTCCTGCCCCCCCCGGACTCTGTCACGACTATTGGACTTGGTCCCCTTTCCTTGCAGGTCCTCAGGTCCGGAAATCCGTTGTCAGTGCACTGCTGGTGTTGTTCTTGCAGAATCCCCCTATCACGACTATTTTGCTCTCTTGGGGTAGTAGGTGCACTTTACTCCTACACTGTTAGACATGATAGCCTTAGGGTGGTCTTCCCCCAACTTTTTGCCTGTCTCCATACATTCTACTGATCTCATTGTTGTTGGTTTGAGGACTCTGCACACTTTACCACTGCTGATCAGTGCTAAAGTGCTTGTGCTCTCTCCTGTAAACATGCTAACATTGGCTCAAACCCAGTTGGCATATTTAATTTACTTGTAAGTCCCTAGCATGCTAATTTACAGAGCATGTAAATTAAATGCTATTAGTGGGCCTGCAGCACTGATTGTGCCACCCACATAAGTAGTCCCTTAACCATGTCTCAGGTCTGCCATTGTTAGGCCTGTGCGTTCATTTTCACTGCCACTTCGATTTGGCATTTAAAACTACTTGCCAAGCCTTAAATTCTCCTTTTCTTCCATATAGGTCACCCCTAAGGCAGGCCCTAGGTAACCCATAGGGCAGGGTGCTATGTAAGTTAAAGGCAGGACATATACTTAGAAGTGTTACATGTCCTGGTAGTGAAAAACTCCCAAAAAGTTGTTTTTCACTACGTGAAGCCTACTCTTCTCTTAGGCCAGCATTAGATATCCCCGTATATGCTTTTAAGTGGTGTAAGGAAATGGCTCCCTGTTGCCGTTACCCCCCACTTTTTGCCTGATGCTGATGCTGACTTGACTGAGAAGTGTGCTGGAAGCCTGCTAACCAGGCCCCAGCACCAGTGTTCTTTCACCTAAAATGTACCATTGTTTCCACAATTGGCACACCCCTGGCACACAGATAAGTCCCTTGTAAAGGTACCAGTGGTACCAAGGGCCCTGTGACCAGGGAAGGTCCCTAAGGGCTGCAGCATATGTTGTGCCACCCTAAGGGACCCCTTACCTAACACATGCACACTGCCATTGCAGATTGTGTGTGTTGGTGGGGAGAAAAAGGCAAAAAGCGACATGGCATCCCCCTCAGGATGCCATGCACACAAAATACTGCCTGTGGCATAGGTAAGTCACCCCTCTAGCAGGCCTTACAGCCCTAAGGCAGGGTGCACTATACCACAGGTGAGGGTATAGCTACATGAGCAGTACGCCCCTACAGTGACTAAGTCTATTCTTAGACATTGTAAGTACAGTTGTGGCTATATTAAGTATATGGTCTGGGAGTTTGTCAAAAACGAACTCCACAGTTCCATAATGGCCACACTGAATACTGGGAAGTTTGGTATCAAGCTTCTCAGAATAATAAACCAACACTGATGCCAGTGTTGGATTTATTAAAAAATGCACACAGAGGGCATCTTAGAGATGCCCCCTGTATTTTACCCAATGGTTCAGTGCAGGACTGACTGGTCTGTGCCAGCCTTCTGCTGAGAGACGAGTTTCTGACCCCATGTGGTGAGGGCCTTTGTGCTCTCTGAGGACAGAAACAAAAGCCTGCTCTGGGTGGAGGTGCTTCACACCTCCCCCCTGCAGGAACTGTAACACCTAGCAGTGAGCCTCAAAGGCTCAGGCTTCGTGTTACAATGCCCCAGGGCACTCCAGCTAGTGGAGATGCCCACCCCCTATACACAGCCCCCACTTTTGGCGGCAAGTCCAGGGGAGATAATGAGAAAAACAAGGAGGAGTCACCCACCAGTCAGGACAGCCCCTAAGGTGTCCTGAGCTGAGGTGACCTCTCCCTTTAGAAATCCTCCATCTTGATTTTGGAGGATTCCCCCAATAGGGATAGGGAGGAGGCACAAAGAGGGTGTAGCCACCCTCAAGGACAGTAGCCATTGGCTACTTCCCTCCCAGACCTAAACACACCCCTAAATTCAGTATTTATAGGCTACCCAGAACCTAGGAAATTAGATTCCTGCAACCTGAAGACGAAGAAGGACTGCTGACCTGAAGCCCTGCAGAGAAGACGGAGAAACCAACTGCTTTGGCCCCAGCCGTACCGGCCTATCTCCCCACTTCAAGAAAAACTGCAACAGCGACGCGTTCCCCAGGGTCCAGCGACCTCTGAAGCCTCAGAGGACTACCCTGTATCTAAAAGGACCAAGAACTCCCAAGGACAGCGGCTCTGCTCCAAAGAAGAAACAACTTTGCAACAAAGAAACAACTTTAAAAGGACTCCACGTTTCCCGCCGGAAGCATGAGACTTTGCACTCTGCACCCAATGCCCCCGGCTCGACCTGCGGAGAAACAACACTACAGGGAGGACTCCTCGGCGACTGTGACCCTGTGAGTAGCCAGAGTTGACCCACCTGATCCCCCACAGCGACGCCTGCAGAGGGAATCCAGAGGCTCCCCCTGACTGCGACTGTCTGCTTCTAAGAACCCGACGCCTGATAAAGACCCTGCACCGGCAGCCCCCAGGACCTGAAGGATCCGACCTCCAGTGCAGAAGCGACCCCCAGGTGGCCCTGGTGGTGGCTACCCCGAGGAGCCCCCCCCTTGCCTGCCTGCTTCACTGAAGAGACCCCTGGGTCTCCCATTGAACTCCATTGCAAACCCAATGCCTGTTTGCACTCTGCACCCGGCTGCCCCCGTGCCGCTGAGGGTGTACTTTTTGTGCTGACCTGTGTCCCCCCCGGTGCCTTACAAAACCCCCCTGGTCTGCCCTCCGAAGACGCGGGTACCTACCTGCTGGCAGACTGGAACCGGGGCACCCCCTTCTCCATTGAAGCCTATGTGTTTTGGGCACCATTTTGAACTCTGCACCTGACCGGCCCTGAGCTGCTGGTGTGGTAACTTTGGGGTTGCCCTGAACCCCCAACGGTGGGCTACCTTGGACCCAACTTTGAACCCTGTAGGTGGTTTACTTACCTGCAAAACTAACAAACACTTACCTCCCCCAGGAACTGTTGAAAATTGCAGTGTGTCTAGTTTTAAAATAGCTTATTGACATTTTTGTGAAAACTGTACATGCTATTTTGCTGATTCAAAGTTCCTAAGTAACCTAAGTGAAATACCTTTTCATTTGAAGTATTACTTGTAAATCTTGAACCTGTGGTTCTTAAAATAAACTAAGAAAATATATTTTTCTATACAAAAACCTATTGGCCTGGAATTGTCTTTGAGTGTGTGTTCCTTATTTATTGCCTGTGTGTGTACAACAAATGCTTAACACTACCCTCTGATAAGCCTACTGCTCGACCACACTACCACAAAATAGAGCATTAGAATTATCTCTTTTTGCCACTATCTTACCTCTAAGGGGAACCCTTGGACTCTGTGCATGCTATTTCTCACTTTGAAATAGTGCATACAGAGCCAACTTCCTACAAGTGGTAACCTCTGATCTGAGAAAAATAGACTTGCCATATTTGGTATGGTTGGAATGGTAGTAAGAAATTCTACTTACTGAGGAAGTTGGATTTTACATTATTATTTCAGAAATGCCACTTTTAGAACTTAGGCATTTTCCTTCACTTACTGCCATCTGTGCCTTATAGCCTATCTCCAGTCTATGTCAGGTCAGTGCTGGTTGACAGCTCCTCTTGTGCATTCCACCCATACAACCGTAAACACAGGACACTCAGCTGCACCTGCATTCATCTGCATGCAGATGGGTCTCCCTGAGCAGGAAGGGTGGAGAGGCTCTCTCTTACACTTCAAAGGGCAGTGGCCTGCCCTCACACAAAGGACTGATAACCCCCACAGGGCTCCTGGCAGAGAGGGTTGGGTTGAAAGGGAAACCTGTGCACTTCGAAACCACTCTTTGAAGATTCCTCCACTTCAAACGCACTTTTGGGTATATACTGGGTCTGTGACCTCACCAAATCAGACACTTATGGATCTATAACTGAACTCTGTCAGAAGGACTGTTGAGCTGCCCAAAGTACTCACCTGGACTGCTTTTCTAGAAGGACTGCTATCCTGATTGTTGCCATGCTGCCTGCTGCTCCCTGACTGTGCTGGAAGGTCTCTGCCTTCTTCCACACGTGCTCTCCAGGGGCTTGGATTGAGCCTGCCTCCTATTCTGAAGCCTCAGGGCCAACAAAGACTTAATCTACTAGCTCCTAGCTAGTCCACCGACTTCAGCGACTCCAGAACCGGCACTGCTGTCCGACGCTACACCGATGTCTGCTGTCTGTGGTCCTCGCTCAATGCAACAATGCGGCATTCAACCTAAGCCCGACATCACCGTGACGCAACTGAAGTCCTGTGGCGTGATCGCAACACTACAAAGTGGACACATTGCATCTTAACCTGCTGGAGTTATTGACCCTGCCAGGTAACAAGGAACCGACACCTCGCCACTGATGCCACATCACCTCCCTTGCAACCGGACGGAACTGACACCTCACCTCCCCTGCATAGCAGTAAGGAACCGACGTCTCACCTCCCCAGCTGCAGCCAGGAACCAACGCCGCACCGGCCAAGCGATGCCTCATCTCCTGAACACCGTGCTATATCTTTGTTTCCTCCCTCACCAAAAGTACTGTGCCTGGGGTCCATTCGACTCCGTGACCGGCCCACACTCCCTAGCAAGTGGCGTCAGGCTGTTGGGAATGACTTTGTTAAGACGTCGTAATAGTCCCAGTTGGAGCTATTGTGTTTCTAAATGCTATACTAAGAGTTAATCTTATAAAATTCATATATTTACTTGTGTACATTGGATTTTTGATATTTGAGTCTTATTTTATTCACATAAATATTACTTTTTTTCTTAAACTGGTGTAAAGTACATTTTGTGGTGTTTTCACTGTGTTACTGTACGAGTTATTGCACAAATACTTTACACATTGCCTTCTAAGTTAAGCCTGCCTGCTCTGGGCCACGCTACTGGAGGGTAAGCACCGGATAATTTAGGTTGTGTTGTGACTTACCCTGACTACGATTGTGGTCCCTACTTGGACAGGGTGCATACCTCTGCCAACTAGAGACCCAATTTCTAACAGCTACTCATGCGGGTGGCATAATCAGTGCTGCGGCCCAGTAGTAGCATTGGATTTACAGAGCCTGGGAACAAATTGTGCACTATACTATGGACTTGCTAGTGACTCAAATATGCCAATCATGGATAAACCAATCACCAATACAATTTACGCAGACAGCACTTGCACTTTAGCACTGGTCAGCAGTGGTAAAGTACCCAGAGCCCTAAAGCCAGCACAAACAAAATTCACCACAGGATCAAAAACAGGAGGTCAGAAGCAAAAAAAGATAGGGGAAACCACGCCAACAGCTGACAGGTCTAACACTCTGCCATACCTCTCCGTACTATGCCTTGATGTCCTTCCCTAAATTACCTCTTGGAATCTTCCATTGTTTAACATGCTTCTCCCTTTTCTGTGTGTTCTAGTTTTACCACGCATGTGACCAGCCAGGAATTGTTGTCTTCTGTATCATGGAGTATGATGTGCTCCAGTTCTGTGACTTCCTTGGCTCATTGATGTCTGTCTGGGTGACTGTCATCGCCATGGCCAGGCTCCAACCAATCATCAAACAGGTAAGGGAAGCCTCTTGACTTTAAGGTACTTTACAACATGTTGCTGCACCTCTGTGTATGTCTGGCTCCAGGTAGGTGAGGGCAGCCGCCTGGCTTTGAGTTACTATTGAGCATGTTACTTCACATATTTATGTCCTGGCTCCAGGTAGATGGGGGCAGCCACAAGGATTTGAGTTACTCTACAACATGTCGCTGAATGTCTCTATGTGCCCTGGCTCCAGATAGGTGAGCACAACTGATGGGGTTTGACTACAATATAACATGACACTCCATCTGAATAAGGACAGTGACCATGCCTGGCAATAGGCAAAGTAGCACATCCGACTGCCATTGAGTTGTTTCTAAACATTACAATGTCCATCTGATTTGGGTTGCAACGCGTTGCACTCTATGTGAGTGACTACCATTGCCACACCTGGGCCCCAGGCAGGTGAGAGCAGTCGCCCGGCTTTGTGTAGCTTTGAAACATACCACTCCGCATCAGCTTAGCCACCTGACAGGGTTACTTTCACCAAGGTTCAGGTCACAGCACACAGGGGGGTGGGTTCCCATTGAAGGTCTGATTTGTGCCGGCTGTGAACCGGTGGGCAAATAGCAAGGAGATGCCATTTCCACATTGCCAAATAGCAATTAGTACATGAACAAATAGCACATATGCAATTAGCGCATGGGCCAGGACCATTTGACCGGACAACTCGTTTTGGGTGCAAACTGGATATGAACCCAAAATTGAAGTAGCTCCATGATTGCAAGCAGGACCTTCTTTCTCAAAAACAGATAAAAAGGGGAAGCCAAAGTACTGTAGCCAGACACATGAAGGGGGGTTCTCCACTGAAGAAAACCTCCTGCACACTGACATTTTTGTGTGGTGTGTTGCTGAGGAGCATTCCCACAAGCTCGGCTGAAGATGGAACCCTCTGGGTGGCTGCCTGTATTTTTAACAAGGTCTTGCTGGGATGCATTGCCAGAACATGGATATGCTGATGTGTTAGATAGGATCAGGTGTGAAAGTCTCGCTCATAAATACAACGAGGCCAAGAGAGCAGGAGCAATGTTTTAGAAAGTCAACTTATCCTGTTAAAAGTAGGGCTGGTATTCATTGCCATAAGCGGGTCTATGAAATCAACTGCGCTCCCTGCAAGCTATCGATCCACCAAGAAATCCTGCTCTTCATCTGTTAGTGACCTTGTTTTAATATAGATCGATGTGATCAGCTATCAGCCGCTGGTCAATGAGCTGCAGGTTCTGGGCCTCATTTAGAGTTTGGCATATGGGGTTAGTCTGTCACAAACGTGATTGATATCTTGTCTGCCGTATTATGATTCCATAATTTCCTATGGAATTTGTAATATGGCGGATGGAATATCTGTCACGTTTGAGATGGAGTAACCGGTTGCCATGGAAGAACAACTCTCCGTGAAGAACCCATACTGGAGGGCACATGTAGAGGCTGAGCTGCCTCCCGGTGATGGCAGGGAGGCCTATAAAATGCAGTAGCTAAATATCCTTCAGATACACTGATGACTACTACTTACAGTCCAACTGGTCCAGGCCTTTTCAAGCAGAAGCTTTTGTATCTTCAGGGGAGAGACACATCCAGGTTATTTCTCCATGTTCTGCTTTCTCTCTTCCAGATCCTGTACCTCCTCGGCGCGATGCTGCTCTCCATGGCTCTGCAGCTGGACCGGCATGGACTCTGGAATCTGCTGGGACCAAGCCTCTTTGCCTTAGGGATCACAGCAGTAGCATGGGTAAGATATGCCTAGACATATCAGTCACTGGCTGCTGAAAGGATGGTGTGGGAGGGACACAGGGATGGGGACACAGGTCTCTGGGGTGTAAATACCATCCTGAAAGCCTTTGATGTCTATGACTAATTGAGGCATCATTAGGAGAAGGGTGCAGCCTCAGTGGCAAATGCACTTGTCTCTCAATTGGCTTTGTCTAAAAAATCCAGTAGAAAGTGTTTCTGCTCATAAGAGCATCTCTGAGAAAGTGTTTGTCGGTGAGGCAGGGTGTACTCATTGCACTTGTGTCAGCTGTATTATCCAGGAATTTATCGTAAAATACACTAAGTCTGCATTTGATGGCTGCAGGTTTTGATTTGGTGGAGGTCCGTAGTGTTTCCTACGTTCATGAATCTGGTTTGCATGTTGCTGGGATGTGAGGCAGTGAGTGTGCATTGTCCTGGTGTGGGAGGCAGCTTGGGAAGACTATAGAGTATATCCTGCAGAGTGTGGCAAGCGACGGCTGATGGCACTTGATTGCGGCTTGTGTAAGAGTTTACTGTTTGATGTACCTATCTTAGGTAATACATGAGGTTGCTCATCTTTCCGCTTCATGGGCAGTTTAGGTAGCAAGTCTGGTACCCTCTGCAGTATGGGTGGACGTATGAACACTGCATACAAAGTAACCTTACATGTTTTGTAAAGATAGAGATTGTGTATGGATACAGATTTGTGATGTACATATGGAGATTGCATAAGGTTCTGGATTTGGGCAGAGCCTTGCAGAAAGCATACAAATATTAAGCTTCTATTAAGTGACATAAAATGAAACCTGAAACAAAATGAATTTTACACCCTTAATTTGCAAACTTGGGTATAATGGAGAATTCCCATATATAAGATAATCTGAGGGTACCAGTCCTTGGCCGCCTGTCAACAGTGCTGTTTGAGTAATGGAATGTGTAGGAAGTTGGCTCTGTATATACTATTTAAAAGTAAGAAAAAGTGTGCACAGAGTCCAAGGGTTCCCCTTAGAGGTAAGATAGTGACAAAAGTAGATAATTCTAATGCTCTATTTTGTGGGAGTGTGGTCGAGCAGTAGGCTTATCAGAGGTTAATGTTAAGCATTTGTTGTACACACACAGGCAATAAATGAGGAACACACACTCAAAGACTTACTCCAAGCCAATAGGTTTTAATATTGGAAAATATATTTTCTTAGTTTATTTTAAGAACCACAGGTTCAAGATTTACAGTTAATACTTTCAATGTAAGGTACTTCACTTAGATACTTTAGAAACTTTGAATGAAAACAGTATCATGTACAGTCTTTGTAAAAATGGCAATAAGCTATTTTCAAAGTGGACACAGTGCAAAAATCATCAGTTCCTGGGGGAGGTAAGTAAAGGTTAGATTATGAGGTAAGTAAAACACTTACAAGTCTCAGTTCTGGGGCATAGGCAGCCCACCGTTGGGGGTTCAAAGCAACCCCAAAGTTACCACACCAGCAGCTCAGGGCTGGTCAGGTGCAGAGGTCAAAGAAGTGCCCAAAACACATAGGCACCTATGGAGAACAGGGGTGCTCCGGTTCCAGTTTGCCAGCAGGTAAGTACCCGCGTCCTCGGGGGGCAGACCAGGGGGGTTTTGTAGAGCACTGGGGGTGACACAAGTAGGCACACAAAACACACCCTCAGCGGCACAGGGGCGGCCGGGTGCAGTGTGCAAAGCAGGCGTTGGGTTTTGTATAGGTTTCAATGGAGGGACCCGGGGATCACTCTAGCGGTGTAGGCAGGCACAAGGGGGGCTTCTCCGGTCAGCCACCACCTGGGCAAGGCAGAGGGTCGCCTGAGGGTCACTCCTGCATCTAAGTTCAGTTCCATCAGGTCCTGGGGGCTGCGGGTGCAGTGTTGGTTCCAGGCGTCGGGTCCCTTGTTGCAGGCAGTCGCGGTCAGGGGGAGCCTCTGGATTCTCTCTGCAGGCGTCGCTGTGGGGGTTCGGGGGGGGGGGTCATCTCTAGTTACTCATGGGCTTTCAGTCGCCGGGGAGTCCTCCCTGAGGTGTTGGAAACCGTGAAGTCTTTGGAAGTTACTTCTTTGTTGCAAAGTAGCTGGATTTGAACAGGGTCGCTGTTCACAGGAGTTTCTTGGTCCTGTAGTCCAGGGCAGTCCTCTGAGGCTTCAGAGGTCGCTGGTCCCTGTCTGATGTGTCGCTGGAGCAGGTCTTCGAAGTTGGAGACAGGCTGGTAGGGCTGGGGCCAAAACAGTTGTCGTCTTCCTCCTTCTCTGCAGGCTTGTAGGTCAGCAGTCCTTCTTCTTTCTTCAGGCTGCAGGAATCTGATTTCCTGGGATCTGGGGAGCCCTTAAGTACTGAATTTAGGGGTGTGTTTAGGTCTGGGAGGGCAGTAGCCAATGGCTACTGTCCTTGAGGGTGGCTACACCCTCTTTGTGCCTCCTCCCTGTGGGGAGGGGGCACATCCCTAATCCTATTGAGGGAATCCTCCAAACTCAAGATGGAGGATTTCTCATGGCAGGGCTCACTTCAGCTCAGGACACCTTAGGGGCTGTCCTGACTGGTGGGTGACTCCTCCTTGTTTTTCTCATTATCTCCTCCAGCCTTGCCGCCAAAAGTGGGGGCAGTGGCCGGAGGGGTGGGCATCTCCAATAGCTGAGATGCCCTGGGGTGCTGTAACAAAAGGGGTGAGCCTTTGAGGCTCACCTCCAGGTGTTACAGTTCCTGCAGGGGGAGGTGAGAAGCACCTCCATCCAGTACAGGCTTTGTTCCTGGCCACAGAGTGACAAAGGCACTCCCCCATGTGGCCAGCAACACATCTGGTGTGTGGCAGGCTGGCAGGAACTGGTCAGTCTACGCTAGAAGTCGGGTAGTTATTCAGGGGGCATCTCTAAGATGTCCTCTGGGTGTATGTTACAATAAATTGCACACTGGCATTAGTGTGCATTTATTGTGCTGAGAAGTTTGATACCAAACTTCCCAGTTTTCAGTGTAGCCATTATGGAACTGTGAGGTCTGTGTTTGACAAAGTCCCAGACCATATACTCTTATGGCTACCCTGCACTTACAATGTCTAAAGGTTTGCCTGCACCCTGCCTTAGGGCTGTAAGGCCTGCTAGAGGGGTGACTTACCTATGCCACAGGCAGTGTTAGGTTGGCATGGCACTCTGAGGGGAGTGCCATGTCGACTTAGTCATTTTCTCCCCACCAGCACACACAAGCTGTGAAGCAGTGTGCATGTGCTGAGTGAGGGGTCGCTAGGGTGGCATAAGACATGCTGCAGCCCTTAGAGACCTTCCCTGGCATCAGGGCCCTTGGTCCCAGGGATACCAGTTACAAGGGACTTACCTGATGCCAGGGTTGTGCCAATTGTGGAGAAAAGGTACAGTTTAGGGAAAGAACACTGGTGCTGGGGCCTGGTTAGCAGGGTCCCAGCACACTTTCAAATCATAACTTAGTATCAGCAAAGGAAAAACGTTAGGGGGTGACCATGCCAAGGAGGCATTTCCTTACAGAATGTCTCTTCTCTGTGTTGTTGCTTGTGAAAACTGAGGTGTGTAGTATCTTGTGTGTGCCAGGTCCCAGGAATGCTGAAAGCGAATGATGATTTGAGAATGTGTGTGTGATTTAACAGTCAACTTACCTTCCTTTACATTCTATATCATTCCTTTCATAACTATTTCTTGCCTCCGTTCCCCCTTCCACTTAATTCAGTACATTTAGACATGGCTTAGTCTTTCCTCCTGTGCCTCTTCGCTGTCATCTATATTTGCTTTTTTTCCCTTGTACTTTACTCAAACCACTTTTGTGGGAGCCACCTGGCATAAAACGTTGTCTCTGTTTGCTTTGTTTTTGCAGACGGTGCGAACCATTCGTCGGCGCCATTGTTACCCCCCGACATGGAAGCGCTGGCTGTTCTACCTCTGCCCTGGCACGCTCATTGCCAGTTCTGCTGTGGCCCTTTACACCTTTGTGGAAACCGAAGAGAACTACTTCTACATACACAGCATCTGGCACATGCTGATCGCCGGCAGTGTCGGCTTCCTCCTACCGCCCCGGGGCAAGACCGATGGGAAGATCGTTCCGCTGCCTCGGCGGAAGGGGTGTGGCTATCAACTGTGCATAAACGAACAAGAGGAGCTGGGGCTGGTGGACCCGGGGTCAATGTCGATAAACAGCATTTGCACAAGCTGATAACACAGTGGCTCAGAACCTTTGATAAATTCTCCTAGGATGGTGCTTGCTCAGCAGAGCTCCCATAAGAGAACCTGGAGGAAGGCCTAACTCATCGGGGCTAAAACTGGGACAAACAGTGTCAGCGGGTGCCAGGGAGGATCTCCACCTGGGACAATTACCTCTTTCAGCCAGGCCTTCCATGGACAAGCCAAGAAACTTTGTCTGTTGTTGTTTTTCTAAATTATTACTTGGAGCCAAAACCGATAATGAAAGAGATGGGCTTTTGACTTGAGAGGGTGGGACGGGTGGGCGGGTTGAGGGTGCCACATGCATAGCCATACACAGCAGATGTTTGTTTCCCGTCTCTTTCATAAAGGGGATTTTGCAGGGTGTTTTTTAACGTAATAGTTGCAGAAGCCTCCTGTGCTCTTTTTCCCAGTGGGGATGAGCGAGGGGTGGCTACACTTGCTCACTCGATTCACAAGTGTTCTTCTACTTTTTGTTTGTCCACGTGTCAAAATGAATGTAAAATATACCACCTGCCTCTGGAACTCAGTTATTTCGGGATGAGGGAATGATATATAATTTATCAAATAACAACACCTCTACCTGCAGCTAGCTTGCTCGGCAACAATGCAATCTAGAAGTGTATCACCGCCTGAATCCTGCTTATAGCCATGACTGTGTGCCCCATGTGCTGTCAGCTTTTACCATACAGGTGTTATGTTATGTTAACAGGATTTGTAAAGCACAACTTATCACCCGAGCAATATCCTGGGGCTGGTGTGAAGGTCATGTGCTGGGTCTTCAGCAACTTGCTAAATTCTAGAAGCAAGGAGGAGGCCCTTATGTGTAGAAGTAGATTGTTCCAATTATGGGTGCAAGGTAGGAGAAGGGTAGGTCACCTGTCCTGCTTTTGCGGATGCAAAGGGTGTGTGCAAGAGAGAGAGAGGCAGAGCATAGTTGTCTGATGGGCTGGTTGAAGCTGAGGCGACAGTTTATTTAATGTGTTGTAATGTTGTTCAGTGTCTTGTATGCGTATGTGAGGTGTTTGAATTGGCAGTGTTTGTGTATGTTGTGGCCTGTGAAGATCTCAGACGTGAAGCATGATTTCGGGGCACTGTGCAAGGTCCAGGACGAGTCTGGCAGTGGCGTTCTGGATGGGCAGAATACAGTGGAGGAGGTGATTGGGGATTCCGGCATCGAGTGGGTTTCAGTAGTCAAGTCTGCTGGTGACAGTATGTCTGGTGCTCTTGGGAATCCAGCTGAAGGTTTTTTTGAGGATGCATAGTATGTGGAAGCAGGAGGAACTGAATGTGTTCAGCTGAGCGACCATGTTGAGTTTGTCATCTAAGATGATTCCCAGGTGATATGCATGGTTGAAGGGTGAAGTTGTTGGACCGATCTCTTGTTCCCGAAGATCAGCACTTCTGTCTTGTCCGTGCTGACTTTCAAGTAGTTGGTTCTCATCCATCCTGCTATGCAGAGCATGCATTTGGTGAAGTTGGATCTGGGTGTGAAGGACTTGTCTGGCACGGAAGGATGAGCTGGTTGCCATTGGCATAAGAGATGATGGAGATACAGTGAGATCAGATGACGTCTGCAAGTGGTGTCATCTAAATGTTGAACAGAGTGGGAATGAGGGATGCTCCTTGAGGGACTCTGCAGACAATGTCCTTGGGCTCTGATGTGTAGTGGGGGAGTCTGACTCGCTGTGTTTTGCTTGTAAGGAAGGAGCATATCCTTTCGAGGCCTGGAACATGGATGCATAGAGCGTGTAATCTTTTGATGAGTCTGAAGAGTTACATGGTGTTGAATGCTGCCAAGAGGTGGAGCAGTATGAGGTCTGCAGTTTTTCCACCGTCTTGAAGGGTGTGGATCTTATCTGTGGTGGCAATAACTGTTGTCTCCGTAATGTAATTGCTACAAAAATGAGATTAGGAAGGGTTCAGAACATTGTAGAGTTCCGGGTGGTTGGTGAGTTGCTGGTTGATTGCTTTCTCTATCACCTTTGCTGGGTATGGTAGTAGGGAGATGGGTAGGAATCTGCTCAGTTCTTTGGGATCAGATGACTTTCTTTAGGAAGGGCTGCGACTGCATTATGCTTCCACTCCTTGTGGACTTGATTGAGGAATTGATGATGTGGGTGAAGAATTTGCTGATCATGGGTCCTCCTGGGTTGTTGTTATGGTGTGACCATGGGTCTTTGGGGACCCCAAAGTGTACGGTCTTCATGACTGAGGTGGTTTCATCCTCGTGAGTGTTTTCCAGTTGGTTAGGTGTCTGTCCAAATGGTAGGTTTGCAGTTTGCTGATGATGTCCTCAGGGTTAGGTTGTTTTTATAAAGTTATTGTAGATCGTCTTAATTGTGCTGTTGAAGTAGGTTGAAAGGTTTTTGCAGAGTTCCTGGGAGGGGTGATGGAGTTGGTTGAGGCATCTGGGATGCTGAACTCCTTGAAGATGGAAATATATTTTGCTGTTTTTTGACCTGGATCCAATCTTCTCTTGGTAACTCTCAGGAGGTGATGGTAGTGCCTGAGGGCAGCCTTGTTGGTTGATCTGGCATGGATGTCATGGTAGGTTCTCCACTTCCTTCCCAGCTGTTTGCAATATCTTTTGGAGTACTGGAGTTCTTTAGTGTAGCAAGATGCCTGGTTGTTGGCTCTGCAGTGTTTATGAGTTGCAATGGGTGCAAGAGCATTGGGTCAGACAGAGAGCTATTGATTGACATTGGTGATGTCCTTCGCTAGGCTGATGGTGGTGCTGGGTTGTTTTGCTTTGAGAGTATTGCACAAGTCTGTCTCTGTTATTATGCTCCAGTTCTGGCTGGGTTTGTTGGAGTTGATGGGAGCTTTGGCTAGTGGCTTGTAAATATTGAAATGGAAATTGTTGTGGCCTGTCCATGTGATTAATGAGGTGGAGTGGTAGCTGATGGTGTTGCCTGAGATGATGATTGTGCCCTGCATTGTGTGTGGGGTCCTTAATGAGCTGGGAACGTGCAATGTTGTGTAGACTCTTAAGGAGGTTGGAGGAGCAGTGGTGAAAAGTGTCTTCCAGGTGGAAGCTGAATTAGCTGAGAAGTAGGAAGCTCTTTGAGTTGATGGTGAGTAGGGCGATGAAGTCTGAGATGAGGTTGCTGTAGGTGGCTCATGGACCAAGTGGTCGGTAAGCTAGGGTGCTCTTCAGGGTGGGGCTGTTTTTCGCTTGAAGGTTTAAGTGCACGTGTTCCATGAAAGTAGTGTCTGGGACTGTGGTGGTTGTGCATTTAAGGGTGTCTTTGTAGATGATGGTGAGTCCTCCGCCAGGTCTGTGGAGGTGATCCTGGTGTGCAATTTTGTATCCTGCTGGGACGGTCAATGCAATGTCAGGAGCTGAGGTGGGGTTCATCCAGGTTTTTTATTGAGAAGAAGAGGTCCAGTGTGCTGGTGTTGAGGAGGTCCCAAATTTCTATGGTGTGTTTTTTGAGTGAGCAGGTGTTGAGCAGCATGCACGTGAGTGTATGCTGAAGATCAGGTGTGGTGTGGGTGAGGTGAGGGTGAAAGAATGGTGTAGGAGACAGAGTGCAGGGAGTGTGCCGTGCTGAGCTTCTGCACGTAAAGTGATAGTGGAAGCAGGAGGTGCAGTGCATCAGCAGTGAATGGAAGGGTGTCCAGGATCAAGGGAATGGAAGGTCACTGAGGAGTAGCGGCCATGGGTGATCCAACCTGGAGTCCTGTCCTGACATGGACGAACGCAGACGGGCTAGACTTTGGTACGCGTTTGGCGCACTAGCACTATGGTGGCACAGTAATGGTCATTAAGTAGGTCCTGGGAGGGGAGGAAGAGCGTGGGGGCAGTGGGCTGAGCACAGGGGGGGCAGGAAGAAGACACTGGAAAAAGATACAGGAGAGCAGGTAAGGAGCATGGGATGCAGGAGGAGAAAAAGCATGTGAAGGGTTTGGAGAGCTGAGGGAAAGATGGAGGCACAACAGAAAGAGACACACAGTAAAGTGGAAAGGTGAGAAAATTGAGAGAAAAGCACAAAACAAAGGCAAAGAGTGAGAGAAAGGCACAAAGTAAGTCAGATAGTAAGAGAAAAAGGCGCAGGAGTGTAAGAAAGAAAGGAAGGCACAGAGCACGGAGAGTGGCTCAGTGGGTGGAGCGAGGCTGGGACCTGAGTGTCCGGAAGGGCCTTAGAGTGGCCAGAGGACCAGTCTCAGGTAAGTGAGGTAGGGCACCGGACCTGGTGCTCAGACATACAGGACACTTTAGTGCAAGGTGCAGTGTACACCCCTTTGAACTCTGTGTTTCCTAGCCACCCGCGCCAGCCAACCCGCCTTCCACACTTTACCACCCTGCTGTACTGGAACACTTTGTCCCCGTTCACTGACCGTCCCACTTCCAGGTGACTCTTTGAGGACACACCAGAGACTATGTTCTGTTCTGAATTCTCAGCAGCAAGAACAGTGGACAAGTCTATGGTGACAACCTCAAAATAGGGGTGGGACTGGCAGGAATGGAGCCAGGATGTGCAACGAGGGAGCCCCTTGTACATGGGACTCACACCTGGACCCTGGGCACATACGTGTGAACTCTGACCACCTTTGGGATGGTGACCATCAGGCACCCCTCTTTCCCTTAAGAAGTCTAGGGATGTGTATTAAATATAACATTTAATAGGTGCCCCTTTTGCTAGGGGGGGTGTTAAGTACCCTAATAGGTGACAGCATGAAGCCAGGGTGGTCTGTTGGGGATGTTTAGTCCTCAGCCTGCCTCTCATTATGTGCACTTCACAGTGCATCAGACCTTCATGGCTTGACATGGATGAAACAATAGCGCCCCATGGAGGATGATGCGCTCTTAGCCTTGAAGACTGGTTGGACCCTCGGCCATCTGGTGGTTGGTGGGCTGTACTTTAAAGAAAGAGGAATATGGCACGAGGCAGGCCTTTAGTTGGCCTTGAAAGAATGTAGGACAACAAATAGTTTGGTCCATTAGAAAGGCACACAAGAGATTCATTCTCTCCCCACCTCTACCGGAGACTGTCTTTCACTTCGGCCCTTAATAATACTGAAATTACAATTCTTTTGTTATTCTCTGTAGCAGGTTTACAGGTTTGCTTTGCATGGAACCTTCGTGGTCTCAACTCTGTTCTTTCCTAAAAGGAAGACTCGTGTTTGACTTTCTTTCCCATGTTTTTATAAAACTTCACATACTTGACAGGGGGATAAGAAGTGATGGCTGTTCCCACTTATGTCTGTGACCTTCTCCCAAGTGCAGGTATCACTGAGGCTTTCTCTGCCAGCTCTCCATGCCTGACACTGAGTGTGGGTAGGTCTGTTCCTCTCTTCGAACAGCCCTCTGTGACTTCCTTTCTGTGAATGAGGGGCTGTCAGGCGCAACCTGGGAACTCTTCATGTCATGCACAGGCAGTTTACAGATCTAGGGTCAGATTTATGAGCGGTTTGTGCCATGCTTTCTTCACGCACCGTGGTACATGCGTGGCGCAAACCACTATGTCATATTTTTGAAGCCACCCAAAGCCACTTTGCGTGGCTTTGAATGGCCTCAAAAATATAGAATAATGCAAGGCAGCGCAAGTCGCTGAGCTGCCTTACTTAGCACCAGGGAGGCGTTCCATGGGCGTTGCATGGGTGTTCCAATGCAACCCCCATTGTTTTTTAAGCATTTCCAGATTTACCAACCCTGGTAAACCTGGGAATGCGCCAAAAAGATACGCCTCCCTGGGAGAGACGTAACAAGAAGAGATAATCGTAGTTCTCCTCGTTTTTTCCTCTCTCCATGTGTGCTGCATTCTGCACCCCACACAGATAGAAGAATATGCCTCTTAGAATTTTGTTATGCGCAGGAAGGTGCCCCTTCTTGCACAAAAAGAATCCTGCATGTAACGCAGCACCCTTGCACCACGGTGCCAGGGTGTCTGCGTTGGCACTAGCCGCCAAGAGGTCGCCAGCGCTGGCGTAGAGGGAAAGGACAGGAATGCGCTGTACGTTTTCCCCAGTGGTTTAGCAAAGTGCCCTGATGTGCTGCCTTGCACCACGTTCCGATAAATATGGACCCTAGTGACCTCATCAACAAGCAACTAGCCTTTAAAAAGCGATGGATTGCTCTTCTGCTGGGATGCTGGGTAAGGTTGAGGTGCACATAGCATCACCGCCCAGGTACATTGGCCATCAGCTCAAAGTCCACCTGTCTCCTTCTGCATTTACATTGTGCAAACACTCAACAAAGGCACTGGTTAAAACCAGGGCCTTGCTTTGGTTTATTGACCCACATGGAAGGACACCTCTTCATCTGTGTGCCATTTCATTGCTACCAAGGGGGTTTGAAGTGTACCCTTCGCAAGATCAATGTTCTCTGGTGCACCAGTAGGCAGACTAAAGCAAGTTTACACATCACTGACTTTCTCCCAGGTATCCATAAAAACGCAGTGGCACACGCGTGAACACAAACAAAAATCAATAATTTCAAGCTATATATTTGTGACATTACTCTCTCCATATTCTAGTAAACTAGCTATGATGTACCCTTTGCAGAAATGTGCACTGTAAGTTTCTGCTTTTGATCCAGAGAGATGCTTCCCTGATCATATCCCATTATGAGCAGAGGTCAGGTACTGAAATATCCACCCTCTGGTCTGTGGTCTTTGTACAGCTTGGTAAAGTAATCATGGGAAACTTAAACAGTGGCATTTTTAAAATGGACTTCTGTGTGGGGTATGTCTTCCGAAACTCTCGCCTCTTTGTGTTATGTTGCATGAGAACTATCTTTGCCATAGTGCGTCCAGGCTTGCTGTCTTTGGAGCATATTTCTGAGAGGCGCTAGTCCCTCAATCATATCTAGAAGGCCATGCAAAGCCACATTCCGTGGCTTTTCCTCGACTCATAGATATGGAGTAAGGCAACGCAGTGCAAGTCGTTGCGTTGCCTTCCTCTGCGCCAAGGAGGTGCTCCATGGGCATTGTGGTGGGTTTCCCCACGCAACACCCCTGGATTTTGATGCATTCAAGATTTACTTAATCACGTAAACCTAAGGAAACATCAAAACTTTATGTCTCTCCAGAGCAGGTGTAACAATCAAAAACATTTTCAATGATCCTCGTTGTTTCCTCCTTTCAAGTGTGCTGCATTCTGCAGCACCACAGAAAGAGGAAAACACCTATCTGGATTATTTTTGTACAGGAAGGTGCCCCTGCGCAGGGGGAAAGGAGAAGAATGCACCGTGTTTCATTCCTGCCCTAAACTAACTGCCCATATAAAGGCCGCCTTTTTTATATCTATTGCTAGAAAATCTAGAGAGGGTCTGAAATGATAGACTCACTTAGGCACATATTTATATTTTTTTTTGCGCCGCATTTGCGTCATTGTTTGATGCAAAAGCGGCGTAAAAATACAAAATATAATTGTATTTTGTAAGTTTGCGCCGTTTTTGCATCAAAAAGTGACGCAAATGTGGCGCAAAAAAAGAATAAATATGGGCCTAAGCATCTTCAGAGCCACTCAAAGCCTTGTCAGTGACCAATGCGGCTCGTGTTCGATATTAATAAACACATTTTTGGAGCACTTGGTAGTCACAGCGGAGTGTGAACTCTGAGGTCTGCAAGGTTGCTAAGAAATACAAGCTTTGCTAAAAGCATTGCAAAGCTGTGCATGGTAACCACCCCTTCGGAACAAGGGTCCATCCCTCCAGAGCCAGCATGAAAAGCTAATGATATGAAACAAACCTCAGCCATTTTTAGGTAAGCTGCCTTCCTTTGTCCAAAGCTTCCATCTCATGTTTCCCCGATGATAGTCATTGAGGTTTGGAGTCTACAAAGGTAGCTCACAACTTGTCCTTTTTGAGTAACTCAGTTTCTTACGCAGAGCCTGCCCGCTCTATCATTTGCACGTCATGACTGTTCGCGGAAGGCTTGAGTGCATCAGCTCCCCCGTCTTGTCCCACTCTCCGAACCACAGGAGACCCCAGTGTTCGCGCCAGAGTCAGCGGCGGATTGCAAATGGCGCGCTGTGAGTATGAAGGCAATGCCAAACTTCCGGTTGTGTTCACTCCTCCTAATAAGGGGTTGCGCCTCTATAGATGTGGGCAACTTCCATTATACACCAAACACGTCTTTTATCCAGACTGAAAGCTTTCTTCTGTGTTCTTTCTTCATAAACATGAACCCACATGCTAGCTTTGTACAGATTGTCAGCTCACGGTCTCCAGCAGTGCTCTGCAGACATTTTAGAATCAAATTTGTTTTCAATGATTCGATGCAAAATGTCCTTAAGACCAAGGGGTCAGATGGTAGTACACTGGATGCCCTAAAAGTCCTCACATTTTGCTTACCAACTTTCAACGAATCCAGGTATATTTTGTGAACTGCCCTATGTACTAATTAGTCATTTCACAAAATACTGATTACCACCGGGTCACAATTTGCAGGCTACCTTATGAATATTAAAGAGGTAGGCTGCAAATTGCGACCCATTATGGCTCTCTGTCTTCACAGGAATGGTGGCCTGCTGGGATCAGCAGGCCGCCGCGACTGCTATTAAACAAAATACACTCTTTTTTAAAAGAAAATCCAGCTTATGTTCCTTAAAGGAAAATGGGATGCATTTACAAAAAAATACTGAATCACTAAATGAATTTAGCACATTCTAAAACCACATTTTCTAGTTGCAAACCATGCGATTTACCAAATTACAGGATATGCAACAAGAAAATGCATTGCTACATCTTGCCCAAAGTCCTCTGTTCAGGTCTGAGGCACACTGCCCTGCTTACTGGCAAGTTGCAGTTACCAAAATATTACATTAACAAGCATTGACAAAGCCAATAGGTCTGGCTTTTGTGTTTGGTAATAGTTTGTCGACTGTGTGTGTGAGTGGTGTCCCCAGCTGTCGCAGATAGGAAGTCATTAACAAAGTAACATATTATGCTAAAAAGGTATGGAAGTAAGGGATTAGCAGAGGAAGGCAGTCCCCTCAAAGATGAAGTTTGCATTGTAAGCAACAAGCTTACAACCTGCTGACCGGTGCGACCCCAACTAACAAAACATATACAGTTGTACTGCTGCTGAAATTCTGAGGGGTGAAATGTGGCACCCAAAAGTAGTGTATCGAATAGAGTAGTAACTAAATGTTAAGAGCAGATGCTGCAGACTGGACCCAGGCTGGGTCCCTACCGTCCCTCGACATCTGGCACTAATATTGGTGCACGCATGTTGAATATATGTGTAGTGCTGGGTAGTCAGTAATGTACTCTGTTTTATACCACTTGCTAACATGGTAAAAGATACACGTCCTGATTCACAAAGGTAAACGTGCACGTTGGTGTGAGTTTACACTTGCTGTAGTAACTTCACTACTGTTTTGGTATTCACAAACTGTGAGTGTAATGTTACTACGAGTACTACTCTGTGGGCCTGATTCACAAAGGTAAACGTGCACGTTGGTGTGAGTTTACACTTGCTGTAGTAACTTCACTACTGTTTTGGTATTCACAGACTATGAGTGTAATGTTACTACGAGTACTATTCTGTGGGCCTGATTCACAAAGGTAAACGTGCACGTTGGTGTGAGTTTAGACTTGCTGTAGTAACTTCACTACTGTTTTGGTATTCACAAACTATGAGTGTAATGTTACTACGAGTACTACTCTGTGGGCCTGATTCACAAAGGTGAACTTGCACGTTGGTGTGAGTTTACACTTGCTGTAGTAACGTCACTACTGTTTTGGTATTCACAAACTATGAGTGTAATGTTACTACGAGTACTGCTCTGTGGACCTGATTCATAAAGATAAACTTGCACATTTTTGTGAGTTTAAACTTTCTGTAGTAGCTTCACTACCGTTTTGGTAGTCACAAAGTACAAGTGTACTTTTACAACCAGTAATTTCACTAGTAAGTGCAAACTTACACTAATGTGTAAGTTTACCTTTGTGAACCAGGCTCTATATGGTTATAAGGAAGAATTCAGATTTTCCTAGCTTAGTAAAGGAAAGTCTAGATTTTATTAAAGAAGCGGAGGCGAGTATTATGCTTCCTTTTCTTGCTTTATTTTAAACAGCAGCCAAGACAACCAAACAAAACTACATATCCCATGAAACATAGCGAATGATATCATTTGCATCATTCGCTATGTTTCATGGGATATGTAGTTTTGTTTGGTTGTCTTGGCTGCTGTTTAAAATAAAGCAAGAAAAGGAAGCATAATAGGAGCGTCCATTCTTGTAATAAAATTAGGGGCTGATTTAGAGTTTGGGAAGCGTAATACAACGGACGGGATAGATATCACATTTGTGACTGAGTAACCCGTCTGCCAACTCTAAATCAGGCCCTAGTTTGGTTTCTGGTATATAAATTCAGGAAGATTGCTTCAAGACTAGACACCATTTCAAAGAGAAAGTGAGAGCTTCTGAAAGGTCATGGAAAAGTGTTATGGAAGCTGTATAATATAGTGAGTCCGGTACGTATACTACGTATTCATGCGCTTATAAGTAAGCATGATTGTGTTTAGTATTTGATAGTGTTTTATGTTGAGAAGGTGTACAATAGTCTAAGAAGTAGTGTTCAGAGTTAGTTGTATTATGTTATCCTACGCTAAGTGACAGATCCCAAACTATGTACCACTCTAATGCATGGATTCAAAATTACTATTCATGGTGACTGATGAAAAACTACACTATCCTGAAAGACAGCCTCAGAACTACAACTCTGGCTGACAGATTCAGATCATCCTAACCTGACAAATTGAAAGCAAATCCTCCGGCTGGCAGATTCCAAGCTACAGCTCGGGCTGGCAGATCCAAAATGACCACTTAAACGACAGATCCAGAACTAATAACCAAATGACACATTCAAAGCTGTTGCTCTAATTGACAAGTCCAAGCTACAAACCACTGCAAGAGACCGATTGTAAGCTAACACTCTAGCTGAAAGCCCCAAAATACCACCCGAAGACAAACTCAAAACTACAACTCAGCCTGGCAGCCCAAAACCCCCACTCACCCGACAGGTTTTAATGTTCCAGCTGAGAGACCCCAGACTACCAACCAACTGAGAAATTCAAAACTAACATGTTGGCTGACACATACAAAACTATCTACCACGCCAAGGAACAGATCCAAAAAACTACAGCTCTGACTGATAGAGTGAAAAATCAATTCACCCAACAGATTCAAAACTACCACCTAACTGACAAATTCATAACTACTACACTTGCTGACGGATCCAAAACTGCGTAAACCCCAAATGTCAGATTCAAAATTATTAGTCTTGCCGGCATAACCAAAACTACAACCAAACTGAGAAAAATAAAACTACTCTGAGTGACAATTGTACACTACAAGCCACCAAACAAACTGGTTGAAATCCACAACTCTAGCTGAAAGACCCAAAATTACCAACTGGCAGGTATAAAAGAACCACCTAGAAAATAAATTCAAAACTACCCCTCTGGCTGGCAGTCCAAACCTATACACCAACACAGGAGGCACATTCAAACCTCCAACTCTGGCTGACGGATGGAAATCTAATGCCCAAACTTATTCTGACAAATTTGAAAACTACCACCAGGACTGTCAGACTCAAAACTACCACTCAGCCTGACAACTAAAATCCCACTAAATTGACAGATTTAAATCTACCACAGTAACTGACAGACCTTAAACTACCACCCAACTGGCACATCTAAAGCTGCCGCTCTAGCTGACAGATGGAAAGCTGGCACACAAACTGGCATTCAAACTTTGGCTGGCGCAAAGCAGCCGGCCAAGGTGACATGCGCTCTCTGGAGCGTCCCTGCCAGGCACCGCTCTAGTCCTCTGCTGCCATAAGCAGAGTCAGTCCTCTGTTGGCAGCAGCTGAGAACTCACCCAGCACGTTTCTGGGCTGGTGCGAGGTGCGGGGGAAAATAAAATGTCACTTTTAAAACACATGGATGCACCGTATTTACCCGTGTTTCCCTCTGCGCCAGTGCTAAATTAAGCTGCCTGTGCCAACGCAGGCATCTTTGCACCATAGTGCAAGGGTGTCTGCGTTGAGGGGTGTGATTGTTTATGTGCAGGAAGGTGTTCCTACCTGCACATAAACAATCATCCATGGCATTTTGCTTCTTCTATGTGGGCTGCAGAATGCAGCACGCATGGAAAAAGCAAAAACGGGGAGAAATAAAAGTATTCCTCCTCGTTGTGCATTCTAACGGCACCCCTGGGGTGGCGTTATATATTGGCGTTGCGTCACATTTACACCTTCTTGCAAATCTGGGGAACAGGTCAAAAGCAATGGGTGTTGCGTTGGATCACTCCCAGCAACACCCACTGTACGCCCCTCTGACGCGGAAAACTGCATGAGAGGGGCCCAAATTTACAAGGAGGCGTTAAACTTCAAAGTGGCTCAAGGCGTCCTTGTACATCTGGTGGCGCTAGGGCCTTGTAAACCTGGCCCTATGTGTGTTAAAGCTGTCAGATGACAGGAGTGCTAGGGGTGGAAACTCTAGGAACTGGACTGGACACCGAAAATGGAAGGCCAGAGAAGGATGCCCTGAACTGGAACTTAACATTTCTGCTCCATTCCCTATTGCACCAAAAACGGAGCTACCCCGTTTCTGTCTCCTCGCACGAATGTAAGGTAAATGTGTGACTTTGTTCAGGCCCCTGAGGGTCAGTGTGTCCGTGAGAGAGGCGGCTCCGGGGCCTGGGGCGCCCCAGTGCGTCCCGAGCCACCTTGGCTTCGGCTGTCACCTTGTTCGTGCGCCCCCTGCCCGGCACGTGTCTAGTGTGGAGCTGAGGTGACATCCAGAAGGCGCCTCGAGGCCCCCAGGCGCTGATGAGCTGTGCTCCGGCAGCGGGGGTGGAGGGCGCTGGGGCGCATTAGCAAGACGCATGAGGCGGGCTCCGGGGGTGATTTACAGGCTCCTTTCTCCCCCACAGCACCGGCTTAATGAGCAGGCTCTTTAATTACCTTTCTCCTTTTCTGGCCAATTTAGCCAGAGAGCAGCAGGGGCCGCCTGCGCCGTCAGCTCTCGCAAACCGGAGCCATCCATCCTGCGCTAATGAGGTGGCAGGATGGAGGCCCGAGCGCAGGGCCTGCAGGGAGCACCCCTTTATGTGGGGGCTCCTTACACCCACTCTTTACTCATACCCCGGAGCCTGGGGCCTGGCTGCCGCGACGGCCTGCAGGGAGCACCCCTTTATGTGGGGGCTCCTTACACCCCCTCTTTACTCAAACCCCCGGGGCCTGGCTGCGGCGACGGCCTGCAGGGAGCACCCCTTTATGTGGGGGCTCCTTACACCCCCTCTTTACTCAAACCCCCGGGGCCTGGCTGCGGCGACGGCCTGCAGGGAGCACCCCTTTATGTGGGGGCTCCTTACACCCCTTCTTTACTCAAACCCCCGGGGCCTGGCTGCGGCGACGGCCTGCAGGGAGCACCCCTTTATGTGGGGGCTCCTTACACCCACTCTTTACCCAAACCCCTGAGTCTGGGGCCTGGCTGCGGCGACAGCGCACAGCCTCCAGGCAGCACCCCTTTATGTGGGGGCTCCTTACACCCCTTCTTTACTCAAACCCCCGGAACCTGGCTGCGGCGACGGCCTGCAGGCGGCACCCCTTTATGTGGGGGCTCCTTACACCCCCTCTTTACTCAAACCCCCGGGGCCTGGCTGCGGCGACGGCCTGCAGGGAGCACCCCTTTATGTGGGGGCTCCTTACACCCACTCTTTACTCATACCCCGGAGCCTGGGGCCTGGCTGCGGCGACGGCCTGCAGGGAGCACCCCTTTATGTGGGGGCTCCTTACACCCCCTCTTTACTCAAACCCCCGGGGCCTGGCTGCGGCGACGGCCTGCAGGGAGCACCCCTTTATGTGGGGGCTCCTTACACCCACTCTTTACTCATACCCCGGAGCCTGGGGCCTGGCTGCGGCGACGGCCTGCAGGGAGCACCCCTTTATGTGGGGGCTCCTTACACCCCCTCTTTACTCAAACCCCCGGAACCTGGCTGCGGCGACGGCCTGCAGGGAGCACCCCTTTATGTGGGGGCTCCTTACACCCCTTCTTTACTCAAACCCCCGGGGCCTGGCTGCGGCGACGGCCTGCAGGGAGCACCCCTTTATGTGGGGGCTCCTTACACCCACTCTTTACCCAAACCCCTGAGTCTGGGGCCTGGCTGCGGCGACAGCGCACAGCCTCCAGGCAGCACCCCTTTATGTGGGGGCTCCTTACACCCCTTCTTTACTCAAACCCCCGGGGCCTGGCTGCGGCGACGGCCTGCAGGCGGCACCCCTTTATGTGGGGGCTCCTTACACCCCTTCTTTACTCAAACCCCCGGGGCCTGGCTGCGGCGACGGCCTGCAGGCGGCACCCCTTTATGTGGGGGCTCCTTACACCCACTCCTTACTCATACCCCGGAGCCTGGGGCCTGGCTGCCGCGACGGCCTGCAGGGAGCACCCCTTTATGTGGGGGCTCCTTACACCCCCTCTTTACTCAAACCCCCGGGGCCTGGCTGCGGCGACGGCCTGCAGGGAGCACCCCTTTATGTGGGGGCTCCTTACACCCCTTCTTTACTCAAACCCCCGGGGCCTGGCTGCGGCGACGGCCTGCAGGGAGCACCCCTTTATGTGGGGGCTCCTTACACCCCTTCTTTACTCAAACCCCCGGGGCCTGGCTGCGGCGACGGCCTGCAGGGAGCACCCCTTTATGTGGGGGCTCCTTATACCCCTTCTTTACTCAAACCCCCGGGGCCTGGCTGCGGCGACGGCCTGCAGGGAGCACTCCTTTATGTGGGGGCTCCTTACACCCCCTCTTTACTCAAACCCCCGGGGCCTGGCTGCGGCGATGGCACACGGCCTGCAGGCGGCACCCCTTTATGTGGAGGCTTCGTACACCCCCTCTTCACTCAAACCCCTGAGTCTGGGGCCTGGCTGCGGCGACGGCCTGCAGGCGGCACCCCTTTATGTGGAGGCTTCTTACACCCCCTCTTTACTCATACCCCGAGCCTGGGGCCTGGCTGCGGCGCACAGCCTCCTGGCAGCACCCCTTTATGTGGGGGGCTTCTTACACCCCCCTCTTTACCCAAACCCCTGAGTCTGGGGCCTGGCTGCGGCGACGGCCTACAGGCGGCACCCCTTTATGTGGGGGCTCCTTACATCCCCTCTTCACTCAAACCCCTGAGTCTGGGGCCTAGCTGCGGCAATGGCGCACAAACTCCAGGCAGCACCCCTTTATGTGGAGGCTCCTTACACCCCCTTTTCACTCAAACCCCTGAGTCTGGGGCCTGGCTGTGGCAACGGCGCATGGCCTCCAGGCAGCACCATTTTATGTGGAGGCTTCTTACACCCCCTCTTTACTCAAACCCCCAAACCTGAGGCCTGGCTGGGGCGAGCGCGCACGGCCTCCTGGAAGCACCCCTTTATGTGGAGGCTTCTTACACCCCCTCTTTACGCAAACCCCTGAGCCTGGCTACGGCGACGGCCTCCAGGCAGCACCCCTTTAATGTGGAGGTTTATTACACCCCTTCTTTACTCAAACCCCCGAACCTGGGGCATGGCTGCGGCGAGTGCGCATGGCCTCCTGGCAGCACCACTTTATGTGGAGGCTTCTTACACCCCCTCTTTACGCAAACCCCTGAGCCTGGCTACGGCGACGGCCTCCAGGCAGCACCCCTTTAATGTGGAGGTTTATTACACCCCTTCTTTACTCAAACCCCCGAACCTGGGGCATGGCTGCGGCGAGTGCGCACGGCCTCCTGGCAGCACCACTTTATGTGGAGGCTTCTTACACCCCCTCTTTACGCAAACCCCTGAGCCTGGCTGCGGCGACGGCCTCCAGGCAGCACCCCTTTAATGTGGAGGTTTATTACACCCCTTCTTTACTCAAACCCCCGAACCTGGGGCATGGCTGCGGCGACGGCGCACAGTGCACGGCCTCCAGGCAGCACCCCTTTATGTGGCGGTTTCTTACACCCCCTCTTTACCCAAATCCTCAAGCCTAGGGCCTGGCTGCGGTGACAGCGCACAGTGAACGTCCTGCTGGTAGCACCCCTTTATGTGGAGGTTTATCACACCCCTTCTTTACTCAGACCCCCGAACCTGGGGCTTGGCTGCGGCGAGGGCGCACGGCCTCCAGTCAGCACCCCTTTATGTGGAGGTTTCTTACACCCCCTGTTAGAAATTGGGTTTCTGGTTGGCTAGGGTATGCACCTCAGCCAGGCAGAACTTACCCACTCTAGTCAGGGCAAGGGAGTTACACGTCCAAGATAACCCCTGCTCAACCCCTTGGTAGCTTGGCACGAGCAGTCAGGCTTAACCTGGAGGCAATGTGTAAAGCGTTTGCACAACACACACAACACATGTGACGCAATATCCCCACCACAAAGGAAACACAACACCAGATTATATGAAAATATACTGTATTGTACACAAGGCAATTATCAGACCAAACATCACATATCAGTGCTATCCTGCTACCGTAGCAGTTGTCAGAACGTTACACATTAGTTACTCTGCAACCTAGCAGTAGTCACACATAACACACAGGTTACTCAGTATTCTGCAACATAAGCAGTAGTCAGGAAAACATGTTATTACATCACAGCACTTGTCATAAGAATATCATAAAATGCCCATAGTAGGAACATTAGAAAACATATGGCAAGTTAGAAAAACATATTAGCAAGCATGTCCATAAAAGGAACATTTGCATACACATATGTAAAAACATCAAACGCAGGTAGGTAATATATGAATCCAACAAAAGTCTGTAGAAAGAACTTTGGATTGCAACTATATTGGTCCTTTAAACAGTACCTGGTTGGATGAAGGCACCTCCAGTGCCTAGAAGGCGAACAATGGGGCCCCCGGCGCTCCTATGCGCAAAACGGGGGCCTCCCTTATACTCTGGGGTCAGAGGAGGGCGACATGCACCTCCTCTCTTTTATAGACAGGCCCCTCCGGTGACCGTGATTACTGGGGGCCCACCAGGGCCTCAACCGGCCCTCACGAGGGGGGGCCAAAGCCAGCAAAAACAACTTAGGGCAGGAGGGGGGCACCACACACCCCCTCCGGTTTAATGACAGGCCCCTCCCGGGACCCGCGATCTCTGTGGGGCCCCCGGGCCTCCACTGGCCCTTCCACCAAGGGGGGGCCCACAATAATGCCCGTTTTACCTAACAGCAGAAAAGGAGCGTCCTGCTCCTAACGCAGAGGTCAGGGGGAAGGGGGCACTCCCCGCGCCTTCCCCTGGTCCTGCCGTGAAGCCACAAGAAGATCAGACCCCTCCTGGGGCCCGAGCAGACACTCGCCTGCACCCCATGCGGTGCGCGAGTGTTCTTCCAGCTTCCCAGGCCGCTGCGGTGATCCTAATTAAAGGGGCACAATGCAGCAAGGAGCCTACGAGCTCACAAGGCTCCATAAGCGCTGCAATCAGCGCTATGGCAGCCGCAACCACGGAGAATCACCCCTCGTGAAGAAATGGATGCAGGGGTCAGGGGCCACGGCACCCTGCCCCTGGGGAGCAGAATCTTAAGACAAGATCCTCAGGTGGAGGGCCCAGCTACAGGCCAGCACAAGGGAAAGGCAGCAAGTGGCAAGTCATTCAAAGTGACCAGGCAGGTCACAGGTCAGCACAGCAGCAGCAGTCCATGGCGGTTCCTGGTGAGTCCTTTCAGCCTTTGGTGTCCAGTTCCAAGATGATTCCAAGAGTCTCCAATTTGTGGGGAAAACTCCCCTGTACTTATAGTCAGTTCTTACAGTGTTTTACAATGGTAGGGAGAGGAGGTTCAAGCCAGTTACAACTGGTTCTGGGAGTGCCCCCTCTCTCCTTTCAGCACAGGCTCCAAACATCAGTGGGGGGTTAACGACCCTATTGTGTGAGGCCAGGGCACAGTCTTTACAAATGCAGGTGTGCCTGCAGATGCACCTCTGTGACACCTCCACCCTCCCTGTGTACAGGCTGTCTGAAAAGTATTCACAAAGCCCCAACTGTCACTCTGCCCAGACGTGGATTGGAGTCAAGCTGCAAAACACCAGAGTCATAAGCACAGATAAATGTGCACTTTCTAGAAGTGGCATTTCTGTGATAGTAATAAAAACTATACCCACACCAGTAAGCAGCATTTATTATCACCATCACAACCATACCAAACATGCCTACGCCACCCCTCATAAATCAGACAATACCCTTTACACATAAGGCAGGGCATTTCTAATGCAATCCTATGAGAAGGCAGCACTCACAGCAGTGAGACACCAGTTAGGCTGTTTGTCACTACCAGGACAGGCCATGCAATATGGCACATGTCCTGCCTTTCTACACACATGGCACCCTGCCCATAGGTCTAGCTACGGCGTACCTTAGGGGTGACTTACATGTATTAAAAGGGAAGTTCTGGGCCTGGCAAGTAAGTTTAGATGCCAGGTCCCTGTGGCAGAAAACTGCGCACACAGGCCCTGCGCTAGCAGGCCTGGGACAGGTTTGAAAGTCTACTTCAGTGGGTGGCGCAAGCAGCGCTGCAGGCCCACTAGTAGTATTTAATTTACAGGCCCTGGGTATAGGGATACCACTGTACAAGGGACATATAGGTAAATTAAATATGCCAATTAGGTATAAGCCAATCATACCAACTTTAGATGGGAGAGCACCTGCACTTTAGCACTGGTCAGCAGTGATAAAGTGCTCAGAGTCCTAGAGCCAACAGCGAGAGGTCAGAAAAACCAGGAGGAAGGAGGCAAAAAGACTGGGATGACCCTGCGTAAGGCAAAAAGTCCAACACCCCCTCTTTACTCAAACCCCAGAACCTGGGTCTGGCTGTGGGGATGGCGCAGGACCTGCTGGCAGCATCCCTTTATGTGGAGGCTTCTTACACCCCCTCTTTACACAAAACCCGAGCCTGGGGCCTGGCTGCGGCGACGGCACACGGCCTCCAGGCAGCACCCCTTTATGTGGCGGCTTCTTACACCCCCTCTTTACTCAAACCCCAGAACTTGGGTCTGGCTGCGGCGAGGGCGCACAACCTCCTGGCAGCACCCCTTTATGTGGAGGCTTCTTACCCCCCCTCTTTACTCAAACCCCTGAGCCCAGGGCCTGGCTGCGGCGACGGCGCACGGCCTCCAGGCAGCACCCCTTTAATGTGGAGGTTTACTACACCCCTTCTTTACTCAAACCCCCGAACCTGGGGCCTGGCTGCGGTGATGGCGCACAGTGCACGGCCTCCAGGAAGCACCCCTTTATGTGGTGGCTTCTTACACCCCCTCTTTACCCAAATCCTCGAGCCTAGGGCCTGGCTGCGGCGACAGCGCACGGCCTGCAGGCGGCACCCTCTTTATGTGGAGGCGTCTTACACCCCCTCTTCACTCAAACCGCTGAGTCTGGGGCCTGGCAACGGCTCATGGCCTCCAGGCAGCACCCCTTTATGTGGAGGCTTCTTACACCCCCTCTTCACTCAAACCCCCGAGCCTGGGGCCTGGCTGCGGCGACAGCCTTCAGGCAGCACCCCTTTATGTAGAGGCTTCTTACACCCCTTCTTTACTCAGACCCCTGAGACTGGGGCCTGGCTGTGGTGCACGCCCTCCAGGCAGCACCCCTTTATGTGGAGGCTCCTTACACCCCCTCTTTACTCAAACCCCTGAGTCTGGGGCCTGGCTGCGGCAATGGCGCACGGCCTCCAGGCAGCACCCCTTTGTGTGGAGGATCCTTACACCCCCGTTTCACTCAAACCCCTGAGTCTGGGGCCTGGCTGCAGCACCATTTTATGTGGAGGCTTCTTACACCCCCTCTTTACTCAAACCCCCGAACCTGAGGCCTGGCTGCGGCGAGGGCGCACGGCCTCCTGGCAGCACCCCTTTATGTCGAGGCTTCTTACAACCCCTCTTTACGCAAACCCCTGAGCCTGGGGCCTGGCTGCGGTGACGGCTCACGGCCTCCAGGCAGCACCCCTTTAATGTGGAGGTTTATTACACCCCTTCTTTACTCAAACCCCCGAAACTGGGGCATCGCTGCGGCGACAGTGCACAGTGCACGTCCTCCAGGCAGCACCCATTTATCTGGCGGCTTCTTACACCCCCTCTTTACCCAAATCCTCGAGCCTAGGGCCTGGCTGCGGTGACGGCGCACAGTGAATGGCCTGCTGGTAGCACCCCTTTATGTGGAGGTTTATTGCACCTCTTCTTTACTCAGACCCCTGAACCTGGGGCCTGGGTGCGGCGAGGGCGCACGGCCTCCAGGCAGCACCCCTTTATGTGGAGGCTTCTTACACCCCCTATTTACTGAAACCCCCGAGCCTGGGGCCTGGCTGCGGCGACGATGCACGGCCTGCAGGCAGCACCCCTTTATGTGGAGGCTTCTTACACACCTCTTTACTGAAACCCCCTGAACCTGGGGCATGGCTGCGGTGACGGCGCATGGCCTCCAGGCAGCACCCTTTTATGTGGAGGTTTCTTACACCCCCTCTTTACTCAAACCCCCGAACCTGGGTCTGGCTGCAGCAACACACAGCCTCCAGGCAGCACCCCTATATATGAACCTTTATATGGAGCTTTCTCACACTCCCTCCTTCTCACAAAACACTGAATGTGGGGCCTGGCTGCTGCAACGCACAACCTCCAGACAGCACCCCTTTATATGGAGCTTTCTCGCACTCCCTCCTTCCCCCAAAACACTGAACGTGGGGCCTGGCTGCTGCGACGCACAACCTCCAGACAGCACCCCTTTATATTGAGCTTTCTTGCACTCCCTCGTTCCCTCAAAACACTGAACGTGGGGCCTGGCTGCTGTGACGCAAAACCTCCAGGCAGCACCCCTATATATGGAGCTTTCTCACCCCCCCCCCCCCTTCCCTTAAACCCTAAACATGGGGCTTGGCGTGGGCTCAGCAGACCTAGGCCCTCTTCTTGTCCCTGGCCTATGATCCAGTGGCCTGCACCCCAAGGGCCTAATTTAGAGTTTGGTGGATTGTCTGCTGTGTAATGAAAGTGACGGATATCTCGTCCACCGTATCACAAGTGCAATAGGATACAATGACACTTGGAACGGGTATCCATCCGTTTTTTAAGTGCTGTAGGATATAATGCACTTACAAGAAGGAGGACAAGGCCTAGGACCACACTGTAAGTGCCATAGGACATAATGAACTTGTAGGAAGGTGGACAGGATATCCGGAAGTACTGTAAGTGCCATAGGACATAATGAACTTGTAATAAGGTGGACGGGATTTTCGGAAGTACTGTAAGTGCGATCGGACATTATGAACTTGTGAGAAGGTAGACAGGATATCCGGAAGTACTGTAAGTGCGATCGGACATAATGAACTTGTAATAAGGTAGACGGGATATTCGGAAGTACTGTGGGTGCCATAGGACATAATGAACTTGTAATAAGGTGGACGGGATATTCGGAAGTACTGTAAGTGCCATAGGACATAATAAACTTGTAATAAGGTGGACGGGATATTCGGAAGTACTGTAAGTGCCATAGGACATAATGAACTTGTAATAAGATGGACGGGATATTCAGAAGTACTGTAAGTGCCATAGGACATAATGAACTTGTAATAAGGTGGACGGGATTTTCGGAAGTACTGTAAGTGCGATCGGACATTATGAACTTGTGAGAAGGTGGACAGGATATCAGGAAGTACTGTAAGTGCCATAGGACATAATGAACTTGCAATAAGGTGGACGGGATATCCGGAAGTATTATAAGTGAACATCGGACATTATGAACTTGTAATAAGGTGGACGGGATATTCGGAAGTACTGTAAGTGCCATAGGACATAATGAACTTGTAATAAGGTGGACGGGATAGTCGGAAGTACTGTAAGTGCCATAGGACATAATGAACTTGTAATAAGGTGGACGAAATATTCGGAAGTACTGTAAGTGCCATAGGACATAATGAACTTGCAATAAGGTGGACAGGATATCTGGAAGTACTATAAGTGAAGATCGGACATCATGAACTTGTGAGAAAGTGGATGAGAATGTGCTAGAGTAACCTGTCCACAAAACTCTAAATCTGGCTCCAGGGTCAGGGCTCAGGCTTCCATTTTGAGTGATTGCTGGAGTGACACAATAACAGTCAGTCCTGTTGATTTGCTTCTGTTTGCATTTATAAAGCACTCTACCCTAATATGTGCCTAATTTAATTCTGTAACGTAGTTTGTGTTGGTAGGTAAGCAGAAGTGCCTACTGCCTGTTCTTTCTGAGGGAGATGGTCCTGGTGAAGGACAGGTGATGTGATGTTAGGCTTGCGATGAAGGGACTTGCACTCAATGTGTTGAGTAATGTAGGTGAGTGAACCACAGCCGGGGTTCATATGCAGTAGAGGAGATGTAATCAGATAAGGCACAGTTCCAACTGTATGACTACTACAAACACCAATGCACTATATTACATTATGTTATGTGAAGTTATCCGTATTTATATAGCGCACACTTGGATCACTGTGGCTTCATAGCACAGTGACCTCTTTAAAACATGTTCCAGATTTCCCTCACACATCGAGGTTCATGTGAAGCTAGGATGCTGTTTTTGGGCTCTGTGTTCTGGTTCATCTCAGAGATCCTGCTGTGTCCATTGTGTGATGAGAATGTTGAACCTTGAGTCTGATGCGAAGAGAGCCAGCATCCATGTTGATGTTTGATGGATGACTTGCAAATCCTTCTTCTTGGGCTTAGAGTGCCTGGAGAGATGTGGCAGAGGGGCTTTCCAATTGCTTAGAAGTCTTTTAGGACAAAAGTAACTGCCTGGCATGTCTGAGTTTATTCTGATGTGTCAGCGATGCTCCATTTAATCTCTTCTCTTGACTTTTTCTGCCTTCTTATAATTCTCTTATGACTGTGGAAGGCATTTTCCTGAGAAGTTTGAGTTGGAATGTATCTGGTGCAGCTTGCTTTATAGGAATGTGTGTGTGTGTTTCCCTACTGTGCTCTGTTATGGTTGTGTGAGGTGCCTCACAGTGGCTAGGGCAGTCCATAACTATTTCATAGCCCACAGGGCAAATCTTTGCACTGCAGTATTTAGGGAGAGATGTTGTAATATGTGTGTGTGATTGTGTGAGGTCTTGGTGCTGCTGAGCGAGCTGCAACAACCAGTTATCTTGGAAGGTCTTTGGTGGAAGGGGAGAAGCTCTGTCACGTGTTCTGCTGTGATAGGCAGAGAGTGTGGGCAGTGTTAACAGAATGTGACATGTTCAATCTAGTGTGGTCTGTTACACTGATTAAAGGGAGGAGCCAACGTGCCGGAGTCACCCTCAGCCTGGTCTGGCTCTGATCACCCCATGTCTCATCAGATATTGGAGCGATTTTGGAGACAAGCTAAGCATCCTGATTACTGCCCACTTCTGCTCTCTTTCTGCCCATGTGTGATGCAGTTTTGTGTTCTGGAGATAGAAGAATGCAGCATCCTTGTATATGAAGGTTAGCGTGCAGGTATGTTACCCATGGCTATAAATCAAGGCTGAAATGTGTTGTCTTGTCCTGAAACTACAGTTCAAATAGGAAGCAGGCGTGAAGCTACAGGAAAGAGATGACTTCTCAGTCTGGCCCATGGAGAGCTTGTGACCTGACAGCAAGGCTCAGTGGGGGCCCTGACCTCATTGCTTTGCTGATTAATTTCCTTCCGCTTTGGTGCTGAACTTCTCTTGAAATAGTTGTGCTTGTTAAGTCAGTGGACGCCGCTGTGATTTAACAAGGGCAAGGAGCATACATGACAAAGTGCTCAGCAGAAAAAGGGAGTTTTAAAAAACATAATTGGGGGGGGGGGGTATATTTTACCCATCGACTTATACTGAAGTGAAAACAAACTCAGGCAGTAGCAAGACAAATTAAAGGCATTTATGGCTTTAAAATGTGAGGGCCATATTTCTGAATGGGTTGCAACGCTTTTGTACCACTCAATGGGGGGCAAGCGCAACGCAACCCTTAAGTGTGATTTATCAAACCATGTAAGGACACCTTGCGTGTCCCTGTGTGGCTTGGTAAATCCTTAGTAACGCAATGCAGCACAAATCGTTGCGTTGTTTTACCTGCCCCGGGTAGGAGTTACTACACAATACCCATGGGTTTTGAACCGTTCCCAGGTTTCACCATAAGTGGTAGACTTGGGAATGCGCCAGAACTGCTCCCCCTCCCCAGGTGAGGTGTAGAATGAAGAAATATGTTTATTTCTCCTTGATGCGTCTTCCTTGTTGCAGAATGCAGCACACATAGAAAGGGGAAAATGCCTTGGGGGACTGTTTTGTGGAGAAAGGTGCTCCTTCCTGCGCAAAAACAATCCGGCGAATGATGCAGGCACCACTGAACTATGGTGCAAGGGTGCCTGCGTAGGAGCTTGGCTGCACCCTGTGTGCCAGCACTGTAAAAGGGCAGGAATGTGCCATGCTATTATAACTACTGTCCATTCCTGCCAGTTCCCTGCCCATTTGGCTTCCTGCGCTGTGTCACATATTGATAAATCTTCCCCTGGGAGTCTACTGCTTGAATCGGGTCTGTTGGCATTGATGGCAAGGAATGATCCACCACATTTACTTACACTTATTTTTGTGCTATAAAAAATTATACAGGTGCGGTTTTAATCTCTGACGTTGGATCGCAGTATATGTTCCATAATGCATTTTCTTTGTGCTTTCCTCACATGGTGTTCGTGTTGTGGTTGAAGTTTAGCGTCATTACATAGAGGTGCCTGGATCCACTTAGATAAGAAGTAAAATCTTAATTGCATCTTAGATCTTAAGTTGCAGCAAAAAGCGTCACAGCGCTGTATGTCACTACACTAGGGGAAACTACATGGGTATCTCATATATTACACAGCGCGGGTTGCCACTGTGTAGTTATAGTTAGGCCAGACTTTCCATAGGAAGAGCGTTTTTTGTTTTACTGGTGACCCTGGTGCCATTTGACGGATCTTCATCTCAACTGCTTACTGGAAAGTTTTGGGGTGGTTCGTCAAGTGGGAGAAAGAAAAATGGTGGGGGAGGAGCACAAAACTTATTTCCACATTCTACTTACAGAGGAACTTTTAGATAATGATAAGGAAAAACACAGGTGAACAGAATTACACCAGATTTGGCAGAAAGCTAAATCTTTACCCAGGAAGAACGTTACCAGTGAGTCCCATTCAAGACTTTGGGGCATGGGTGAGAGTGGAGCAGTGGATGGTGTCAAAGGCAGCTAAAAGTACCAATAAGATCAGAAGACAGGAGTCATCTATATACTGCTCACTCTTTAAAAACCCTTTCTTTACATTGACAAAGGCGACAAGATCCTGTTACTAAGGTCCCCTTTCCCTTTGCAAATGTGTTACCACTTTTTTTGAGGTGTTGGTAAAATATCAATCTTTTGCAAATGGATTTTGGTTGCAAAAGATTGATACATTAGATGCTTATTCAATATTTGGAAGGGACGTCTACAATTCACCTCTTCCCGATAGCGCATTGGCATGGCAGCAATTAATCCACGTTGAGCTGGCGATGCGTCAATTTTACTGGTGGCGCGTCGATTTTTCAGCCACTGTACAGCCGCTCTATCGGTTTTCCTGCTGCTCACACAGCGGTGCGTGGATTTTCCCCTGCAGGTTACCAGCTTCCACTTCTACGGGCTCAGGGATGGATTTGTCACCATTTAGCAAGTCAGGACTCCCAGCAGAAGAGCCCAGGCACTGGCAGATGAAGTCTTTGATGTATCTGAGACTTCAGAACAGGGGGTAAGCTTAGTCCAAGCCCTTGGAGAAACTTCACTAGTAGGATTTCAGAAATCAAAGTCCAGTCCTTTCTCTCTTAAGGCAGAAACAGCAGCAGCAGGCCAGCACAGCAAAGCAACAGGTAGAGTGTCAGGTCCTCCTCAAGCATCAAGCTCTTCTCCTTGGCAGAGGTTCCTCTTGATCCAGAAGTAATCTGAAAATCTGCAGTTTTGGGTCCACTACTTACACTCATTTCTGTCTTTGAAGTAGGCAAACGTCATAGGAAAGTCTCTGTTGTTCACAAGATGCTGTCTTGCCCAGGCCTGGCCCCAGACACACACCAGAGGGTTGGAGGCTGCATAATGTGAGGACAGGCACAGCCCTTTCAGGTGTAAGTGTCAGCTCCTTCCTCCCCACTCTAGCCCAGGAAACTCATTAGGATATGCAGGCTACCCCCCAGCTCCCTTTGTGTCACTATCTAGAGGGAATTCACAAACAGCCCAACTGCCAGTCTGACCCAGACGTGGATTCCACAGGCAGGCAGAGGCACAGAATGGTTAAGCACGAAAATGCCCACTTTCTAAACTTGGCATTTTCAAACAGACAATCTAAAAACCAACTCTACTGGCAGCCTCCATGTTAACCTATGAGAGAGATAGGCCTTGCAACATTGAAAAACAAAATTGGCAGTATGTCACTGTTAGGACACGTAAAACACATCAGTACATGTTCTACCTTTTAAATGCACTGCACCCTGCCCATGAGGCTACCTAGGGCCTACCTTAGGGGTGCCTTACAACTATAAAAGGGGAAGGTATAGGCTAAGTGGGTACACTTGCCAGGTCGAATTGTCAGGTTAAAACTGCACACACAGACACTGCAGTGCCAGGTCTGAGCCATGTTTATAGGGCTACTTTTGTGGGTGGCACAACCAGTGCTGCAGGCCCACTAGTAGCATTTGGTTTACAGGCCCTGGGCACACATAGTGCACTTTACTAGGGACTTACCAGTAAATCAAATATGCCAATCATGGAGAACCAATTACCAATGTCTTTTACACAGAGAGCACTTGCACCTTAGCACTGGTCATCGGTGGTAAAGTGCCCAGAGTATCAAAAGCCAGCAAAAACGAATTACAGCACAGGATCCAAAAAAAGGAGGTCAGAAGCAAAAAAATGTACATGAAAACCACGCCAAAAGCTGCCAGGTCTAACAACTGCGGAGGAAAAATTAATTAAAGAGTTACAACATATAACATGCTCCTTCTTTTCCTAAACTGGGTAATGTGTTCAAGTGCTGAGGTCAGAAAATCGAATAGTTTTCAAATTACAATTAAGAATTTGTACCTGTTCAAATAGCGTATATAGAAAACAAAGAGTTTATATTTCTACATAACAAGCAAATGAGAAAGATCTGTTCAAAATTCATGGAAATTTGTTGCTGTGGGAGGGATCTTTAATTTCTAAACGTATTTCCTTTCTGCCATATTTGTGTTTTGATTTTCCTGAAAAAGCAATTAAATATTTTCTCAAAAAATCATTGACCATGGAGAATCTATTTAATGATGAACATAAGCAGACGGAAGCCAACTGAGTGACTGAATGCATTATTTTTCACGAGAGACTGCTTTGCCAGGTGAGGCACCATATGCAGCCAATTCATTAGCTCTGCATGAGAAGGTATTATTATTTTTTAATTTTTTTATTTGTGACTCCACAGAATACAGACGAGGCCGGAAACAGGTGTCAGGGAGTTGCAAAACATGGCGGCCCTGAGGGAGCGCATACAGAACGCAGGCGTTTGTCCAAAGACTAGTCTGTGTAGATTGGTGCTATGTCACAACCCTTTTCATGCATCATTGTGCACTGTAAAGATTCTTAAAACTATGACACACCTTATGCTCTGTAATACATGTCTGTGGTTGCCAGAAAAACAAATATGCAACTTCCCACGCGAGTAGGCAAAAACGCGTACAATTTCAAAGTGGGCCTCTGTTATATAAGCTGCCTAAATGCCTTGGAGATCTCAGCAAGCAAGCACAAAAGGGTATAAATTGGATATTGTAAGGCACAAAGAGTGGCCCATACCCAATATGCGCGTCACCCAGCGCGCATCAGATCATAGAATAGGCGTACAATGATTGAGCGGCTTTCAGAGGAAATGGCGGCCATTAGTATGAGATGGAAAGAATCATTCACTGCTGAATGAGTGAGCGTTGATGGATGGGACCGTTGACCTGCATCAATTCACAGGAGGCATTACTGGGCTTGTAATGCGAAATTTGTCAAGGATGACATCTCACTCAGAGCACACGAGGCTGACAATGGCCATGCTCAGACTCTGCAGGCAGCAGAACACAAGGAGCGGGCACAAGAGAGCCAGGTGACTGCACATCGCCGTACAAATTGTGATTTTGATTGGGTGGATGTCACTCTCCTTTTACTGGTATTCACCCAGATGACAAAGGGCCTGATTTAAAGTTCAGCAGGTGAGTTACTTTGTCACAAACATGATGGATATCTTGTCCTCCATATTACAAGTGCATTATATCCAATAGGACTTTCAGTACCGCAGACTGGATAGCCATCATGTTTGTGATGGAGTAACCCATCATGTTTGTGACGCCGAGTTGTACATTAGGCCCAAAGTGCCTCTATAGACTTTGATGGGCTAACCCCTTTTAAAACCATGAACACTTCATCTTAATCAGATTACCCTCTTAAAGCCTTCCTATAATCCACAATGTTAAGTCAAGAGGTTGGTAAGTATGCAATTTCTACTGATAAGACATGTTATAACAAGCCCTATAGACAACCCTTTGTAGTTTGGTAAAACAGTACACACATTCCTGAGATGAGCATGATGTCGTACTACCTCAACGTCATGCTTATAACCCCATTGTGAGTTAAACCACCTCTAAGTAGGTCACCCGTACATTCTACATTATTCATTAGTCAGCAATGCCTCAAAGATCTCCAGCAAAGTTCTGGAAATAGACATCCACACCTTATAAATGTTATTACATAGAGTTTGACTGCACTGGATTACAACCTTGTAACATGGGCAGGTGCCCAGACATCCAGTGGTGGATAATCTAGTGTCAACAGAAGGATTAGGCTTCCTCACATACTTTTTTGCAACAGGCTTTGGCTTTTAGCCACAACCTGCTTTGAAATATGTCTCGGCAAACCATATCATGTGCTCTCGACTTTCGCCTTGTTCAACATGGATCATTACTTGCCCCCAAACTTTAATAGTCTACTGGTTTGGAAATGGCGCACCATAGAACTTTCAATAAGCACAACCATATTTGCCTCCGGGCTTATGCTATTGCCATTCTATGCACCCACATGTGAACAGAACTTCTCCCTGTGCTCTATGGGACTGTAGGCCCTTAACTGACAACTTTAAAAAATAAAAATGAAAATGATGCAAGGGCTTATGGAGTAATGCGATTAGCCATATTGTGGATGATGTCATTTGAGATGTCATTGGTGATCTCATCAGTGATGTCATTTAACATGTTATGAGTGAGGTAATATGTGAGGTCATAAACAATGCATGATGGGGCACAAGTTAAAGTTATTTCACTAAACTATAACTAGCGTTTTTCATTTTATCTCATTTCAATACCTACCTTTATCATCTCCTTAACCCTTTTCTTTTCAGAAATGTAAGATAAGGACTTATTACTATGCCTAACGTTAAAGTCACTTTAGCCTTTCTTTTTTTCAGTGAATTTCTGTGTTTTCGATCTGCCCAGGCCACTGTAAAAAAGTGGGTTATGACTTGGGAAGGATCTGGGTCCGCGCCCTTCATCTGCTGAGAATCAAGTACCCCCTTGTGGGACCTGGATGTCTCAGGGAAGCGAGGCAGAGCAGTCCAAGGCCTACTCAGCAGAGGAGATGCCAGTGCCCCAGGCACAGGCCCACAGTAAACAAATCTGTGCACCGAGCACTATTTCAGAATCCCTTCCACTGTTTGGTCCTATGATTGGTTGGATGCAAAGTGCTCTGAAGACCTCCTTCAGTGCAGGTTTGATGGCTGGTGGTGGTGCAGTGCACGTATTTCACAGGCATGAAACTGTGATTGCTCATCCATCAAAACTATAATACACCTTCTGCGATGTAATGAGGCTAATAACTTTACAGCCACACCCTGCCGAAGTGAACCGGTGGTGAGACTGGGTGTATGGTGTTGGCGCTATGACACATGCAGCACTACGTCTGCTTCTCCCTCACCATTTTGTCAAGTGATGGACACCACACTCTTGGACAGTTTGATTTCAGTGTTGTCTGTTCTTCTCTGGGACTTCACATCCCATCTGAAAGGATGTGATGAAGAAGGGGGATGTGTCATGCTCCTTCTTGTGGCCGTTGGAGTTGGTCAAGAGATCCACAGTGTGTACCACTCCACTGCACTCCACTCGACTGACACTCTACTGCAGTCTACTGACACTTCACCCCCGCTGCCTGCGTGGAAGGCTTCACATAGGGAGTTGGCTGCCAGGAAAAGTGGTCAAGGAGAGCTGGCCATGGTGCCACTCAAGCAGATGCTGGAAAGGGCCAACCTCCAGTTCTGTAACCAGTCTTCGGGTGGCAAAGTGTGGCCACTCACTGGAAATCCATGGAGGGAAGCCAGCAGTGCCACTCATGGTTGAGTCTGTAGAAGTCTGGGACATGGAAGGTAGAAAGAGAGGTGGCAAGGGAGACGGGAATATGGACAAACAAGTTAGGCACCACAACAACAGTGGGGGCTGCGGAAAGGGCTAGGGAGAGAGGGGTGCGTGATGCCACTTGAGCACCAAGATTGTGACGCACTGGTTTAGGTACAGGGAGTTTGCAATGAGAGCGCTAGCGTGAAGAAAGAGAATATTAATTCAGAATAGCTGGGACTGCAATCTAGGCTACAAATAGGACACAGATTAGGACCACAGAGATGAGTGACTCTCTGATATGGAAGGGGCACTGGGGTGCCAGAGTGGTAAATACTACCTATAGTGCCAGACCTTCAGAGAGTGAGCGCCCAGGACCCAATTCTCTCAATGTGAAATGGAGCAAAGAGAAAAACATGGGAGCACCCAGGCAGAAGCTGTGGGAACAGGCCTGAGATCTGGCTTATCTCATATTGGAGAATGTGGGACTGACACGAGAGGAGAACCTGCAAAGAGGGTAATTATGACAGATACTGAAGGTCAAGGTGAATCACATTAGTATCACAGGTGCTTGTGGGTTCCTTTGGAAAAGCCATGTGAGTGTGGCTGGCAATAGGATGATGTGTGAATTGGCCGGGGCAAGATGGGAAAGGGACCCAGAGTGAGGGTGGAGAGATAGGACAAGTATCAGCAACATAAGGAAAAGGAAAAATAGAAAGAGGACTTGAGGTGAATGACATACTGAGGGGCCTGAAGGAGTAGAAAAGGGAAGCCTGGGACTGTGCAATTGTCCAGCTGACACAGAACAAGAGAAGAGAGTGTAAAGCATGAAGAACCAAACCAAGTTGGATGATGTGCTTGAAAAATGAGTTGGAAATGGGTGGAGGTGGGCTGAGCTGAGAAGGGGAGTGACAATGGAGCTCAGCTGCTCGTCCATCCCTACCAGTAGCACAAAGGTGCCCTACACATGTTCCGGAGCTCAGTGACCAACAGCAGCAAGACATGCAGACTCCATGAGTCATGGTGAGATGTGTCCATCATAGGTCCTCCAGGCTGAGAAGTTACAGGGTGTGTAGCTTCAAACTACTTCTTCTGTAGGACTCAGCCAAGCCTCGACTGCCGCCTACCCTGTCTCACCCACTTGGATGGATAGAACTCCCACTTGGGAACTGCACCCCATCGCTCATGTGCTGTCTAAAAACAGGTTCTACAACGCACCAAGATGTGGTGGGATCAGGATGGCTCTGTGGAATCAGCTCAGAAGGACAGGATTGAGCCAGTGTGACCTGCGGGTGAAGGGCAGATATGAAACACTGCAAAAACAACAAGTGATGGACGGAATGCTGAACATTGTCAAACACTCACCCCCAGTCATAGATCTGGGTTTAATCCATCGTTCTTTTGCTCACCATGCCACCCCAGTTTGGACCCAGCCATATGCAAATCAGTCTTGACCCTGTTCCTCATGGGAACAGTCCAAACCGAACTGCCAAGCCAGGTCCTCACTGGACCGGAAACAAGCATCCTGGGACCGGTTTCAGGGTTTCAAGGACCACCTCCTCATCCCATTCTCTCTTCACCTATCACACTCTATAACTCTGGGCCAGCCTAAGAGGGCTACTTCCTGGTTCCGTGACACTAAAAATATTGACCTCAGTACCCTCTGTAATTCTGCCTTGCTATCACTTCCAAGGCTAGACCCGGACCTAGAGGTCAACGAACTCACCTCCCAATGCCTCACAGTCCTTGCAGTCGAAATCAATAATGTCGCTCCTCTCCAAAGCAAAAAGAAAAGGCCCACTCCCTCAGCACCTTGGTTCAACAAATCCCTCTATGAAGAAAGGAAGCTCAAAAGAGCCCTTGAGAAACAATGGAGACAAGCACCCTCCACTGAAAATTTGGCCACGCTTCGTTCAGCAAGATCCAAGTACCACAATCTCATCTTCCTTGGAAAAGCGTCGCACTACAAATCCCTCCTTGACTCAGCCAAAAATAGACCCAAAAAACTATTCGACCTCATCAAGAACCCTAACAGCTCTCCCCCAACCTCCAATTTGGAAGATTCCACAAAGAAAGCAGCGGAATTCGCTATATTCTTTGACGAAAAGGTAAAATCACTTGTAGATCAGGTCATTCATCCTACCCCCACAGAGGAGTGCAAATCCTTAACCATTTGGCAAAACTTTGACCCCATCTCTGACGATGCTCTCCTTAAATGCATCCTCGATACAAAGCCCTCTAACCATTCTCTTGACCCCATCCCTAGTGCCATTGACTTCTATACTAATTCTCTTTCCTACTGGACCACTCTGGTCAACCTCTCCCTCAGTCAAGGCTCCCTTCCTGTGTCCTTCAAAACTGGGCAGGTCACCCCTCTGCTAAAAAAAACCACTGCTGATGCGAACGACCTCAACAACTACCGTCCCATCACTAACCTACCCTTTCTTGCGAAAATCACAGAAAAATGTGTAGCGAAACAACTCTCTCGCCATATCAAGGAAAATGATCTTCTTGACAATTTCCAGTCTGGCTTCATTCAAAACCGCAGCACTGAAACAGCCCTGCTGCTAGTGATTGACGACGCGCTGCGGATACTTGATTCAGGGGAGTCTTGTCTTCTAATTCTTCTTGACCTCTCTGCAGCCTTTGACACTGTCAATCACAACACTCTCCTTAACACCCTTCAACAGAGAATGGGCATGGAGGGCACTGTGCTCAAATGGTTTGCCTCCTTCCTCTCTGATAGATCCCAAATGGTCAAAATAGCTAACAGTCTTTCAGCTCCTGTAGCAGTCAGTCAAGGTGTTCCTCAAGGCTCCATACTTGCACCCACACTGTTCAATCTCTATTTAGAACCGTTGGGAAATCTGCTGAGTAAATCCGGGATCCACTATCATCTATATGCGGATGACACTCAGATTTACCTTAAGGTGGCCTCCAATCACGATCTCTCCTTCCTTAGCTCTACCCTCGACTCCATTCAAAACTGGATGGTAACTCATCAACTGATCCTGAATCCCTCCAAAACAGAATTCCTCCTCCTTTCCTCCTCCCTTTCTCATCCCCCAGTGCAAACATGGATGGATCAGATCAATCTAATGAACAATAAGCCCATCATTGTCGAGAGCGCAAAATCCCTGGGTGTCATTCTCGACAAAAAACTTAATCTACTCTCCCACATTAACTCCATAGCAAAGTCTGCTCGACACCAACTGCGCCTTCTTTGGGGGATTCGTCGCTTCTTCCCGGAGTACGACCTTAAAACCCTGGTCCAAGCGCTGGTTCTCTCCAGATTGGACTACTGCAACTCTCTTCTTACTGGCCTTCCCAAATCCCACCTTTCCCCCCTGAAGTCTATTCTCCATTCAGCAGCGCGTTTCATATATGGGGCCAAAAGAAGCGACCACATCACACCCATTTTATCCACCCTCCGTTGGCTTCCCATAGAGGCAAGATCTATCTACAAAACTGCATGTATCACCCACAAAGCCTTGCACTCCTCTTCCCCTCGCTACCTGGTGAATAAACTGAAACTCTCTGGGGGCTCCAGACCTTCACGTAATGCAGAAAAGTTATTGCTTGAACCTCCCATTTTCAAGAAGGAAAGATTGATGGCCCAATCCTTTTCAGGCAACGCGGTGAGAATCTGGAACTCACTTCCGCCTCAGCTTCGGACCACCACCTCTTCCCAGGCCTTCAAAACTGACCTCAAAGCTCTCCTCCTTCAAAGACACCTCCTAAGTTAATTCAAGCCCTCTGTTTTCAGAAGGAAGTCCTTCCATTATAGGATATTCTGTTCTCCATGCCTATAGAAGTGCCTTCCCAGGGTGTTTTTGTGTTTTGAGTGTCTGCCATTTAGTGCAGTATTTTACCTCTACCTGTATCTTGTACTCGTTTGTAACATGCACACGGCACCTTTCCTTTTCAACGTATCATTTGCTACCTCTTATATCTTGTTTGCTTTTGATACATGCACAACGGCCACCACTGCCTCATGTAACGTAACTATTGTTTTAGTGTTTTGAGTGTCTACCATTGATTGCAACTTTTTTACCTCTATTCGTACTTTATTTTCTCTTGTATCCTGCACACGTCACTTTTTCCTCTCATAACGTATCGTTTGCTACCTCGTTTATTTTTTGCTCTTGATACGTGCACAATTATCACGATTGCCTCTTGTAATTTAACGCTTGTTGTTGTAACAGGCTCACTTGTAATTTGTCTCCTCTTGTATCTTTACTTTGCCTATTGTGAAGCGCTCTGACACCTTCGGGTAAAAGTCTGCGCTATATAAAAACGCATTAAATAAAAAAAAAATAAAAAAAAATGTTCAGCATTCCGTCCATCACTTGTTGTTTTTGCTTTGTCGCCCTAAGTGGGAAGGGTATGCCCAGACGTGGGTCCCGTGCTTCCCATGCCACTGGATTCAAGCTAGCCTGGCTGATGAGGGGTGAAACCCCGAAACCGGTCCCAGGATGCTTATTTCCAGTCCAGGGAAGACCTGGCCTAGCAGTTCGGGCTGGACTGTTCCCATGGGGAACAGGGTCAAGACTGATTTGCATATGGCTGGGTCCAAACTGGAATGGCATGGGCAGCAAAAAACGATGGATTTAGGCCCAGATCACTGTACTGGGGGTGAATGTTTGACAATGTTCAACATTCCGTCCATCACTTGTTGTTTTTGCTTTGTTGCCCTAAGTGGGAAGGGTATGCCCAGACGTGGGTCCCGTGCTTCCCATGCCACTGGATTCAAGCTAGCCTGGCTGATGAGGGGTGAAACCCCGAAACCGGTCCCAGGATGCTTGTTTCCAGTCCAGGGAAGACCTGGCCTAGCAGTTCGGGCTGGACTCTTCCCATGGGGAACAGGGTCAAGACTGATTTGCATATGGCTGGGTCCAAACTGGAATGGCATGGGCAGCAAAAAAACGATGGATTTAGGCCCAGATCACTGTACTGGGGGTGAATGTTTGACAATGTTCAGCATTCCGTCCATCACTTGTTGTTTTTGCAGATATGAAACACTGCCATGCAGCATCACGCATGTCAGTTTCTTGAAACTCAAACACTTAAGACAGCCACTTCTGAAATCTAATCATCTGCCTGCAGGCACAGTCAGTTACTTTCTGGGGCTCAGCGATACAATGTTTTGACTTCCTCTCTGGCCTATTAGCACTTGTCGCTCACAGATCTGCAGACACGCCTCACATGCTGCAAACGCATCACGCATGTGTCGTAGAGAAGGCAGTCCTAGACATCTGTATCCTACTGCAAGCCAAGGCTTTTCCTAGGTACTGCAGCGCAGCTTCACATACTGCAATATTTAGCTGCTATGGCAGAGACAGACACAGACTGAGCCTTTTCAGTCGGCTTATCAAATCAACAAATATCACTCCGTGCATGCACACATAAGAGTGTGAAGTCTTTCAAGCGAAAGTGAAGCACTCGCCCTGTAGTGTTTCATTAGTCCAGCACCACACTTTTCTAAGTTCTTTGCTGCATGCTCCTGCCTGTAGAGAGCCACTCGGGCTCCTCTATACAATGTAGCTGTTTCGGGACACATGGGTGATGATGTGGTCTCTGTTATAAATAAACATACGTGCCGTACACTGGGCAGTTCTTAGCACGGTGGTACTCACTAAATAAGGGCCAGATGTACGAAGCCTTTTGCATGTCGCAAACTGCGAAAAACGCAGTTTGCGGCATGCAAAAGGCCGAACGCGATGCTCATCCCCAAATTGCGAGTCGGTACCGACTCGCAATTTGGGGATGCAACTCGCAAATAGGAAGGGGTGTTCCCTTCCTATTTGCGACCGCATCGCCATTCAGAGTTGCTTTGTGTGAGAAGGTAGCCTCTTTCTAGCCTTGTTACCCCCACTTTTGGCCTGTTTGTGAGTGTATGTCAGGGTGTTTGTCACTGTTTTCACTGTCTCACTGGGATCCTGATAGCCAGGCCTCAGTGCTCATAGTGAAAACACTATGTTTTCAGTATGGTTGTTATGTGTCACTGGGATCCTGCTGGTCAGGACCCCAGTGCTCATAGGTATGTGGCCTATATGTATGTGTCACTGGGACCCTGTCACACAGGGCCCCAGTGCTCATAGGTGTGCATGTATATGTTCCCTGTGTGGTGCCTAACTGTCTCACTGAGGCTCTGCTAACCAGAACCTCAGTGGTTATGCTCTCTCATTACTTTCAAATTGTCACTAACAGGCTAGTGACCAATTTTACCAATTTACATTGGCTTACTGGAACACCCTTATAATTCCCTAGTATATGGTACTGAGGTACCCAGGGTATTGGGGTTCCAGGAGATCCCTATGGGCTGCAGCATTTCTTTTGCCACCCATAGGGAGCTATGACAATTCTTACACAGGCCTGCCACTGCAGCCTGAGTGAAATAACGTCCACGTTATTTCACAGCCATTTTACACTGCACTTAAGTAACTTATAAGTCACCTATATGTCTAACCTTTACCTGGTAAAGGTTAGGTGCAAAGTTACTTAGTGTGAGGGCACCCTGGCACTAGCCAAGGTGCCCCCACATTGTTCAGAGCCAATTCACTGAACTTTGTGAGTGCGGGGACACCATTACACGCGTGCACTACATATAGGTCACTACCTATATGTAGCTTCACCATGGTAACTCCGAATATGGCCATGTAACATGTCTATGATCATGGAATTGCCCCCTCTATGCCATCCTGGCATTGTTGGTACAATTCCATGAACCCAGTGGTCTGTAGCACAGACCCTGGTACTGCCAGACTGCCCTTCCTGGGGTTTCTCTGCAGCTGCTGCTGCTGCCAACCCCTCAGACAGGCAGCTGCCCTCCTGGGGTCCAGCCAGGCCTGGCCCAGGATGGCAGAACAAAGAACTTCCTCTGAGAGAGGGTGTGACACCCTCTCCCTTTGGAAAATGGTGTGAAGGCAGGGGAGGAGTAGCCTCCCCCAGCCTCTGGAAATGCTTTGTTGGGCACAGATGTGCCCAATTCTGCATAAGCCAGTCTACACCGGTTCAGGGACCCCTTAGCCCCTGCTCTGGCGCGAAACTGGACAAAGGAAAGGGGAGTGACCACTCCCCTGACCTGCACCTCCCCTGGGAGGTGTCCAGAGCTCCTCCAGTGTGCTCCAGACCTCTGCCATCTTGGAAACAGAGGTGCTGCTGGCACACTGGACTGCTCTGAGTGGCCAGTGCCACCAGGTGACGTCAGAGACTCCTGCTGATAGGCTCCTTCAGGTGTTAGTAGCCTTTCCTCTCTCCTAGGTAGCCAAACCCTCTTTTCTGGCTATTTAGGGTCTCTGTCTCTGGGGAAACTTTAGATAACGAATGCATGAGCTCAGCCGAGATCCTCTGCATCTCCCTCTTCACCTTCTGATAAGGAATCGACCGCTGACCGCGCTGGAAACCTGCAACATAGTAGCAAAGATGACTACTGCAACTCTGTAACGCTGATCCTGCCGCCTTCTCGACTGTTTTCCTGCTTGTGCATGCTGTGGGGGTAGTCTGCCTCCTCTCTGCACCAGAAGCTCCGAAGAAATCTCCCGTGGGTCGACGGAATCTTCCCCCTGCAACCGCAGGCACCAAAAAGCTGCATTACCGGTCCCTTGGGTCTCCTCTCAGCACGACGAGCGAGGTCCCTCGAATCCAGCGACGCTGTCCAAGTGACCCCCACAGTCCAGGGACTCTTCAGCCCAAGTTTGGTGGAGGTAAGTCCTTGCCTCACCTCGCTGGGCTGCATTGCTGGGAACCGCGACTTTGCAAGCTACTCCGGCCCCTGTGCACTTCCGGCGGAAATCCTTCATGCACAGCCAAGCCTGGGTCCACGGCACTCTAACCTGCATTGCACGACTTTCTAAGTTGGTCTCCGGCGACGTGGGACTCCTTTGTGCAACTTCGGCGAGCACCGTTTCACGCATCCTCGTAGTGCCTGTTTCTGGCACTTCTCCGGGTGCTACCTGCTTCAGTGAGGGCTCCTTGTCTTGCTCGACGTCCCCTCTCTCTACAGGTCCAATTTGCGACCTCCTGGTCCCTCCTGGGCCCCAGCAGCGTCCAAAAACGCCAAATGCACGATTTGCGTGTAGCAAGGCTTGTTGGCGTCCATCCGGCGGGAAAACACTTCTGCACGACTTTCCAAGGCGTGGGGGATCCATCCTCCAAAGGGGAAGTCTCTAGCCCTTGTCGTTCCTGCAGTATTCACAGTTCTTCAGCCTAGTAAGAGCTTCTTTGCACCAACCGCTGGCATTTCTTGGGCATCTGCCCATCTCCGAGTTGCTTGTGACTTTTGGACTTGGTCCCCTTGTTCCACAGGTACCCTCAGTCAGGAATCCATCGTTGTTGCATTGCTGATTTGTGTTTTCCTTGCATTTTCCCTCTAACACGACTATTTTGTCCTTAGGGGAACTTTAGTGCACTTTGCACTCACTTTTCAGGGTCTTGGGGAGGGTTATTTTTCTAACTCTCACTATTTTCTAATAGTCCCAGCGACCCTCTACAAGGTCACATAGGTTTGGGGTCCATTCGTGGTTCACATTCCACTTTTGGAGTATATGGTTTGTGTTGCCCCTATCCCTATGTTTCCCCATTGCATCCTATTGTAACTATACATTGTTTGCACTGTTTTCTAAGACTACACTGCATATTTTTGCTATTGTGTATATATATCTTGTGTATATTTCCTATCCTCTCACTGAGGGTACACTCTAAGATACTTTGGCATATTGTCATAAAAATAAAGTACCTTTATTTTTAGTATAACTGTGTATTGTGTTTTCTTATGATATTGTGCATATGACACTAAGTGGTACTGTAGTAGCTTCACACGTCTCCTAGTTCAGCCTAAGCTGCTCTGCTAAGCTACCATTATCTATCAGCCTAAGCTGCTAGACACCCTATACACTAATAAGGGATAACTGGGCCTGGTGGAAGGTGCAAGTACCCCTTGGTACTCACTACAAGCCAGTCCAGCCTCCTACATTGGTTGTGCAGTGGTGGGATAAGTGCTTGAGACTACTTACCACTCTTGTCATTGTACTTTTCATAAGAGAAAAATATACAAAACAAGGTCAGTGTATATACACATAGCCAAAAAGTTTTGCATTTCCTCTTTTCACTCTTTTCTAAGTGCTGAAAAGTACTTCTAAAACTTTCAAAAAGTTCTTAAAAGTTTAAAAAGTTTTTTCTGTCTTTCCAAAAAGTTCTGAAAACTTTTTTCTCTTTTTCTATCACTTTAACTCTCTCTAAAAAATGTCTGGCACAGGAAAAAATGTTGAACTGTCCAAACTTGCATATGATCACCTTAGCTGGAAAGGAGCAAGGAGTCTCTGCATAGAGAGAGGTTTGAGTGTAGGGAAGAATCCTTCCTTAGAACTGTTAATTAATATGCTTAGAGTACAGGATAAGGCCATAAGTGCCCAATCTGTAGAAAAAGTAGCTAATGGTTCTCAATCTGATCCAGGGACTCCCCCAGGAAAAGGTTCAGGAAAGAAACTTCTCAGCCTGCCCATTACTAGACAGTCTAGCATAGTTGGTACAGAAATTGAATCACACCATACTGATGGTGTGCTCTCACATTATGCTGGTAGCCAAGCTGTTAGGGTGCCCTCTGTAAGGGACAGGTCTCCTTCTGTTCATTCCCATCATACCTCTGTATCTAGAAATGTCCCTCCCACCCACCCTGATGACAGATTGTTAGAAAGGGAGCTCAATAGATTGAGAGTGGAACAAACCAGACTGAAGCTCAAGAAGCAACAGCTGGATTTGGATAGACAGTCTTTAGAAGTAGAGAGGGAAAGACAGAAGTTGGGTTTAGAAACCCATGGTGGCAGCAGCAGTATTCCCCATAGTCATCCTGCAAAAGAGCATGATTCCAGGAATCTGCACAAGATAATTCCCCCTTATAAGGAGGGGGATGACATTAACAAGTGGTTTGCTGCACTTGAGAGGGCCTGTGTTGTACAGGATGTCCCTCAAAGGCAGTGGGCTGCTATCCTATGGCTATCATTTAGTGGAAAGGGTAGGGATAGACTCCTTACTGTGAAAGAAAGTGATGCCAATAATTTTACAGTTCTTAAGAATGCACTCCTGGATGGTTATGGCTTAACCACTGAACAGTACAGGATAAAGTTCAGAGAGACCAAAAAGGAGTCTTCACAAGACTGGGTTGATTTCATTGACCATTCATTGAAGGCCTTGGAGGGGTGGTTACATGGCAGTAAAGTTACTGATTATGAAAGCCTTTATAACACAATCCTGAGAGAGCATATACTTAATAATTGTGTGTCTGATTTGTTGCACCAGTACCTGGTAGACTCTGATCTGACCTCTCCCCAAGAATTGGGAAAGAAGGCAGACAAATGGGTCAGAACAAGGGTGAACAGAAAAGTTCATACAGGGGGTGACAAAGATGGCAATAAGAAGAAAGATGGTGAAAAATCTCAAGATAAGCATGGGGATAAGGGTAAAACCAAAGATCCCACTTCAAATCTTAAACACTCTTCAGAGGGTGGGGATAAAACAAATTCTTCCTCTTCTTCCCAACCTGCACACATTAAAAAGCCTTGGTGCTTTGTGTGTAAAAATAGAGGCCATAGGCCAGGGGATAAGTCTTGTCCAGGTAAACCCCCTGAGCCTACCACCACTAATACATCAAGCTCTAGTGCCCCTAGCAGTAGTGGTACTAGTGGTGGGACTGCTGGCAACAGTCAAGCAAAGGGTGTAGTTGGGTTCACTTATGGGTCCATAGTGGAAACTGATGTAATCAGTCCCAAGACAGTTTCTGTCACACCTAGTGGCATTGGCCTTGCCACACTGGCTGCTTGTCCCCTTACAATGGATAAGTACAGGCAGACAGTTTCAATAAATGGTGTTGAGGCCTTGGCCTACAGGGACACAGGTGCCAGTTTCACTTTGGTGACTGAAAACCTAGTGCCTCCTGAACAACACATCATTGGACAACAGTATAAGATTATTGATGTCCATAACTCCACTAAGTTTCTTCCCTTAGCTATAATTCAGTTTAGTTGGGGTGGAGTTACTGGCCCTAAGCAGGTGGTGGTATCACCTAGCTTACCTGTAGACTGTCTCTTAGGTAATGACCTAGAGGCCTCAGGTTGGGCTGATGTAGAGTTTTATGCCCATGCAGCCATGCTGGGCATCCCTGAGGAATTGTTCCCTCTCATTTCAAGTGAAATGAAAAAGCAAAGGAGAGAAGGCCTGAAAAATCAGGATCCCTCTCCATCAACAGGTAAAAAGGGTATCACAGTATCCCCTAACCACCCTACCATTCAGGATACTATTCCTGTGGTGGGAGAAACCTCTCCTAGGGTGGCACCTGTTCCAAGGGAATCATCAGCTGGCAAAGCTGGACTCCCTGAGGTAGAAGTACCTCTCTGTGGGATAACTAACATTGGTGAGAAAAAGAGCACCATTTTAGTTAACATGGAGCATCCCTCCAACCCTCCCAGAGAAACTTTAGTGCAGAAACTCTGCACTGCCTCACAACACTTAGGACAGCATCCCTGCCCTAGTGTGGAGCTGATAGGACAGCATCCCTGCCCTGCTCCAACTCAAGAGAAACAGCATCCCTGATCTCTCTTCCAGCCAGATGGACAAAGTTTTTGCCCAGCTATGGCTTTTCTGAGACAGCATCCCTGTCTGGCATTTCCATCACTACAAATAGGTTCAGTGGACAATTCCCACTGCTCTAAACTAAAACTTACTGATAGAAACTCTGAAAATACATCTTCACATTGTTGCTTAGCTAAAAAACTTCAAACAGGGTGGTTTACATCCCCACAGGGAAGTAACATATAGTGGATGATAAAGGGAGTAACCAGTCTATTGCAGAGCTACTCTCTACTTGTCACCACTTAGACAATAAAGTCTCAACTGGCCAAGGTTAGCCTTATTGTCCTTCGTTTGGGGGGGGGGTTGTGTGAGAAGGTAGCCTCTTTCTAGCCTTGTTACCCCCACTTTTGGCCTGTTTGTGAGTGTATGTCAGGGTGTTTGTCACTGTTTTCACTGTCTCACTGGGATCCTGATAGCCAGGCCTCAGTGCTCATAGTGAAAACACTATGTTTTCAGTATGGTTGTTATGTGTCACTGGGATCCTGCTGGTCAGGACCCCAGTGCTCATAGGTTTGTGGCCTATATGTATGTGTCACTGGGACCCTGTCACACAGGGCCCCAGTGCTCATAGGTGTGCATGTATATGTTCCCTGTGTGGTGCCTAACTGTCTCACTGAGGCTCTGCTAACCAGAACCTCAGTGGTTATGCTCTCTCATTACTTTCAAATTGTCACTAACAGGCTAGTGACCAATTTTACCAATTTACATTATCTTACTGGAACACCCTTATAATTCCCTAGTATATGGTACTGAGGTACCCAGGGTATTGGGGTTCCAGGAGATCCCTATGGGCTGCAGCATTTCTTTTGCCACCCATAGGGAGCTCTGACAATTCTTACACAGGCCTGCCACTGCAGCCTGAGTGAAATAACGTCCACGTTATTTCACAGCCATTTTACACTGCACTTAAGTAACTTATAAGTCACCTATATGTCTAACCTTTACCTGGTAAAGGTTAGGTGCAAAGTTACTTAGTGTGAGGGCACCCTGGCACTAGCCAAGGTGCCCCCACATTGTTCAGAGCCAATTCACTGAACTTTGTGAGTGCGGGGACACCATTACACGCGTGCACTACATATAGGTCACTACCTATATGTAGCTTCACCATGGTAACTCCGAATATGGCCATGTAACATGTCTATGATCATGGAATTGCCCCCTCTATGCCATCCTGGCATTGTTGGTACAATTCCATGATCCCAGTGGTCTGTAGCACAGACCCTGGTACTGCCAGACTGCCCTTCCTGGGGTTTCTCTGCAGCTGCTGCTGCTGCCAACCCCTCAGACAGGCAGCTGCCCTCCTGGGGTCCAGCCAGGCCTGGCCCAGGATGGCAGAACAAAGAACTTCCTCTGAGAGAGGGTGTGACACCCTCTCCCTTTGGAAAATGGTGTGAAGGCAGGGGAGGAGTAGCCTCCCCCAGCCTCTGGAAATGCTTTGTTGGGCACAGGTGTGCCCAATTCTGCATAAGCCAGTCTACACCGGTTCAGGGACCCCTTAGCCCCTGCTCTGGCGCGAAACTGGACAAAGGAAAGGGGAGTGACCACTCCCCTGACCTGCACCTCCCCTGGGAGGTGTCCAGAGCTCCTCCAGTGTGCTCCAGACCTCTGCCATCTTGGAAACAGAGGTGCTGCTGGCACACTGGACTGCTCTGAGTGGCCAGTGCCACCAGGTGACGTCAGAGACTCCTGCTGATAGGCTCCTTCAGGTGTTAGTAGCCTTTCCTCTCTCCTAGGTAGCCAAACCCTCTTTTCTGACTATTTAGGGTCTCTGTCTCTGGGGAAACTTTAGATAACGAATGCATGAGCTCAGCCGAGTTCCTCTGCATCTCCCTCTTCACCTTCTGATAAGGAATCGACCGCTGACCGCGCTGGAAGCCTGCAAACCTGCAACATAGTAGCAAAGACGACTACTGCAACTCTGTAACGCTGATCCTGCCGCCTTCTCGACTGTTTTCCTGCTTGTGCATGCTGTGGGGGTAGTCTGCCTCCTCTCTGCACCAGAAGCTCCGAAGAAATCTCCCGTGGGTCGACGGAATCTTCCCCCTGCAACCGCAGGCACCAAAAAGCTGCATTACCGGTCCCTTGGGTCTCCTCTCAGCACGACGAGCGAGGTCACTCGAATCCAGCGACGCTGTCCAAGTGACCCCCACAGTCCAGGGACTCTTCAGCCCAAGTTTGGTGGAGGTAAGTCCTTGCCTCACCTCGCTGGGCTGCATTGCTGGGAACTGCGACTTTGCAAGCTACTCCGGCCCCTGTGCACTTCCGGCGGAAATCCTTCGTGCACAGCCAAGCCTGGGTCCACGGCACTCTACCCTGCATTGCACGACTTTCTAAGTTGGTCTCCGGCGACGTGGGACTCCTTTGTGCAACTTCGGCGAGCACCGTTTCACGCATCCTCGTAGTGCCTGTTTCTGGCACTTCTCCGGATGCTACCTGCTTCAGTGAGGGCTCTTTGTCTTGCTCGACGTCCCCTCTCTCTGCAGGTCCAATTTGCGACCTCCTGGTCCCTCCTGGGCCCCAGCAGCGTCCAAAAACACCAAACGCACGATTTGCGGGTAGCAAGGCTTGTTGGCGTCCATCCGGCGGGAAAACACTTCTGCACGACTCTCCAAGGCGTGGGGGATCCATCCTCCAAAGGGGAAGTCTCTAGCCCTTGTCGTTCCTGCAGTATTCACAGTTCTTCAGCCTAGTAAGAGCTTCTTTGCACCAACCGCTGGCATTTCTTGGGCATCTGCCCATCTCCGAGTTGCTTGTGACTTTTGGACTTGGTCCCCTTGTTCCACAGGTACCCTCAGTCAGGAATCCATCGTTGTTGCATTGCTGATTTGTGTTTTCCTTGCATTTTCCCTCTAACACGACTATTTTGTCCTTAGGGGAACTTTAGTGCACTTTGCACTCACTTTTCAGGGTCTTGGGGAGGGTTATTTTTCTAACTCTCACTATTTTCTAATAGTCCCAGCGACCCTCTACAAGGTCACATAGGTTTGGGGTCCATTCGTGGTTCACATTCCACTTTTGGAGTATATGGTTTGTGTTGCCCCTATCCCTATGTTTCCCCATTGCATCCTATTGTAACTATACATTGTTTGCACTGTTTTCTAAGACTACACTGCATATTTTTGCTATTGTGTATATATATCTTGTGTATATTTCCTATCCTCTCACTGAGGGTACACTCTAAGATACTTTGGCATATTGTCATAAAAATAAAGTACCTTTATTTTTAGTATAACTGTGTATTGTGTTTTCTTATGATATTGTGCATATGACACTAAGTGGTACTGTAGTAGCTTCACACGTCTCCTAGTTCAGCCTAAGCTGCTCTGCTAAGCTACCATTATCTATCAGCCTAAGCTGCTAGACACCCTATACACTAATAAGGGATAACTGGGCCTGGTGCAAGGTGCAAGTACCCCTTGGTACTCACTACAAGCCAGTCCAGCCTCCTACACTTTGTGACCGCGAATGCGGTCGCAAACCAACTCGCAGTTACCACCAGTGTCACACTGGTGGTAACTCATTCGCAAAAGGGAAGGGGTCCCCATGGGACCCCTTCCCCTTTGTGAATGCCAAAACAAATATTTTTTCAGAGCAGGCAGTGGTCCTATGGACCACTACTCTGAAAAAACCGAAACCAAATGGTTTCTGTTTAGTTTTCATTTTGCATCTCGTTTTCCTTTAAGGAAAACGGGCTGCAAAATGAAAAAAAAACTGCTTTATTGACAAAGCAGTCACAGACATGGTGGTCTGCTGACTACAGCAGGCCACCATCCCTGTGAGTGCAGAGACTCGCTATGGGGTCGCAAACTGCGACCCACCTCATGAATATTGATGAGGTGGGTCTTTGCGACCCCATAGCGAGTCGCAGAAGGTGTCTGAGACACCGTTCTGCATCCAATTTTGCTAGTTGCAAATTGCGAGTCGGTCAGACTCGCAATTTGCAAGTCGCAAAATTGAAGTTTCCTACATCTGGCCCTAAGTGTGTGTGCATCCTTCCTCTAAAGTGAGGTCCTGTTGCGTGCATGGCCCATGTGCGAGAGAGTGCCACGCAACAATGGTGATGAGGAGTAACATCGAACCACAGCCGTGCAGCGACCTGTGGAGTGGCGTGTGAGGGCCCCCACCGTTGAGGTGTTTGAGGAGGACGACAACAGTGCCACGAGGATGGTCCTGGCCCTACCTGTAGGCTGATGCCTGAGCTCGCGACATGGGCCAGTGGAGCAGGAGGCTCCCTAGCAGGTGGGGGACCGTGCCCTGTGACTGCGGAGGGCGTGCCGGTCTCCGGCCTATGAAGGCGGAGTGCCTGCGGTGATCCGACGCGAAGGGCGCGGGCAGTGCTCGGCGCATGCAGGCCCTGCGACATCAGAGGGCAGTGCTCGGCGCACGCTGGCCCTGCAACATCAGAGGGCTGCAGCTTGGAGATTCCAGGCGGGTTCGTTGTGAGGTGAGTGGTCACCTAGTGTACCCAAACCACAAGAGGGGCAGAATGAAAGGAATGGCTGGGCTCTCAGTGAAGTGAGAGTGGTGCAGTGCTGGGAAGCAGAGAGAAAAATAAGAGGGAAACAACAAGGGGAGTGAGGAGAGACAAGACATTAAAGAAGTAAAACCTGAAACAGTGACACTTGCCAGGCAACCCAGTGGGAGGTTGCAGGGGGGCAGCACAGGCCAAAAGACTGTCGAAGGCACAATGAGTTCCTCACAGCAGCACCAGGATCAACAGCCTCCACAACACGTCGGGGGGCCCATTCATCAGTAGCGGCACTACCTCCCTTTAATCAATTGGCAGCCCGGCCACGGCAGCGCCACGATGGCGCCATTGGCTTGGCAGGCTGGACAACTATTTCTGTGCGACGGCCACTCATGTTGCATATGGAAGGTGAGGAGCTGTATGAGCTTTTCGGCACACTTCTCAACACAGGAGTGGCTGATGACTTCAATGCGGCAGTGGCTGCTTTGAACTTGTATTTTGACCCCCAGCTGAATCCTGATTATGAGTGGTTCAAACTCCGCCAGGCGCAGCAAACTGACACTGAATCAGTGGACATGTTCTACGCTAGGTTACAGAAGCTGGCCAGCACCTGCATGGGCCTCAACCAGCATGAAGAGATCAGAGCGCAGATCATCCAAGGGTGCCGTTCCAACATGCTGAGTAAACTCATACTTCAACAGACAGGCATTGTGTTAGATGAAATCTTAATCTTGGCACGCTCCCACAAACTCTCTGCCAGTCGAGCGGACGAAATGGCGGCAGCCCGAGGGCATTCTGTGGCTGCATCAGAGACACCCCACCCGGCGATCATAAAACAGGAACAGGTAGACGCATTGCAAACACATCCAGAGCCACAGCTGCTAGGACACCTGAGGCCGGGCAAAAGGGACTGCGGTAGCTGTGGGATGGAGCGCAGGATGCCGGGTGTGTGCCCCGTGAAAGGAAAGAGCTGCAACAAGTGCGGGAGAGCGAATCATTTCACAAAAGTGTGTCGGGGAGGGCTATTCAAACAGACGGCCGCGACAGGAAAGACAGCGGCAGTGAAACAACTAGTGCCAAAGGAGTGCGTGAGTGCGGTCGGTGCCACTGGAGAAGGAGGTGGCACGTGGTAGGCCGAGGAGGATATTTTTATCATCTCCTTTGCAGGAGGAAAACAGCAGAAGCGGCGTCCGCCCCACATGTGCACAGTGGACATCCTGGGCACCACTGCCACGGTCCTTATTGATAGTGGTGCATCAGTCAATGTGATGGATGATGTTCTGTATGGCCAGCTATCCCCACGACCGGCGCTGATGCCATGCACCACCAGGATATACACCTACGATGGGCGTGACCCTCTCCCTTTGAGGGGTGCCATTGAGGTGACTGTCACCAGCCAGGGCCGCTCGACCCAAGCTATGTTGCAAAAGGGTTCCTTGGGTACCACACGGCTGAAGACCTCAAGCTGGTTGTTTTTGCACAACAGGTCCATGAGGCCCATGCGGACACCATCCTGAGTGACTTTCCTCAACTGTTTCGGGGACTCAGAAAGCTCAAGGGGAAACAGTTCAGGCTACATATTGATTCGGCAGTGACGGTCACGGCACTGCAACACCGAAGAGTTCCATCTCACCTCCGGCCAGCAGTGAAGAAGGAGTTGCAGGCACTTGAAGACCAAGGAGTGATAGAGAAAGTCACGGGCCCCACTCCTTGGGTTTTGCCACTGGTAATAGCTCCCAAGCCCAAGCAGCCTGAAGCCATCCACCTATGTGTCAACAAGAGTCTGCCTAATTGTGAGAAAGTAGCCTCTTTCTAGCCTTGTTACCCCCACTTTTGGCCTGTTTGTGAGTATATGTCAGGGTGTTTTCACTGTCTCACTGGGATCCTGCTAGCCAGGGCCCAGTGCTCATAGTGAAAGCCCTATGTTGTCAGTATGTTTGTTATGTGTCACTGGGACCCTGCTAGCCAGGGCCCCACTGCTCATAAGTATGTGCTCTGTATGTGTTCCCTGTGTGATGCCTAACTGTCTCACTGAGGCTCTGCTAACCAGAACCTCAGTGGTTATGCTCTCTCTGCTTTCCAAATTTGCCACTAACAGGCTAGTGACTAAATTTACCAATTCACATTGGCATACTGGTACACCCATATAATTCCCTAGTATATGGTACTGAAGTACCAGGGTATTGGGGTTCCAGGAGATCCCTATGGGCTGCAGCATTTCTTTTGCCACCCATAGGGAGCTCTGACAATTCTTACACAGGCCTGCCAGTGCAGCCTGAGTGAAATAATGTCCACGTTATTTCACAGCCATTTACCACTGCACTTAAGTAACTTATAAGTCACCTATATGTCTAACCTTCACCTATTGAAGGTTGGGTGCAAAGTTACTTAGTGTGTGGTCACCCTGGCACTAGCCAAGGTGCCCCCACATTATTCAGGGCAAATACCCCGGACTTTGTGAGTGCGGGACACCATTACACGCGTGCACTGTACATAGGTCACTACCTATGTACAGCGTCACAATGGTAACTCCGAACATGGCCATGTAACATGTCTAAGATCATGGAATTGTCACCCCAATGCCATTCTGGCATTGGGGGGACAATTCCATGATCCCCTGGGTCTCTAGCACAGAACCCGGGTACTGCCAAATTGCCTTTCCGGGGTCTCCACTGCAGCTGCTGCTGCTGCCAACCCATCAGACAGGTTTCTGCCCTCTCGCGTTCCAAATTGTCACAGATCACGAGCTCCTGGTATCGATGTTTACGGGGTGGACTCGCTTGGCTCCCCCGAGGATTGAAAGGTGGCCTGTCCTACTGCAGCCCTATCCGTTCAATGTTGTCTACCGCCCGGTTGTGAACAATCCTGCGGATTACTCTTCATGGCACCCTGCTGCATCCTAGTCGGAAGGAGCACAAGGAAATGAAGGGAACGGAATGGGGAGTTTCGTCCGGATGGTGATACAAGCTGCCTGCTCGGGACCTCTCACCCTGCCGGAGATAGCTGAGACTTCCCACCAAGATAAGATCATAAGCCAGGCAAAAGAAGCCCTGGAGAGACGACAGTGGAAGCTGTTCCTGGAAGGCATCAAGGCTCTCGACCCGGATGAACGGGCAGCCATGCAGGTCGTGTGGGAAGTGCGGGATGAACTATCTGTAGGTAGTGATGGCCTGCTCCTATGTGACCAGAATCGGGTAATTCCCCCCTGCCTGTGGGATCAATTGATTGAGTTGGCCCATAAGGGCCATCAAGGTGCTGCCAAGATGAAAGCTCGCCTGCGAAGTAAGGTGTGGTTCCCTGGCATGGACTTCCTTGTTGATGAGCGGGTGGGGAGATGTCACTGCTATTGAACAGCCTACTGCTCTGGTGATCTCCGAGGAGCCCAGCACCTGTCTCTGGTCTCAGGTTAGCATGGATTTTGTTAACTTCCCGGATGGGAGGCTGACACTAGTTCTGATGGACTCTCACTCGAAGTTCCCAATTGTTGAGCTTGTTCCATCAACAGCATTTGACCGATAATGGCCCGCCTTTCCATGGGCAAGGCTTCAAAGACTATCTAGACCGCTTAGCTATATGCCATCTCCGCATCACCCCACACTGGCCACAGGCTAAATGGCGATGTGGAAAGATTTATGCGAACCTCGAACAGCGCTCTGAGGATAGGCGTAGAGCAAGGAGAAGACCTGGAGAGATCCATTCCATGCAGCAGTTTCTAAGGGATTACAGGCAAACCCCCCATAGCTCTACAGGGTGTGCCTCGGCAGTGTTGATGTTCAAGCAGCCTCCAAGGGACTGCATTCCTTCGGACTCGAGGTGGAGACCTGCTGAATTTGATCCGAAAGTGCTCTGGAAAGGAGAATGAGGACCAACCAAAAGGCCAGTGCCCGACGACGAACCTGGTGCCCTGACATGCGAGTGGGGGATACCGTTGTGGTCGAGGACAGGTATCCGGGATGGAAATTTAAAATGCCCTATGAAACTGATCTGGTTGACGTGCGAGGGACCATGGTCACAGCCCAGAGGGGAGCTCAGCGAGTCACTCGAAATGTATCCTGGTTTAAACGTGTTGAGCCGTCTGATGATAAAACTCCGGATAACGCTGGGGATGAGGACGATGGGGGAGATGATGCGATGATGGAGAATGAGATGCCGGAAAGTGGTACTGGTCCCTGTCCGGTCTCTGAGCAGGACACGGATGCAAGCTGTGTGATGGACCGCGGAAGCCACAGTGAGAGGTATCACCTACGCCCCAATCCTGCCCCCAGCCAAAGACTCAGAGATTTTGCGTGCTGAGCTGATGGCTGAACCTGCTGAGGTTATGGACTGGATGCCTCTGTATCTTTGAGACTGTGTGATATCCACATGTTTTCTTTTTCTCTCCTGCTTTTGCCTTTGCTGTCTGACCTATTCTCCAAGCTAGTTGGTTATTTACTGTTAGCCTTTAGCAGGTTTGTTTTAAGTTGGGGTTTGGTTTGTCTGGGTAAAGCTTTGGAGAGATGTAGAGAGCCACTCGGGCTCCTCTATACAATGTAGCTGTATCGGGACACGTGGGTGATGATGCGGTCTCTGTTATAAATGAACGTATGTGCCATGCACTGGGCAGTTCTTAGCATGGTGGTACTCACTAAATAAGTATGTGTGCATCCTTCCTCTAAAGCGAGGCCCGTTGCGTGCGTGGCCCATGTGCGAGAAAGTGCCACACCACACCGCCATTAACCTTTTCTAACCCTGCGCCAGAAATGGTACTTAAGTTCAGCTAAATGAAGCCGGTGAGTTTAGTGACGTGAGGTGGGGTGGGGTGGAGAGATTCTGAATAAAGGTAGCATTACCTGTTATTGGCTTCTTCCAACCTACATTCGACAGTTGGTGATCCAATCTCTCATCCTGTCTCGCTTCGACTACTGTAACATCCTTTATCTTGGTTGCAATTGGTCCAAAATGCTGCAGACAGATTACTGTTCTCCCTTCTTAAGTTCTGTTCCTCCTCTGGACTCCTTCAGAAGCTTCACTGGCTGCCCATTGAGACCCTCATTCAGTTTAAAGTTCCTAGCACTGGTCACAAGATTATGAATGCTGCAGGAGCCCCCATTCTTTCAGAACTTATGTTACCCTATTATCCTGCAAAGCAATCGCTCGGCAGAACTAAATCTGTCAGGGTTGCTCCTTCGGGGTGCTGGCTCCTGCACTCTGGAGCAGCATGCCCCCTGATCTAAGGAATACTCAGAGTCATCTCTGTTTCAGAAAAAAACGTAAAACATGGCTGTTTGATACCTAGGCCTCTCTGTGGCATCCCCACCTCTCTCGGTCTACTGTGGTTAGTGCTGGGAAGCCCTGCTGCGGGGGAGCCATCAATCAGTCAATCAATCAAGAACTTGTAAAGCGTGACTTCTCATCTGTGGGGTCTCAAGGTGCTGGTTCTGGCGTGCTGCTCACTTGAAAAGCCAGGTCTTGAGGTCCTTCCTGAACTGCTTCAGCAAAGTGGCCCGTCTGAGGTTGAGTGGGAGCGTGTTTCATGTCCGGGCTGTGAGATAAGAGAAGGATCTGCCTCCAGCTGTGCTTCTCCTGATTCTGAGGATGGCGGCGAGGGCGAGTAGGGAAGATCGGAGCTGCCTGGTGGGGGTGAGAAGGTCAGGTGGTGGTTGAGGCAGATTGGTCCTATGTTGTTCAGTGCCTTGTACGTGTGCGTCAGCAGCTTGTACGTGATGCGTTTGTCTACCAGGAGCCAGTGCAGGTCTCTGAGGTGGGCAGAGACGTGGCTGTGGCGTGGGATGTCCAGGATGAGTCTGGCTGTTGCGTTCTGGATTCTCTGTAGTCTTGTTTGGAGTTACTTTGTGATGGCAGTGTAGAGTGCGTCGCGGTAGTCCAGCTTGCTGCTGACAAGCGTGTGGGTGACCGTCCTTCTTGTCTTGCCAGGCGCTTTACAAATCATATCAACATAACACAACATTACAAGCAGGCAAGGTCATGAGGGGTAGCAACTCTGTTGGGAACTGGGACTAAAGGAGCCAATATGTTTAAAAATACAGTGAATTTATGATGAGGTGATGACCACTAAGAACTAACTTATTTAAAACTGAAATCACAGATCTCTGGGAATGCCATTTTTATCCCATAAATTAGCTTTTTGGCTCCATACCTCCTCAGGGTTCTATCCGTTTATCCCCAACTCCAGAAACCAGCATCCTCAAGGGGCGCAGCTACCACTGGTGAAGCAGGTTCAGTGGCACAGGGGCCCAGAGTCCCAAAGGGTCCAATGAACTCTGATATTTGCTGTAATTTACTACCACAACAGCAGGCAAAAGGGACATTTTCCTTGCTTGCACCAGGGCCCGTGGCATCCTTGCTAAGCTACTCAGCCTGCTTCAGTGCTGGCAACATAAAGTGTAGGCTCTTCTGGTTTCACTGCTGCCCTTGTCCTGCCATCCACCTTTTTATGGTCATGTTGACATCATCCAGACATCATCTCTTGCTAGGGAGACCAGAATTTATGAGCCAGAAACCAGAACATTTGGCAAAAATAGAAGAAGGGCTGCAATTTCACATCAGTGGAGAGTGACAGCCCTCACCAAGATAGAGAAGGCAACTAAGAAAATAATTAAAATGTAATTTGTAAAAGCAGCATCATACCTGTTAATTAAATTGCTTCCCTGTAACAGCTGCAAACCAGCAGAGCTTTAGAACACCTTAAAAAGAGCCTCTCACTGTTTTCAGTCGACCCCCTCTAAAAACCGAGACATGAGCCCAACACGCCGAAATCTGCCAGGACAGCTGGTGAAAAAGCGGGACTGTCCCGGCGAACCTGGGACGCCTGACCCCCTACCTCTTGCTTTTCCTTACCTGCTTCTGCTGCACATGGTGCTGTGATTTTCATGACCAGTGTGCTCAATAGAAAGAGACGTCTGGTGCAGCGTCCTCTGTGCATATTGGGAGGGAAAGGACATGGGAAGGGGCGATTTTGGGGGGGAAATAAACAACATTTTTGTTAATTCACAATACACAACATAAGTAAAGAGACTAGGTAGAGGTCCAGCATGGCCTGTTCTTACAGTTAACATTTAAATTGTGTAGCTTAAACTGAAAAAAGCCTTGGATTTTGACACACTATAGCTGTAACATAGGAGAGTGTTAAAACTGCAACCCATTATAAACAGGCATTGTCAAACCCACTGGTCAGTCATAGCAAGCGTGCAATGGTTTTTCTTTCTTTATTTCTTAAACCATATGCAGTATGCAAAGAAAGCTGGCAAAAATAAATGACCTGGTAGCCTGGACATCATTCACTATTGGTATAGTGAAAAAGTGACATCCTTTTCTGCGAGCGAGTGTCATCAACCAGTCTTGAGGCAGACTACTGCTGGTGTGGGCGTGTAGAGGCACCTCCACCATCCATCAGACAGGTTGTCCAGGCTTGGTGAAGTACAACCCTGACCCAGAGGCCCCTTCGTTTGTGACCAGCTGCCCTTTCACCCGTAAAGGTATAAGAGTGTGTGTCTGAATATGAGCATGTGTGTGTATGTCATCAACGCAGTCGCCTCCTCATGCTTCCACACCCTTTGCGGGAGCCGCAGAATCTTCAGATGGATCTCAGTCAGCACAGGAAGACTGTCACCAAGGCCCTCGTCAACAGTGGCCTTGACTACGGCAACGCACTCTGCTCGGGCATCTCCACCTAACTCCTCAAGAGACGCCAGACCATACAGAACACTGCCGCCAGACTCATCTTGGACCTCCCCAAATAGACCCACATCGCCCCCACCTCAGAAAACTTCCTGGCTCCCCATCCAGAAGAGATGCCAGTTCAAGACCCTCACACACCCCTACAAGGCGCTACACGATCAAGCACTGGCTTACATCAACCACCGACTGAACGTTCATCACCCCTCCAGACACCTGCGCTCCTCCTCACTGGCCCTCGCTCACCCCCCGCAACTCTTGCAGATGCAGAGGTGGTGGTGCCATCATCTACATTGCCACCAAGACCTGGAATGAGCTTCCCCTCCACCTTCGAACAGCACCCTCCTTTATAGATTTCAGAAAGAAGCTCAAGACATCGCACCCCAGCACCCAGATACCCCCAGGGTGACAGTGCAGCTCTCTACAAATACTGATTGATTGATTGTGAGTGAAAGTGAGTGAGTGGCAGGGCGGATGACAGTAAGTGGGTCTGAGTGTGACTTTAAGTGAGAACGAGTCAGTAAAAGTGAGAATGAGCGAGTAAGACTGTGAGAGTAAGTGATCGTGAGTGACAGAATGAATGAGTGTTAAAGAGTGTGAATGAGTATGGGGATTGAAGGTAAGTGAGCCTCCTGTGATGAAAAGTGGGAGTGTCTGTGTTGCATTTATGTGTCTGCCGGTAGATTCACGCTACAGAAATACCATATACACGAACATTTATGCATATCTGGCACAGGCTTTCCTGTGAATTCCTTGGGAAGTATGTGAGTTCCAAGTTTGGAATCCACTCCCACTGTAAGGGTTCTGTGTGGCTAAAAAGTCAACACAGAATAATAGATTCATATGTGCAAAGGCACACTTTTGTTTTCTCATTGAGGAAAATATGTTTTTCTAGGAAGAAACCTCTTCCTGTACACCCACACAAAATTTGGGCGGGATTCATTCCCCTTCCCAGCTTGGAAAGGAAATTATGCCAGCATTTGGCAGGTGTTAAAATACCCTTTCTAGGCTTTAAAAGCTAAACGACAGGAGGAGATTGTGAATGCCCACAACCCCACTAGTTTGTGGGAATTCACAAACTTGCAAGACAAACCATGCCTTTGAATGCAGAGAGAGAATATAAAATGACAATGGAAACCAGAGAATGTCTAAGGACCTGGGGTAATCAAATTTAAGAAAACAATTGTCCCTAGATGAACAATCAAATAATAAATAAAAAAAGGAGGTCAGCTGGATCACTGGTACGAGGAGGGGCGCAGCTCAGTGGCCATGTGGGGTCGGGGGGATATGCTGTTGTAGTCCAAAGACACCCTGGAGTCAGGGCAATAGTCCCCACATGCTGTGGTTAAATATGTCAGCCGGCGAGAGGAAATAGGGAATCAGAAGCTCCGGCCTCAACGCGCCCCAGAAGTGTAGCCGCTGCTTTTGTTTTTATTATAATCTCTCCCTTAGACTCTATGGCCCTCATTACAACATTGGCGGTATTGACCACCTACCGCCATGGCTGCCAACATACCGTTGCCGTATGCCCTTTACGTACGGCAACGCGTATTATGACCGCCGACGGTATTCCACCAGAAATCTGGCAGAACACTGCCGCCACGGCGGTAAGGCGGCACTTCTGACAGCAGCACCGCCACGACAGCAAAACACCACCAACCGTATCATGAGCAATGATCAGGCCTGGCGGTGTTTTGCTGGCGGACGCTGCTGCTGACAGGAGCGCTGTGGACCGTCTCCAGCCAGAGGACCCCCTGCAAGCAGGTAAGCCAGGTTCTCCAACCGGAGAGGGGGTGGGGGAGTTGTGTGTATGTGGGGGGGGTGTATGTTTCGGGATGCGTGCATGCAGATATGAGTCGCATTGGATGCATGCATGAATGAGTGATTGTGATTGTTGTGTGTTGTGAATGCATGTGTCTGACAAGGTATGTGTTGTGGTGTGTTGTGGTGTGTGAGTATGTATGTGTGCATGCATGGGTGGAGGTGGGTATGCGTGTGTGCATGTGTGTATGTGGGTGCACGTGTGGGTGTCCGGGGGGCAGGAGCGGGTGGGGTGGACTCTGAGGAGGGTTTGGGGGGCGATGGCGACCCCTATCAGTGCCTACCATCATGTTTTTCGTGGCGGTACGAAAACCAAGGCGGTAGGCCGGTTCGTAATCCCGAGGGTGAGAATGTGACGGCCGCCGGGCTGGAGACCGAAGTCCTTTATTGTCCTTTATTAATTTAATGAATGCTTATTTGACTTAATTAATTATGCTGTGTAAGCCTCATATTTGCCCTGATTCTGAATCAATTTCACTTTGTTAAATAAGTTAAATATCCTTAGTGTATTACGTTCTTCCCCTTTTTGCATTTTTTAGTCAATGAAATCAATTATATATTCACATAATAATAATTACTACTTATCATTATATTGGAAGGAATATAGTATTTTGCTGGAAGAACCCACAAACACCAAAAAATACTTTCTTTCTTTAAATTAAATAATTTATATATTTTTTTAATATATTAATAGTATATTGCATAGGAAGCCCCATGAATTCCCCTATTTGATATTTTATTTTTATTGAAATAAAGTCGATACACTTTTTTCTTATTAATGTGACAATTTTAATGTTAAGCAAATTAACTTATCTAGTTTTGATGTCATGCCTACAGTAAACTTTATCTGTAACATGGCAAAAGAGGGATTAACATGGCAAAAGAGGGATTGGGTACAATACCTAAACTTACGGTGGGTTTTGGGTAAGCCTATTGCTTATAATTGGTTGCTTTTCATGTCAATATAATTTGCCGCCTTCTTATTCGATAGCTACCTGACCCTTCCTGTGTTTGTTCCAGCCCTGGAGTTTAATTCTGTACCATCATTTTGATTAGATTATTTAATTCCTTCCACTCTTTACACTCAGGAAACTTTGACATTTACAAGCCCTGCGGGCTTGTAAGTCCCACACCCTGCCCTGCCCTGCCCTGCACCACAGGAGAAAGAAAGATATTTCTTCTCATTGAGTCTCCCCTGGGCATGCGTAACATTTTGAAGTGTTCCTAGGTTTACAGAGTCTTGTAAATCTGGGAATGTGTCAAAATCCATGGGTGTAGTGAGAAAAACCCACTGTAACGCCCATGGAACGCCTCCCTGATGCAGTGCAAGGCAACGCAGAGACTTGCGCTGCATTGCCTTACACCATGTCTACAAGGCCATGAAAAGCAGCGCAAAGTGGGTTTGTGTGGCCTTGTGGATATGGGCCTGCACTATGCACCGCTGGTCCATCACAAAAAGTGACGCACCTGCGGTGCACGAGGCTTGTAAATAAGCCCCACGGCTTTTCTTTTACTTTCAATACTCCTCCTCTGCTCTGTGCGCTGCTTTCCCTATCGTATCCTGTTCCCTGCACTCAATGTGTTGCCTTCCCACCCCAGCTCATACGTTGTTTTCCCCATCGACCCCCGCACTGCCCAGTTTTCTAGTTTTTTATTACTCTCGGGTCCTTTGTTACTTGCTGGCTCCTCCCCGCTCACCACCCCTCACTGGGTGAGTTGCTAATCACACCTCTGCACCGCTGATGCTCCCCTGACCCACCATGCCCTTTGCTTCAATTTTTTTAAACTTTTTAGTTGTCTGCTGTCAAAGCATATTGTATACTGTACCAATACTTACAGCCCATTGCTTACCATTGGTTACCTTTCTTGTCAATCACATTTGCTTCCTTCATAGTCAATGTCTTTCCTTTCATTTCATGTGTCCGTCCCTCCTCGGGAGCAATTATCATCCTTTCCACTGGATCACTTGTGTCCTTCCACTGTTTCCAGGGAAGATTTTTCTTTTCTTTCAGTACTCCAGGAGAGCTGACTTTTCAAAAATTGTAAACCACTACAACTCATTCTTTGCTGCACGACCCACTTCTCCACTGTTCATGCCACGCTCAATGTTGACTTGCTTGCCCCATTACCCCCCCAATCAATCACTGCTTCCCTACAGCTCTCCATCATGTTCTTTATTTTTCTTTTTTTTTTAACTATTTGTATTTACTTTTTGGGGAGCTTGGTGGCTTCAAATTGCAAATAAGCCATTCCTTTTGCTTAAATGAGCTTTCACACTTGTATTTTTAATTGAGCACTCCAAGACTGGCATTCACCCACTTGTACTAAGAGAAAGTTAAAAAGAAAATGGCCGCCCCATTATGATGCAAACATGCGCATGTGTGGTGAATCTTGTGCTTCTATACGTCATCCCACTGCAGCAACTTGAATTTTTGCTCTGCATCGGGGAAGCTTTTTTCTTTTGACTATGCAGAACAGCCTCTGCAAAAAGCACTGGCAAAGTCAAATGGCGAGAACTCCTTCCTTTGCCAATGTCTGTTATAATACAGGTACCATAGACAATAAAGCATCAGACCATTGTCACCTGGATGTAGTGATCACAATGTGATTGTCAAACACTTCTGTGATGTTGATGTAGTCTTAGTGACGCAGTTGTACCACACCCAGTAGTTTCCTTGATTCTGACCTCATAAGAAACCACCGGTATGGTTATTTTGTAAAATAGGAACTTGGAACTAATTTGGTCTAGCACCTTCTGCATAAGAGTGGCTGCTTCATAACAACATCTTGTCTGAAGTGCATGAAGTGCATGAAGTGAAGTTTTGCAGCCTCAGAGCTGTAATATTTATTTGGTATCATTGAAGCGAAGGCTTCCCAGGAGACAGGAGTAAAAGCAGGAATGCCGCAGCTTGAGATGGTTGTCAGATGCCCTCTGATGTCCACTCTGATCAATCCCTGCATCCACATGCACTTTACCTATTAACTTCACTCTCACAGGTATCAATTTTATCCAATATGCACAAAAACGATCTTTCTTTTAGGAAGCGGCATGGGCCACAGCAGGTGTTTTAGGAATCCTACTGCACGTTCTGATAATGGATCTAAAACCTGAGGCCAGCTCAGGAGAGCTCTTGCCTTTCTCGGGCAGTCTTTCCTCGTGTATCAGGGATCGGCCAGGCTCTCCTGTTGCTGAAATAGCCAAACATTGCTGATCTGTCTTATTACTGGCCAATCACTGGCCTCCTCTGTCCACCAAAGAGTGTCCAGACGGTGGTAGCAATGTTTCAGAGCACTCTATGCCCACACATCAGAGGAGCTTCTGTAGTGCCTTGCATGAAATTCTGGCTCCCCTAGGGCTCCGTATCAGTGTGACGTAATCGCTAGAATACAATGTATGACAGCTTGCTTTTGAAAGTTGGAGTTCACAGGTACATGTAGAGGACTAAAGACGTCTGATTTACATCTCTGTGTGTGGCATAGTCATTCAGCGGGTACCAGGCTGGGGAAGACGCTGCAGCTTTCACCCAACCGTAGCCAGAGATATGCCCAGTGCCCTCCACACTACTGATGGTACCGGTATCGATCCACTTGGAAGTGGTTCCTCATTGGGTAGAGTTGTCCTCCGAGGGGCCAAGCGGACCTTCTTGGAGCACATGGGTTCTGTGTTAAATTGGACACATGCCTCCACGGAGAACCCATGCTTTGATTTCTATTCTCCCATGAAAACGGATCCCAGATATGACGTGTTAGGTGTGGTAAATGGCGTATTATACATGCTTCCTGTTTGAGGTGTGGTGGTGAGTGGGATAAAAAAAAAGAGTAGAGAAGATTGCCAGCAACAAGGATCCAGAAAATAAAACTGAGGACTAGAACTGGTATAGGCGTGACACAAGATCTGGATTTTTTTCTGCTCTGTCCCTGTAATTTAATTTATGTTGATTGAATGGAAAATGCTAACAAACTGTATTAAAAAAGAAAAAAACTGTGCACAAATTAGAAAGTATTTGCATCAATGGGGACAAACCTAGCAATGACCTAGATAGGTATTCAAAAACCTTTCCTCCCCAAAGACCGTGGTCTTGAAGCTTGGCCAACCTCCTTGTCACACTGGTATCTTATCCCATCAGCTTCACCCCAAAGGCCAAAACTTCCTACTGCTCTGACCTCTCAAGGCTGAACAAGTACAAGACCCTAAAGTGCAAAAGATCTTCAGCAGGATAAAGGGGGTTCACATACTCTGAGCAACACCACGGATGAGTAATACTGGAAAAGGGGACAGGGGCCTGGGCCCAGCTACAGTTAAGGCACTTAGGGTCATAAAAAATACTCTATCTGCAAGAAACCCAAGAGTCTCTAAACACCAAGTGGCATGACTGGACACGCTCCTGTCCTTAGGAGTCACACCTCCCAGACTAGGACACCCAGTAGAAGCATTGCAGTGTGGTGACTCTACCCATGCAAAGTCATCAGAAGAAAACACCACACACCACCTGCAATAGCCACCAATGAAGCACAAGAGTCTCTAAACACTAAGTGACATGACTAGACACACACCTGTCCTCAGGAGCCACACCTCCCAGGCTAGGACATGCAGTAGAAGCACCACAGTATGGTCACTCTACCCACGCAAAGCCATCAGAAGACAACACCACACTTCAGGTCCACTAGAACCAAACCTGGGTCAAGTAAATGACAGCTGCCACAGATCAAGCAGAGAGCGGAGAAATCCAAACTCCTTCTGTGGCCCAGCACAGGGAGGCCACCATCTGCACGTTCACACAGGATAGGTTCAAGGTGGCAAGACACACCCCAGCTCCATCATGTATGTGTCCCCCCCAAGGAATGCAATCCTACTGGATATGTTATTACAAACACAGGTTGAAGTCAGGGCAAGATATTCTCAAAAATGAAGGTCCTCTGTCAAGGTATTCTTTCAAACAAATTAGTTTCTCGTCATATGCTGAAATAATGCCTTCTGCAAATGATCCAGAGATATCAAATTCATTAATCACAGGTGTAAGCTTTGCAGTTCTTTGTTACATTATGGAGTTGAGTCTTGACACAGGGCCTCGAAGACGGTTGATCTCAAAATAGCCAACATGTGTTCTGCCGTGTGGAGACACCACATATGATCCCCTTAGGTTTTTCATCATTGTTTACCAAACACTTCTAAGGTTGGAACATGTGTTTTACAGTCTGGGAATGCAGCAACCTCTAGAGGTTGGTTATCATTGTTTACCAAACACTTCTAAGGTTGGAACATGTGTTTTACAGTCTGGGAATGCAGCAACCTCTAGAGGTTGGTTATCATTGTTTATCAAACACTTCTGAGGTTGGAACATTTGTTTTACAGTCTGGGAATGCAGCAACCTGTAGAGGTTGGTTCTATGGCTATGTGTTATGTGACCTAAGGGTGTATAAGAAAACACAGATATGTATTATTTTCATTTTAAATGCTTTATTACCAAAATATTTATAATAGATTGAAATGCAGTATTTATAATAAAGACTGGATTTACACGTGGTTATTGATCATGGTGGTATAGTGATTGCATTTTTAACCTGTGGCTATTGTTTTTTTTAACGGGTTCACCCTTGATAAAGTCAATAGGTTTGATTAGTATATTAATGTAGTGAGCCTAACAAACCAAGTAGACTTTCCTTATATTATTTTTGTGATAACCCTTTGATAAAGCCAATATGCTTTGTGTTTTATATGTTGTGTTTTGCCATGTTATTGTAATTGTAGAACAAACACAACAACAGATATGGTCGTGTATAGAGAAGTTCCATTTCTGGCACTCAATAGACTTGTAAAGACAGCACTGTAAAAAGCAAACATATATATATATATTTCAGAGATGGCTGAGGCATGAAAACGGTACCGAAATAAGAAGCTGTCCTTGAAGTAGGCAATAAAACGAGGTCAGTGTGATGAAGACACCTCCTGAAGCACGCATGGAATCATGAAGCAATGGTATCACTCGGACTCATCCTGCGGCTGGTCCCCAGGGTCATGTGGCCGGGTGCACAGGAGATAGGCTTGGTACGGTCCCCCTATATCCTGTTGCCAGGATGAGAGTGTACGTTTCAACATGGTCATTACAGACCGCCATGTCTTGCAGCCATCCGGCGACAGTAGGGGCCCTGGTATGGCCCCAGTTCATAGCCACTCTACGTTTAACTAGAAGTGCCTTCTCAGTGAGGCACCGAACCTCCGATGGGACCTCCTCAACATAACCCAGAAGAACAATCAGGAGATCCGGCTTCCATGTGTGTCGACTCATGGCGGCTATCGAAGGAGGGCCCCTCACCAAACGTTAAGGATAGGGGGGCAGTCCCATGCAAGGTAGAGGAAGCCGGCATCATCTTCACCACACCATGGGCAATTGTGGGGGACAGAGTGGGTCAATTCTATGTTGCTTCTGTGTGGTGGTGTAGGCCTGATGAAGAAATGTATAATGTAAGAACTTGTGTCTCGTTCTAGTTCATAGACACGAGTGCACTGCAATAGGTCCAGTGGGTTGTTGACCCGCAGTTGTGGTACAGAGTTATTGAGCTTTGAGCCCCAATGCGTAGTGTCTGCAGAAGGGGATAAGCTGCATGAAGCCCGGTAGGGCCCCTATTACCAAATCACAGAGATGAGAAAATATCTATAGTGGTGGCATAGCTGCAAGAGCAAAATTAGTCCATCTAAAGAAAGGTGCCATTGATGTATTGGTGACCCATGTTCAGTAGTGTTATCTTCAGCAGTGTCTTCTCCAGTGCACATTCAAGTGTAAGCAGGAACATTGGGGTTGGAGAAGGTTTGATGGTCGGGGAGTATACGGTGGACCCACCACCTTTATTAGAGAGTGATCTGTAGGCCCAGCCGGTCCAGGCAACAATGCGGATTTCCTTACATGGTCGGGGAGGGCGCGCGGCAGGAGAGGTGCCAGTGGGATTCCATCTGGCTGGGATCACTCTAGACCAGGTGGAGGATACGCGCATTGGGGTGATACAAAATTTGGTAAAGTGACATTGAGCCAATAGATGATAGATTTCAGATTCTGGTATCTCAAACCCCTGATGTTTGTACAGTAGGACTAACACGACTCAGGTGTTCTGCGCTGGGTTTTTTGCCTGGAGTAGCTTCAACCAGAGAGATTGAAGCATGGTAAAAAAACTGTTTTTAAGGGGTATAGCAAGATTTGTAAAAAGATATAACACCATTTTGATTAAAGCTGCTCTGCCTCCCAGAGAGAATGTAAGCCGTAACCATAAATCTGTGTGGCTCGATAGATTGCCCATTACTGGGCCATGATTGAGCTGCACCACCTGTTCGATGGTCTCTGTAGGATAATACCAAGATATTTACCAGAATCCGTAACCCAGCAACCAGGGTATGCTAAGGAGACCAGCGTGGTATTGTCGGTGATGGGAAAGATGTCCGATTTACACCAATTAGTAGAGATCCCAGGGTAAGAGCCGAATCAGACAATTGATGGGACAATGGGACAAGGTTAGTCTCTGGATCTTTAACAAATAGTAGTTTAGTTTAGTTTAAAAGATTTATAAAGCGCGTAACTACCCAAAGGCCTCCCAGCGTTAAAAAAGGGAAGTAAAAGCTTCTGATGCAAAAAATATTGACTGACAGGGGACAGTAAGTTAGATCGAATAAAGGACAGTTTTTATTTTTTTTCCGAAACAGAAGTTCCAAAGGTTCTTGCAGGAGTTCTAGGGGTAGGGAATTCCAAAGGCGCGCTGCCTTGATTGAGAAGGAGTTACCTCCCCATGTAGACCTCTCAAACCGAGCTATGTGCACTAACCGGGTGGTGGAGGATCTCAGCGTTCTAGTGGGGGCATGAAGGCAAATGCTTTGTCTAAGAAAGTAGGGTCCCTTGTTGTGCAGGGCATTGTGAATCATGCATAAGGCTTTAAAGTGAATACGCTTTTTTATTGGTAACCAAAGAAGCGCATCTAAGGCTGGTTTGGCTGAATGGTGTCTCGGAAAATTCATAAGTAGTCTTGCAGCCGCATTCTGTACGACCTGGAGTTTCTTCACTACATAGTCAGGAGAGCTGAGGAAAAGAGAGTTGCAGTAGTCAAGTCGCGAGAGTATCATGGCCTGAATAAGAATTCTTCTGGCTAGAGGGGGTAGCAGCTTGAAGATTTTCCTTAGGGTTCAAAGGAGACCAAGGCAGGAGGAAGAAATCTTTTTGGATTGTTGTTCCGTTGTAAGGCGACAGTCCAGCCAAAAGCCTAGGCTCTTTATATACAGTAGCATATTGTCCGCATACATGGAAACCAAGGAAAAAGTAAGACATCTTTAAATATGTTTGTCTTTAACGACCTGGCAAGGGGGGTCTAATGCCAACATAGATAGCAAGGGGAAAAGGCGTCATCCGCGCCGTACCGTGTGCCACCCAGTATGTAGCCGACGTAAGACCATTTACAGAGACACGAGCGACTTGGTGAGTATATAAGAGTTGGATAAAAAATCTAATATATTTGGGTATAGTATAACGGTGCAGAGTCTCCATTAGAAAAGGCCATTCAAGGGAGTCGAATGCCTTCTTGGCATCGAGCAAAGGCTTTTATCTCAGAGTGAATCTGATTAAGTATCGCGAACAGTGTGCATAGGTTTAATGCCGTGGATATGTGAGGCACAAATCCAGACGCAGAGGGGCAATCATACCCTCAAGTAATAGGGACAGCCTGGTGGGAAGGATTTTAGCAGGATCTTGTTATCACAATTGATTGTAAGAGACACATTTAACGGGATCTTTCTCAAGTTTAGGGAAGAGAGAAATTAGTACTCCCTGCATCGAAGGGGGCAATTCTCCATCTTGCCGCGCTTTTGTGTACACCTCCAGGAGGTGAGGAGCAAGGATATGCTTATACCTTATTGCTTTCTAAAAATTGGAGAATTGATAGCAGGGATGACCTCTCCAAGGGAGATTGGGTGACCCAGAAACTATCAATTTCAATCTTGAAGCCGAAGCAGTGCGACCTCATCTAGACAGCAAGTCATTATAGCCCGGGCCCTGACAGTTGCCGTGGCATAGAGCTGGGAGTTATAGTGTGCAAACTCATAAAGGATAGTTTTGTCTTTGGTAATATCATCTCACACTGGCCTTCCAGTCTGTCAACATGCGATCGATTTCTTTTGCGCCTTGGGAGTCAGGCCAGTGACCTACTAGGCCATTCCCCTTCGTCTTACTGTCTAGCTAAAGCATATTTCCCGAGATGGTATATTTCTTTGTTGGCTAAATCTGGGAATTGATGCAGAAGCTGGTCCTTCTCTCGCAGCAGAGCTCCAGGGTTAGTACCATTGAATCGAGCCTCAAGGGCATGTAAGTCTCATGCGCCGTGAGTGAATTAATTCCGCACGTTCATCAGCAATCCAGAGTGCTCGAATATGACTTGTCGTCCAATATAACCCTTAAAGGCCTTCCAAGTCGTGGCAAACTTAGAAACAGATCCAACATTGATATGGAAGTCCCTCAAATCCACAGTCCGTAGCTGATCTTTGAAGACCGGATTGGGCAGTGAAGATTCTGGAAAACACCAGTATGTAAGGGAGAACTGGGAACAGTGACACTATAAGAAAAATGGAGCCGGCGATTGTCCGAGAGCGTGCATGGCAAGTGACTCCCTTCTAGAACCGATGAGGCAAGTTTCGGAGAGGTGAGCTAGTAGTCAAGGGGAAAAATGAGTTGTTAGGTATGGAGTGAAAAGTGAGATCATTGGTAGATGGATGAACTTTCCACCACACATGGGACAACCAACAGAGATCAATAAGTTCATGTAGGATCCGAACCACAGGCATATATTGAGATCTTCATGGTCCTAAAGAGTCCATCTTTGAATCCAATACTAGATTCATATCCCCCCATTAAACGGTGTCAAGCTGTAAATTGTTCAATCCAGTAAATATATCGAGAAAGCACAGGTGTCAGCAACGCTAATGGAGTGCATTGAGAGCCCCCTCCAGGAGACATCTTCATGTCCCGATGCAGCTTAAAAGGGATACGGGGCGCATCGAGATGCATACTCCCTTCGAGTATAAGTTATAGGAGGAGAAATAGCGATGGGGGAATCATTTGGAAGCAAAACTGCAAGAAGTTTAGGCACCTAGCGCTCGATGTACTAAGATTAGGAATACCGATTTTGTGATTGTGATTCTCTCCGAATCGCAATTAGTAAATTGGTATTCCAAATGTATGAAACTCCTTTGAGTTTCATTAGTGATTCCTAGTGGGTCGCAAATAGACTTAACTCATGCATATTAATGAGGTAGGTCACAATTTACGATCCATTGGGAATCACAGCCACCAGGGAGATGGTGGCCAGCTGGGGTCAGCAGACCACCATGTCTGTGACTGCTTTTTAAAAGAGCAATGTTTTTTAAAAATGCACCCGTTTTCCTTAAATGAAAACAGGATGAATATAAAAAAATAAAACAACATTTTGCAGTTTCATTTTTAAAGATTAGGAAGTGGTCCGTGTGACCACTGCCTGCTCTTAAAAATATTATTTACATTCTCAAAGGGGAAGGAGTTCCTTGGAGACCCTTTCTCTGTGCAAATGCGTTACTACCAGTTGAAACTGGTGTTAAGTATTAACTGTTTTGTGACCGGAATTCGGTCACAAACCTGTAATACATACCGTACTGATTCTGTATTTGGAAGGGATCCCCTGAACACACCCCTTCCATATAGCTAATCACAAAATCCAAATGTGATTCGGTAACAAGACACCGACTCGCATTTAGCCTTTTCTACGCTAGAAAAAACATTTTCCTGCCGCAAACAGCCCATGGACTGAAAGATGCTTTGTACATCTGGCCCCAGGTGTGTTTGCTGCAGGAAAGCAATATTGACATCATGGAGATCCAGGTACACCAGTAAGACTGACCACACAAACATACAACAATCAAATCCAGAACCTTCCTCCCTCCCACACTGTAACCCCAACATACAGTGCTGGCTCCCCAATTACAGAGAAGTCAAAGCAATCAGTGGGTGATACACACCGTGAGGCGTGATGCTGTTGCTAGGCGAGGCAATAAAGGGCTATCCTAATAGAACAAGGGGGCGTGCGGAAGATACTGCCCCCGCACACCCCACACAGTACCAGTTCCCCCCACAAAGGTGGGTGGGGATTCAGAGTATCCGCAGAGTGCCAGCCCAGCCCGATGGCCATGTCCAGAATTACAATAGACGTTGATCAGTAATGAGGGGAGAGGCCAGAAGGTCTATCGGATCGGTCCTCAGGTGGAGGTGCGGGGAGTTTCATTCAGTGTAAATGCGCGGAATTATATAAAAATTCTGCCAGATTCCGTGGAGCTCTGCAATGAGCCGGAATGGGAATTTGGCGTTATTTTCTTAGCACTAAATGCACCCTCGTGCCTTAAAATGGATGCGAGGATGCGGTTTGCCTAAGAAAATTGTGCAGCCAAACACCACAGAGCACTGCAGAGTATGCAAGGGTGTACTGCAGTGTATGCAAAGGTGTACTGCAGAGTATGCAAGGGTGTACTGCAGTGTATGCAAGGGTGTACTGCGAGTATGCAGGGGTGTACCGCAGAGTATGGAAGGGTGTACTGCAGAGTATGCAGGGGTGTACTGCAGAGTATGCAAGGGTGTACCACAGTGTATGCAAGGGTGTACTGCGAGTATGCAGGGGTGTACTGCAGAGTATGCAAGGGTGTACTGCAGAGTATGCAGGGGTGTAACTCAGAGTATGCAAGGGTGTACCGCAGAGTATGCAGGGGTGTACTGCAGAGTATGCAGGGGTGTACTGCAGAGTATGCAAGGGTGTACCGCAGAGTATGCAGGGGTGTACCTCAGAGTATGCAGGGGTGTACCGCAGAGTATGCAAGGGTGTACCGCATAGTATGCAGGGGTGTACCGCAGAGTATGCAGGGGTGTACTGCAGAGTATGCAGGGGTTTACCTCAGAGTATGCAGGGGTGTACTGCAGAGTATGCAGGGGTGTACCTCAGAGTATGCAAGGGTGTACTGCAGAGTATGCAAGGGTGTACCTCAGAGTATGCAGGGCTGTACGGCAGAGTATGCAAGGGTGTACTGTAATGCAAGGGTGTACTGCAGATTGTGCAAGGGTGTACTGCAGGGTGTACTGCAGAGTATGCAGGGGTGTACCTCAGAGTATGCAAGGGTGTACTGCAAGTATGCAGGAGTGTACTGCATAGTATGCAAGGGTGTACTGCTGAGTATGCAGGGGTGCACTGTAGAGTAAGCAGGGGTGTACTGCAGAGTATGCAAGGGTGTACCTCAGAGTATGCAAGGGTGTACCGCAGAGTATGCAGGGGTGTACTGCAGAGTATGCAGGGGTGTACTGCAGAGTAAGCAGGGGTGTACAGCAGAGTATGCAGGGGTGTACCTCAGAGTATAAAGGGGTGTACTGCAGCTTATGTAAGGGTGTACTGCAATGCAAGGGTGTACTGCAGTGTATGCAAGGGTGTACTGCAGGGTGTACTGCAGAGTATGCAGGGGGTGTACTGCAGAGTATGAAGGGGTGTACCGCAGAGTATGCAAGGGTGTACTTTGGAGTATTCAAGGGTGTACTTAAAGTATTCAACGGTGTACTTTGGAGTATGCAGGGGTGTACTGCGGAGTATGCAAGGGTGTACTGCAGAGTATGCAAGGGTGTACCGCAGAGTATGCAAGGGTGTACCGCGGAGTATGCAAGAATGTACTGCGGTGTATGCAGGGGTGTACTGCAGAGTATGCAGGGGTGTACTGCAGAGTATGCAAGGTTGTACCGCGGAGTATGCAAGAGTGTACTGTGGTGTATGCAGGGGTGTACTGCAGAGCATGCAGGGGTGTACCGCAGAGTATGCAAGGGTGTACTGCGGAGTATGCAGGGGTGTACCGCAGAGTATGGAAGGGTGTACCGCAGAGTATGCAAGGGTGTACCGCAGAGTATGCAGGGGTGTACTGCAGAGTATGCAGGGGTGTACCGCAGAGTATGGAAGGGTGTACCGCGGAGTATGCAAGGGTGTACTGCGGAGTATGCAGGGGTGTACCGCAGAGTATGGAAGGGTGTACCGCGGAGTATGCAAGGGTGTACCGCAGAGTATGCAGGGGTGTACTGCAGCGTATGCAGGGGTGTACCGCAGAGTATGCAAGGGTGTACTGCGGAGTATGCAGGGGTGTACCCCAGAGTATGCAGGGGTGCACTGCAGAGTATGCGGGGGTGTACTGCAGCGTATGCAGGGGTGTACTGCAGAGTATGCAAGGGTGTACTGCGGAGTATGCAGGGGTGTACCCCAGAGTATGCGGGGGTGTACTGCAGCGTATGCAGGGGTGTACTGCAGAGTATGCAAGGGTGTACTGCGGAGTATGCAGGGGTGCACTGCAGAGTATGCAGGGGTGCACTGCAGAGTATGCGGGGGTGTACTGCAGAGTATGCGGGGGTGTACTGCAGCGTATGCAGGGGTGTACTGCGGAGTATGCAGGGGTGCACTGCAGAGTATGCGGGGGTGTACTGCAGCGTATGCAGGGGTGTACTGCAGAGTATGCAGGGTTGTACCCCGGAGTATGCAGAGGTGCACTGCAGAGTATGCGGGGGTGTACTGCAGCGTATGCAGGGGTGTACTGCAGAGTATGGAGGGTTGTACCGCAGAGTATGCAAGGGTGACCGAGTGATATCCAGTGGTTTCTAAAGTTTAGAAACCTCTGTATGCCATTTCTCACCTGCCGCTTGCATAATCTGCAGTGATTAAAACGTTTAAACGTTGCCGGGGTGACGAGTGTTCTATGACATGGTTTCTAAAATCTAGAAACCTTTCCATAGTTTGTTATTTAGCTGGTGGAGTAGCAGAATTTTAATTCAACAGTAATTCCTCTTTACGAGAGTAGTGTGGAATTACCGACATTCCTCTGATCCTGCTGGCGGAATTAAAATCTCCACGACCTGTTCTCAGCAGTATCCGATCCAGCTACCGGAGATGTTGGTGCAGACCCGGTGGAAGGAAGAGATTTGCAGCACTTAAGAGCCTCAGCAGCCTGCTAAAGGAAATGGACGTTGCTGCTGAGTTCCACCTTCAGTCTTGCAGGTACAACATGGCATGTTCGACGCCGAAGTCGCGAAGCCTGTGTCGCACCTCAGTACATTCGTGCTAGCCTTTGAAGATCTTTTTTCATTTTAATCAGTAGTTTCTGTCTTTTGCCAGAGAAAGTCACGATATTTGAAAACAAAAACCTCTAGTGAATACCTTGCACCTCCAATGAAGGAAATACCCAAGGAGCATAGTATGAAGATGCAAGCGGTCGGGTGTCTTTTAAATGCGGAATATTTGTCTCTTTTGGTTGCACCTCATTTTATTGCAGCTGCATTTTATGCCATTGTCTGCTGCATTGCATCTCACCACTTTTCCCTTTTTGATATAGACCAGTAACCTCCCTAGTATTTACTTACAAGCAAAAGGGGGTTCATACCTTTTGCTTGAGGAACCATGAATGGGAAGTGACATTTGCGGAGTGTGTTCTTGTAAACAACAAACTTCAACAAGTTAATTACCCACGCTGAGATTTATTCTTTCAGGAATAATCCCCAACATCTCCTGGAATAATTTACACTTATTGTACAAAATCTTCCTATGTAATTCAAGCTTGTCTTCAAGTTGTCAGGAAATCCTCCTATAGTAATCCATACTCGTTTTAAAGTTGTCTTGAAATCATCCAGAACTAATTTGCACTCATTGTTAAGTTATCATGAAATCATCTTTGAGTAATCATCACTCATCCTAAAGCTGTCCTGGAATCATCCATGAGTAATCCACTCTCATCCTGAAGTTGTCACTGAGTATTCCTAGAGTAGTAGGAGATCATCACACACTTAATTGAAGTCATCAGATCATCATCCTGGGGTAGTTTTACTGATGACTCTAGAGTCATCTCATTTAAATATTTCACCCTATACACACACTTCAGGATGGTTTTGGATGACTTCACCAGATCATTACCGCAATAGCCCAGCTGAAGTCATCAGATGACTTCAGAATGACTCCAGGAAGATCTTCCTCTTTGACTTGAGTCAACAGTCTGAGACGATGGAGACCACAGATGGAGAGGGCCTGTTCTCTTGGGCCAGTCAGAGAACAGTGTCCTGGTCCTGAAAATTGAGGAGCCTGGAATTAATGGGTCGGGGGAGCCTCAGGAGAAGGGTAAGGACTGAGCTACCTGTATGCACTCTCCACCAAAAATGCACGCAAAAAATCCTCTTGGCAAAAAGTGATCCAACGGGGATCCAACCCAGGGTGCCATAAGGCCCGTGTTGGTGGGTCCTGCAGTATCCATATGCAGATATTGTTGCACCTAGAGTGTGGTTTTCCTGCTTGGCAGCCACTGACCTTGTGTGGTTGTGCTAATTTCTGAGGACCCGGGATGCTGTTCCACAGCCTCAGTCCATGCATGCGCTCTGTGAGGCTTTCAAGGCAAGGTGGCATGAGTTGTTCTTGGCATCTATTGACTACAAACGGTGGCAAGTTCAAGAAGGATAGATGCAGTGGGATTGGGGGGTACGTCGCACCCCGTAACATGTAAGGGGTTGGCTGCGATATTCCCCTGTTGCAGTGCGCCTTTGCCCACCGTAAGTTATAAGGGAGGGCCCAAGGAATGGCGGCTGGTGGTGAACCCCAACAAACCAGTCCGGTCACCCAAACGTGGATACTGGGTAGAGGGGTGAACCCAGTTCTGTGCAGCCAGGGCCTAGCTGGAGGGCAAGAGCAGATCAAGCAGACTGGAGCAACGGTCACGCAGCCAATATAGAAGGCCTTGCAGGGCTGGATATAGTTTGATAGCACAGGGAAGAGTTTCAGAGGTACAGGAGAGGTGGGAACCCTAGTTAGAGAGGGGATTCCCCCGAAGCATCCAGCTGGGACCACAGACCCCGGTTACCAGGTGCCGCCCTCTGCCCCGCAGGCCATTTCAGAGGGAGTCTCCCTGAGGTCTGGGGCAATGAAATGTTGGCTTGAGGCTTAGAGCTGTCTCACGCATCCATCAACAGCAGGGCTGGTGTCTGTGCCTTCTGAGGTGGAGATTTGTGGTACCTCTGTGTGGTAGCACAGAGTTGTGGAGAACACTTGGCCGACATTGGGGGCGGGCGAGGGATGAGGCCTCAGGCTGCCCGGAAACCCGTGTCACTGCTGGGCCTCCGGGGCAGTGCTTAATTTGTTCTTGTTGTTTCCGGTGCTGAGCACCGGCACTTATTTTTGAGGGCTGGCACTTAGTTTTTTGCCTCAACCATTTACTTCAAGCAAAAGACACATATGGGAAAGACGGAGGAAGAGAAAAACCGAAAAGCGTCACAAAGGCAGACAGCAGAAGGCTGCAAGAGTGAGCTGAAGGGGCAGGGAGTGGCTGTAAATGGATTAAGGAGGCCCAAGATGTCTTCAGGATTATGCCGCCTCAGTATTCCGTGTTTGCACATTTTATTGCAGTAGGCGCTTGTTTAAGAGGAGGGCTTTGGGCACCGGCACGTTTTTGTTTACAAATTGAGCACTGCTCCGGGGCTATGGTTCCTGTGAAATCGGCTATCACAGTGAGCGGCCACCGCAGCAGGAAGCCCCAAAGCAGTGGAAAGGGTCAGCTCTGTACTCTCCACAGGCAAGGGAGGGGAATATTGGTGATGTGCGGCCTGCAACATTGCAGGAGCACTCTGGCCTGTCGGAGCACTGCTCTAGGCCGCCATCATGGTTACCTGCGTGGCCACGCCCCGGTGTGGCTGATATGTTGTTGTGGTGACCACTTCACAAAGCCAATTGGCTTGCTTTATTTGAAGTGATACCCCACAATAGTGAGATGTTCTATGTGGTATAGGTGTGTTTGTGGGGGGTGCACTGTGAGTTCACAATGTCACCTACGGTATTTCAATCTGCCTTACGCACATATTTCTAAGTTAGTGCATTGTATTTAGTACAGTGCATGTGTGAGCCACACTTTTCCTTTTCTGAAGCAGAGACACTGACAGGACAATCATTCATTGAGTGTTATTATTGCGTGCCAGCGAATGGTAATTACTCGCCCGCACCACCTCCCTTGAGTAAGTCTTGGACTGCTCTGCTGCGGCATCCTGTGAGAGTCACGAGGGGGTAAACTGTGGACTGATTATTTGTGCAGGCCTAATTTCTTACAGTCAGTGTTTGGTTCACATTCTCACTCATATTCAATCACCATCACTTACACTGAAATGCAGTTTCAGTCACTCACCCTCCCAGGCCTTCACCCCCTCACATTCATACTATTAAGAGGTCTTGAAGAGACATAAGCGTGGTCTTTTAGTCACTATAGAGCGCTATAAAACACAGTCATTGTCGCACTTAACTTTCCTATGTTTAACCACACAGTCCATGGAACCACTTACCAAGTCACACGGCCTGCATTCACCTAGTCACGCATTAACCTAAAAACACACACACCGTCCAAGAAACTCACATGTACCAATTCACTCCCTGAACTACTGTTTTCACAGATTCACTCCTCCACTCAAACCCATACCAACTAACCCATCGTCTAGCAAACACGTCTAGTAATATAAAGGCCTTGCTTATTAGTTGTCGCAGTGCTGGTTCGGCTCATACCTGTGTGACAAAACTGAATGCAAAAACACACAAACTGGAAAAGAAACTGACGATTTGTTGTCCTGTGACCAGGGGCGGCTCTCCGCTATGGCGGAGAAGCTTCAACCCCCATCCCCCGCCAGCAGCAGTAGCTCAGACCGGCCAAACACACATGCGCACTAGGCTCTCTCCACCCGGTAACGCAGTGCTGGGTTGGAGAAACCAGGCAGAAGCTTCCACTCTGCCTCGGAGCGCCCTGGCTAGGCGCTCCGTCCAATCGTAACCCTGCTTTCATGCTGCCATCAGCATGAAAGCAGCATTAGGATTGGACGCAGCACAGGCTGGGAGCCTGTGCCTGCAGTGCAGGACCAGAGCGGATCGGAGGCGCGATGAAAAAGGTACTTTTTTTTTTAATCATTATTTTTTTTGTCCCCCCGCCAAGCGCTACCCTGCCCTTTTTCCCTATCGCAAGCCGCGACTGCCTGTCACACAACTAACTCAAGTGAATTCAAACACTACCCTCATAATGAGCAAATTGTCCCTGCCCCCCTTCCGCCACACCTGCTAAAAGTGTCTTTGTTATCTCTCCATCTCTCCTTACAGCGCTTTGATCACACGTACAACTGCAGGCACTTGTTACAGGTGTGAAATGCAACAACTGCGTGATCTAAAGAGACAGAAAACTACATTTCCATTTCGGTTGCACTGAAATCTTCTTGGAAGCACTTAGCCTGCCATATCATAAAACAGACACTTTCTGACACCTTCATTTTGGAGGCTGTTTACTTGCACATGAAGTGTTGTGTGCCTTACACCGCCTGACACAACAGTTCAGCCTGGCATGGGATTTCTCAGTGCCACTCACCAGATGGACTGGTGTCACACAGCATTGGGCTGTGGCACATATGTTTGCCTGCTGAGGACTCCTCTGCTTTTCTCGTTGGCACATACTTGAGTTTCTGTGGTCTGAAATAAATTTGCTCTAAATTGATATTGTAATTGCATTTTTATAGCACTTACTATCCATGTCGAGGGGCTGGATCACTTTGTAGCAGACCATGAAGCTTTAAACTGTTATGGGGTTTTACTTACTGAACAGCCTGTAAAAGTTGATGCTTTTTGCCTCACATATTTCTCGGAATCACTGAGCAAATATCACCATTTAACCCTAAGCTGGGTCAGACTGACAACCTCAGTGGCTGCGGTAATTTTAAGAGGTAGGGGAGGGGAAAGGTGGCACACATACACCTCACTCACACCCATTTATTCACACACGCACACACACATTCATTCACAACACTCACTAACAAATAAACATACATTAATACATGCATGCACGCACACAACAAACATTTAAAAAAACTATCTGAGCAGCTCCGACAGGGAAGCCTCGGAGGTCCCAAGAGGGTTGGAACTGCTGCCTTCCCTCATTGGCTGGCCTAAGGTCAGTGAGACTCCTGAACTCATCCCACTATGTGACAAGGTGTCACTGATTGACACTCGGCCCTGGGCGCTTAAGGGCTTAAAACTGAAGTGCCCAGGTCCAAAGCAATCAGTGACGTACCCCCTTCACCATGAGGGGGAGGGCCTCGTGGCAACTTTGCTAGACTGAAGAGGTCACGCCCACAGGGCTGTGACTTATTCAGCCCAGGAAAGTTCAGCTCAGGCAGCCAGGAGTCTGCGCATTTAACGCATGTCCAACTCCTGGCTGCCTGACCTGAACCAGAAGAGTATCTGTCAGGCTGACGTTTGTTCAGCCTGACGGATACTCTTCACGTCAGGAGAAAGGTAGGGGGTCGTGGCCGCTGCTGGACGACCCTGACTCCCTTGGTGCGTCATGGGACTGCTACTTCCGCTACACCAGTTTCGAAGATTTCAGTTCACCATTGGCTACGAGATGAATTTCCTCTGTATCCATCTAACGTCTTGTCTTACACAAACCAAGGTATTCTTACCTTTCATGTTTTTATAATCAGTAGTAATTTTGAACATTGTAACTCTGTCCAGAAAGGTGGTTACCACAAGGTCACAGGAGCCAGGCAGACATCGATGCTTCCACGTGCAAGGTCTCTTTTCTGCAACCCCACCATGTTATGTTATATTATATTACATTTTATTGAATTGTATAGCACACTAATCACCCAAGAGGGTATCCAGGCGCTTGGGCAGGTGTATGTGTGTGGCCCCAAGGTGCTTATATGAAGAGCCAGCTCTTCAGCTTGTAGCAGAACTCAAGCAGCGAGGAGGAGCCTCTGATGTGTGGAGGGAGATCGTTGCATGTCTAGGGTGCAATGTTGGAGATGAACGACCTCCAGTATCGCTTTTGCAGATGCTGGGAGTGTGCGAGAGTGAGGCACAGCGTACGTGTCTGGTGAGTTGGTGAAAGTGTTCAGGTGTTGGTGAGGCTGTTCAGGTATTCTGGCCGTGTGTTGTGTAGGGCTTTGTATATGTGTGTGAGAAGTTTGAATTGGCTGCGCTTGCAAATGGGGACCCAGGGAAGCTTCCTGGCACGCGGTGTGATATGGGCGCCGCAATATCAGTCTTATAGTGGTTCTCTGGATCGTCTGGAGTCTGTGTAGAAGTTGTTTGGGGATTTCAGCATGGAGAAGGTTGCTGTGGTCCAGCCTACTGATGATGAGTGCTTGCATGATGGGCCGTTTGGTGTTCTGAGACAACCATTTGAAGATCTTTTGCAGCATACGTAGGATGTGGAAGCAGGAGGTGCACACTGCGTTGACTTGAGCCGACATGTTGAGCTTGTCATCTAGAATGATCCCTAGATTTCTTGCGTGGTCTGTGGGTGTTGGTCCTAGCTCCGACAGCCTCCAAGTGGAGTCCCAAGGAGAGGTCTTGTTGCCGAAGACCAGTACTTCCGTCTTGTTGGAGTTGAGCTGCTGGCAGTTGGTTTGCGTCTAGACTACTACCATGGTCATGAACTTGGTGAAGTTGGTTATGGTGGTGGTTGTCTTATTTGTCAGGAACAGGATGAGTTGGGTCTCGTTGGGGTAGGAGATGACAGTGATGTCTTATGAGCAGATGGTTGGCGAGTGGCAATATGAATATGTTAAAAAGAGTGCGGCTGAGGGACGATCGTTGTGGGACTCCCCATATCAATTTCTTGGCCTCTGATGTGAAGGGGAGCAGCTTGATTCTTTGGAATCTTCCCGATGTGAGGAAGGATCAGATCCACTTGAGAGTGGATCCCTGTATGCCAGTCTCATGGAGTCTTCTGATGAGGGAGTTATGGGAGACGGTGTCGTAGGCCGCAGAGAGGTCGAGCAGGATGAGTGCCGTTGTTTCTCCTCGGTCCAGGAGGGTTTGATTGTCGTTGGTGGCTGCGATGAATGCTGTTTTGGTTCTGTGGTTCTTTCTGAATCCTTATTGAGTGTTGTCTAGAAGATGGTGAAGATCGAGGTGAGTTGTGAGTTGCTTGTTGATGGCCTTTTCAATCACTTTATCTAGACAGCAATGAGATGGGTCGAAGTTGCTCATTTGATTCAGGTCTGCTGTGGGCTTCGTGATGAGGGTGTTAATATCTGCAAGTTTCCATTCATCCGGGAAGGTGACATACAAAACGGAGGTGGTGATGATGTGAGTCAGAAAGGTGCTGATTGGTGATGTTCCTGTTTGTAGGTATTGTGGGGGCAGGGATCCGTTGGGGCCCCGGAATGGATGGTTCACATGATTGCTGCAGAGTCGTTCCTGGTTAGGGTTGTGCATTAAGTCAGGTGGTTGTCTTGGTGTGTAAGGTAGCCACCTGGGGCTGGTGCCATTGATTATTACAAGTGTGAGTGCAACTTACACCTGCCATGAGGCCTGTCCACTTCTGCTGCCTTTACTTCAACAATTTTGTGTGTGTGAGGGAACATTGCACCACTTTTGCCTGCAGCCTAACTGCACCGATGGTGCCCCTGTGGAACCTGTTTTGTGCATGTGAAGGAAGCTTGCACCTTTTCTGTTTGCAGTCTAACTTGTGCATGAGTAAATCTTGCACCGATGCTGCCCATGCTGAACCTGTTTTGTGAATGTGAAGGAAGCTTGCACCTCTTCTGCTTGCACACAAACTAGTATCCGTGAGAGCGGACCTTGCACTGTTACTGCCCTTACTGCACCTCTTTTGTGTATGTGAGGGACACTTGCATCATTTCTTCCTTCACTCTAACTGGCATCTGTGAAAGTGAATCTTGCAGCGATGCTACCCCTGCTATAGCTTCCTTGTGTATGTGAGGGAAGCTTACACTACTTCTACCTGCACTCTAACTAGTCTGTGTGTGACTGATCCTTGCACGGATGATGTCCATGCTATATCTGTTTTGTGTATGTGAGGGAAGCCTGCACTTCTACCTGCACTCTAACTAGTATCTGAGGGAGTGAACATTAGACTGTCGCTGCTCATGCTATACCTGTGTGGTGTATGTGAGGGAAGCTTGCACCTCTTCTGCCTGCACATTAACTAGTCTGTGTGTGAGTAAATGTTGCACCCATGCAGCCCATGTTATATGTACTGTGTGTATGTGAGTGAAGCTTGCACTTCTGCCTACACTCTGCGAGACTGAACCTTGGCCTGTCGATGCTCATGCTATACCCGTTTGGTGTATGTGAGGGAAGCTTGCACCTCTTCTGCCTGCACATTAACTAGTCTGTGTGTGAGTAAACCTTGCACCAATGCTGCCCATGTTGAATGTGCTGTGTGTATGTGAGGGAAGTTTGCACGCCAGGCGCACAGGAGGTTGTAATTCTGTGTGTGGGAAGCTTGCACTGCCGATGCCCATGCAGTATCTTTCCGTTCTTAGAACATCTTTTCAAGATCCCTGACACTGTAGATGCTCACATGTCTCATTGTTTATTTGTGCGCATCCTGCCGTGAAGAATAGACAGGACACAAAGCTCTCAGCACAGGCCTTGGGGAGAGGGACTGGAACTGTGTCAAGACCAGCCTCGGAAGCGCTCCAGCCAAGCATCCCTAAGTAAAACATTAGACAATAGATGGGACCATCAGAGTCTGACTGCATTACATGCGCCTCGCGACGGTCCAGTGGGCAGCTCCGGGACATCCTTTCATCAAACCGGATGTGGGGCTGCAGACGAGCCGGGCAGCTAAAGAGCGCAGAGATCCGATGATCCTGGCCCGCAGGCAGCGCAGCTTTTCAGCCGAGGCCTTCCTTTCAGCTTGAGGAAGCATGCTTGGTAATGCGCCCTAGTTCACCCACAGTAGTGACCTTCCCAGCTTAGCGCCTACAGACGCAGCGCCTGGAGTGGAGCCCGCAGATTTTGCTGCAAAGAGCGTGCAGCCAGTCCCTTTCTAATCAGCACTGGATATGTGCAGTTGTGGGTAGAAACCTTCATTCCCCGGGTGCGGATTTAACTTCCACGTTTTTCCGGGAGTCTTAGCGCGACCCGCGTCCCGGATTTACCGGGAGAGTCCCTGCTTTTCACCAGCTCTCCCGGCAGGTTCAAGCAAATGTGGCTCCCGTCCCAGCTGTGGAGAGAGTTGACTGAAAACAGAGGGAGGCATGTTTTTGTGTGTTATATTGCAGGGCTAGTTAGCAGCGATCATACAAAGCCAATTTAATTCAAATGTACCTTCCTGTGTTTAAAACACTGCATTTTTTACGTTCTTAAAGCCTCTTCTGTGATTTTAGGCTGATGAGGGCTGTCATTCTGTGACACTTTGTTGATATGAAATTGTAGTCCTTCGTTTAGTTTTGTGAAATGTCCCGGTTTTTGGGATGCAAAATCTGGTCACCCTAGGGCAGTGGTCTTCAAAGAATAATTTTATTAAACCGGCAATGTTTAAATATGTCTAGACTTATTTAAAGACTGCAGTTAAATTCTGTTAAAGATGTAAAAATGCAATCAATTACATGATCTCAAACGCCCCCTCCCCACAACCCCATGAGCCTCGTGACCTGGGCTGCGCCAGGATGCCAAGCAGCGCGCGCCTTTGCACTGCTCAGAGCTGTGCCGGGTGTGTACAGCTCATCAAGCCCTCGTTCTCTCTTAAGCACCTCCCTGGTCCCTCTGCAGCCCCTGAGCTGCCTGACCATGACATCTGCATTATAAGAACACCACAGGAAGCTGAATGTTAGATGTGAGATCAGCAGCTATGCACGCGCCATCATGCCTCAGGCCTACTCACCAGCAAAACACAGGAACCTCGCACAAGAATAAAACTCAAAGCCTGCAAGTGTCCTGCAGGACAGAAGAATGGTGCCTCCTCAATAAAATGTAACAAAAATGCATTACATTAGAATACAGCAGGTTGTTACACGTTTTCAGTGCTGTGAGGCAGTGGCATAACCAAATTGGAGGGGGCCCCTGCACAAAACACGCAGAGTGGGGCCCTCCGGATTCCCTCAGGCCAGGTGCCATGCTGAGGGGGGCCCCGCACCGCAGAGCCTGCAGGGGCCTTTGTTAGGCCACTGCCCTGAGGCACTCCATACGGTGCAGCCAAATATACATGAAAACAACACATTCTGGTTTAGGGATATTTATGACTTTCTATCAATGCACATGTTTGCTATGTGCACGCACACGTTTGTGTATATTGGCGAGTATTGTGCCTTTTGAAATCTCTGAAGGGTATTCGGGTATTTCATCCTTCCAAGACTAAGGAAATGGGTTTCACTGATTTGCTGGAGGGACACTTGATAATTACAGTGCTGTAATATGGCAACATCTAATGTAGTGGGCACTGGTAACTCTGCAACGGACCACACCCCATTACATAGATCAGCGCCCCCCCCTCCCTGAAGCCCCATAGTACATAGTCCCTTCCAGCCACTCTAGTCATCTATTCAATCACTTACGAGATACCACAAAGCCCTTACAAACATTATTATGAATGCATTACAAACAATCAGAGGTACATGTATGGAACTGGGTCCTTGAATTCAGAAGCATAGACCTGATAACCTATATCCCACTAAACTAAACGGTAACCTCTGTCTCCCGTGGTACTGTGCTACTCGACGTAAAGCGCTCTAACGCCTCGTCAGGGATGGTAGGCACTATATCACAGCAGCTACAATGGCATATATGTCTGTTTATAATAAAAACAAGGTGTCACACTGGTTGCTGTGACCCTATAGACCAACTTCAGAGTTTTCTGTGGGATGATAATGAGTTTATTGAAAAGCATCTTAAGTGATGTGCTATGACTTTCTGGCACCCAAGGTACCTCAGTCCGTCTATCTCTAAATAGGGTGGATTTTCTGATGTACTTACATTTAAGGCCCCATGTCAGTCAGATGGTCAGTGGAAAGCTTCCTTCAGCAGAGGAAGAAATGACCCCACCATCAGAAACATGGCGGTCTCCTGGCTCTAAGCAGAGCGGAAGGCCCACCAGTTTGGCAGAAGCCATGCTAAGTTATGCTTTTCTTGAATGAGTATGGATACTTTTATGATCAGTTCAGTTTGTAAGCGTTTAGTTGGCTCCTGTTAATGTACGTTATGCAGCTGCCATATACACCTACATTGGTGCCTGTGAATGTACATTCATCCATCTGAATTCTTTACAGCAAATGAACATTAATACAGTCAGGTGTACTTTCTTGGTTTAAATGTACACTGGTTAGAATGGTTTTGCGTTTTACGTACACTCAGTACAATAAATGCATTTCATTAGGCTGCGTCCTTATGTGCTGGATAGCTAATGAAGGCGATTTCCCGCCAGTTCCACTATGTAACACCCATTGCATGTTTATTGGAAAACAAACCGAGCCCACCGAGCTGGTTTTGGCAATGGCTTTGTAAATTGCAATATTCTATTCTAATTATTGCAATATTCTATTCTAATATTTGTATAGCAATTTCCAATCCCTAATAATGCCTGAAAGCGTTTTCTGGGTGCTAGGTTAGGCATATTGTTGGAAATGGGGTCTCTAGTTGGCAGAGGTATACACCCTTGTCCAAGTAGGGACCCCCATCCTAGTCAGGGTAAGTGCCACACAATCCACATTATCCTGTGCCCACCCTCTGGTAGCTTGGCACTGAGCAGTCAGGCGTCACTTACAAGGCAATGTGTAAAGTGTTTGTGCAATAACTCAGTCATGCGGCTGGGGTGGCTGGTTGCAATATAACAAAGTTAACTGAAGTAAGGGAGTCTTGGCACCAGTGTGCTTCGCCATCAGCAAGGATGGGAAGAGATGTTCAGATTAGTGAGAGAATCTCAAGAAGAACTGTAATGCTTCCATTTTCTTACGATAATGGCATTACTCCTACTCCTCCTCCCTCGCCTTCCTTTTAACCAATGAGGCCTCCCGCCTCCCCCTAGACCCTCCCATCCCCTTTCAAAACCCCCCCCCACCCTTATCCCCTCCTGTACAAAAACCAAGCCCAAGCCGCAACTCGGACAGTCCGTACCGGGAGGGTGGGAGGGAACGGAAAAGGAAGGCGAGGGAGTAGGACTAGGAGTAATGCCATTATCGTAAGAAAATGGAAGCATTACCTCCCGTCCCTCCCTCGCCTTCCTTTTAACCAATGAGACATAGCAAGAAAACACACAGGAGACGGACACCGAGTTGCAAGACCTTTATTTAATATCCTGCACCAAGAACATCCCCCAACATTATCTCATAGAGGATAAGACCCGGTGACCTAGCACCGACTCCAAACTACCCAAGTCAGACAGCCTATAATGACGCACAAACGTCGAAGGGGAAGCCCAAGTGGCGGCCCTGCAAATTTCCACCACCGAAGTCCCCTGAAGCTCTGCCACCGTAGCCGCCATGCCTCTGGTAGATCTCCCCTGAATCCCTAGAGGAGGAACCACCTCTCTCAAGGAATAGGCCAACAGAATTAAAGATCGAACCCACCGACTCAAGGAAGCCGTGGAAGGCTTCTCACCTTTGCGAGCCGGACCAAAATTAACAAACAGTGAATCCCCTTTACGAAAAGGAGCCACCACCCGCAGATACTCCAACAACACTCTACGTACATCCAACGAATGCAAACGGACCTCCTCCCTTGATGAGGGATTCGGACAAAATGAAGGAAGAATGACCTCCTGCCGGGAATGGAACGAAGAATTGACTTTAGGAATAAAAGACGGAACCGGAACCAGAACCACCCTATCGGGAAAAATCTTACAAAAAGGAAAGGAACACGCCAATGCCCCCAATTCCCCCAACCGACGAGCCGAAGTAATGGCTACCAAAAAGAACGCCTTCAAAGATAGATGTCGCAAATCACAGTCCCCCAACGGTTCAAAAGGGGCCTCCGTCAACACATCCAAAACCAAGGACAGATCCCATGAAGGAAAAGAACGTACCGGGCGAGGAAATAAATTAACAAGCCCTTGAAAAAATCTAGGCATCAATCGCCCTTCATCCTGAAGATTACGCCATGGTCCTCTGAATGCCTGAATAGCCGCCCACTGTACCCGAAGAGATGCCACTGACAACCCTAAATGAGCACCATCCTGCAGGAACTGCATCACCTCAAAGATAGAAGCGCAGGTAGGATCCAACTTACAACTTAAGCACCAAGACGAAAACACCTTCCACTGCCTACCATAAGAAAGCAAAGTGGAACGTCTCCTTGACGCCAGCAAGGTAGAACTCAAAGCCACCGGCACCCCTAGACCTGTCAACCCCCTCCGTTCAACTTCCAGGCCGTCAAGTGTAACCTCCTCAATGACCCCACTGGGAGGCAGGGAAACTCCAGGGGAGACGGACAAAGAGGCAGAGGCCACATCCTCCCCTCTGCCATCAGCATCAACAATGGGAACCAATTCGCTCTCGGCCAAAGAGGCGCAATTAGGATAACCCTGGACCCCAGATCCCTTACTCGTAACAGAAATGCCCTGAGTAGTTGAAAAGGAGGGAACGCATACAAAAGGCCCTGCGGCCAAGGACATGACATCCCGTCCACCTCCCATGCTTGGGGACACCGAAACCGGGAGCAGAAGCGCTCCACTTTCGCATTCCCTACTGACGCAAACACATCCAGCACTGGAAGACCCCAAAGCCGAACCAGATGCTGAAATAGAGACTTCCGGAGAGAGAAAAGTTGGGAGGAAGGAATCACTCTGCTCAGCAGATCCGCTCGAACATTTACCACCCCCCGAATGTACGTAGCCCTGAGAGAAGGAACCCACTCCTGAGCCCACACAAAAATCTCCCTGACTAGATTGAACAGAGCCCTCGACCTGGTCCCCCCTTGCCGATTGACATAAGCCTTGGCCACTAAGTTGTCCGTGCGAACCAGAACCGCCGACCCCCCTCAGGGAATCCTGGAAATGGACCAGAGCCAGGAGGAAAACTGCCCGCAATTCGTGCCAATTCGAAGACCGACTCGCCTCCCGAGGGGACCAAAACCCCTGAATCTGAGCCGACTCCATCCATGCCCCCCATCCTGAGAGGCTGGCATCCGTCGTTACCACCACGGGTCTCAGAGGTGATAAAGAAACCCCTACCCTCAGATGGGCAGCCTCCAACCACCATTGCAACTCCCTGCGAATCAATCTGGACCCTGGAACCCTGTCCTTCAGAGAACTGGACCCTGGTGCCCACCTTCTCAAGAACCAAGTCATCAAGCACAGGAGATGGAAACGTGCCCAAGGCACCAGAAAGATCACCGACGCCAAATGACCCTGCAGACGCAACCATAGAAGAGCTCGGGGAGCAGACAGTAACAATACCTTCTTTACCAAAGCCTGGAGTACACCCAACCTTTTTTCTGACACAGTCACCAACCCTAGAAGAGTCTGAAACCGAGCCCCCAGAAAAACCAGATCCTGGGACGGCACTAAGTTTGACTTCTCCCAATTGATTAAAAACCCGTGGTTTTGCAGGACCCCCAGAACTTGGACCACCTGCCTCTGCAAAAGGTCTCGTGATGGGGCATGAATCAAAATGTCGTCTAGATAAGGATGCAGAAACACCCCTTCTGAATGAAGCAAAGCCACTAGAGGAGCCAGCACCTTTGTGAAAATTCGAGGAGAAGATTTTAGACCGAAAGGCAGAACGCAAAACTGATAATGGTCCCGACCCACAGCAAACCTCAGGAACTTTTGAGAGGATCTTGCCACAGGCACGTGTAGGTAAGCATCCTGCAGATCCATTGACACCAGAAAGTCCCCTTGCCTGACCAATGGAAAAATAGTCTGAATGGACAGCATGCGGAAATGCACTGTCCTGATCCAGGTATTCACCTCCTTTAGATTGAGCACTGGTCGAAATCCCCCTGAAACCTTCTGCACAAGAAACAAGACCGAATAAGTGCCCTGACCCCGTTCGTCTAGCGGAACGTGGGAAATGGCCCCCTTGACCAGTAAGTCTCGCACTCCGTCCAATAATGCCCTTCTCCGTGACCCCTCTGAAGGCAGAGGAGTGGGACGAACCCCTGAATCTGGAGGAACCACAACAAAATCTATGACATAACCATTGGACACAATGTCTAGTACCCAATGATCGGTTACACTGTCCTCCCAAGCTGAAAGAAAGTGACTCAATCTTCCCCCAACCGGCCCTCTGCCAGGCCCACAGTGATTGTCAGGACCCCTTCTTGAAACCACCCCGGGTCGCAGGAGCAGACTTCTTAGGCGAAAAACGCGGCTGAAAACGCCGTTTCCTAAATGAAAAGGATTTAGCATCCCTAGAAGGAGAAGATCTGGAATGCTTCTTCCACCCTTTACTCGAAGAAGAGCCCCCTTTCTAAGGTAAGGCATGCTTCCTCTCCTTAAATGCCTTGGAAAGCATGGATGGTAATTGATCTCCAAACAGGTTATGGCCCTCAAACGGCAGTCTCAACAAGGCCGCCTTTTCCCCTGGATCAGCCTTCCAGGAACGCAACCAGAGGGATCTACGAGCCCCAATCAAAGAACCGGATGCCAGAGCCGAAGTACGGACCACATCTGAAGACACATCAGCCAACAATCTGGCCTGCTGCTCCATGCCAGCCAGGAGCTCTGAACACTCCGCCCCCTCCTGTACAGCTACCGCCAGTTTATCAAAGTCTTGAACCAATGACTGTGACGCATAAGCAGAATAAATCCCTGCCTTCAGCGCTAGATTCTCCGCAGCAAAAGCCCTCTTAAGACCCGAATCCACTTTACGGTCTATGGCATCCGTAGGCACACAATCCTCCGGATTGACTGCCGTCTTGCCAATCAGAGTAGCCAAAATAGAGTCCAGGCGAATAGAAGGAGGCAAAACCTCCTCACCCTCAAGTAAGTAAAGTATCTGAAGGAATCGAGGAACCTGAGCCTTCTCCACATCCTTCCACTCACGAAACACCATATCCTTCACAGGTCCCTGGAAAGGCATGGCAAACTTCGAAGGTGTCTGATATTGAGGAAATAAATGAGAATCCGAGTTTGTAGGTTGAAACACTGGGAAACCCAAATTGTCTCGAACATGTGCCATCACATCCCACATTTCTTCTCTGGAAACATATTTTCCCCCAGATGACGTCGACGGGGCCTCATCCTCACTCTCTGATGAGGATTTCCTTGCCGCTACCGATGAAAGCGCACGCTTAGCCTGACCAGACCTGGCCACGCCTGTTTGCAGTGCCCTGGTAACAGCTACCTCAATCATATCCTGCACTTCCTCTCTAGACATGAGGGGAGTACCTCTGTCAGGAACCTGAGGGTTCTCAGGAAGAGCCATGCTATCCTCACCTCCCTCCTCCGAGGAGGAAGAAGAGACAATCCTACGTCTCTTTGCTGCAGCTTTCGGCATGGTAAACCACAAAATCACACCAACTTCATTCCCAAAAAACTGCCTATATATGGGACCATGGTCCTCCCCCCAACAGGGCTCCACCAATCCCTAAAACGGCAACATCTTTCTAAAATCCATAAAAAACCACGGGCCGAACGCCCGTCCTACCTGCATCACAAACATGAAGGTCCTCGGTTCCTCGCGGCTCCGCGGCGCGGAAAACCGGAAACCAACGCCCCAGCCACAGAGGGCCGTCTGACCCCGTCAGCCGGCCCCCAGAACACGCCTCTCGAGCAGCCATGCTGCTCGTACAAGCCGCGCCCCAGCCGTAGCACTCCTCGCGGAGCTCCGCGTCCCGAGGAGTGCCTCCTTCGATGACCTCCAGGCCCCGCCGTGCAGGTGAGAAAGGGAAAAGAAATACGTCTAGTGTGGGCTAGACAAAAGAACAGGAGGGGATAAGGGTGGGGGGGGGGGGGTTTGAAAGGGGAAGGGAGGGTCTAGGGGGAGGCGGGAGGCCTCATTGGTTAAAAGGAAGGCGAGGGAGGGACGGGAGGTAATGTGTGTTACCCCCAGGCAAGCTTAAACCTACAAAACAAAGAGAACTGATTTACAAAATCTAGGTGCCTGATGCCAGGATGACGGGCCAAGGGGGGTGGCCCTGCCTCCTCCTGGCGCTGACGGGTGCAGGATGGGCCCACCCTTGGCCCGAGTGTGGCCCGCTCGCGGCCAGTGCTGCGGCTCCGATGTGCGCGCTTCATAGCGCTAAGTGGCAGCAGGTTGCGCGATCCTTCATTCTTTGGGCCTGTCCTGCCTCGTGGAAGAAGGTAACCTCTTCTGGGATTTCCCACCTCTCTTTTCTGATCATAATGCTTTGAAAGTGAGTTTCTTTGAGAAAAGGACAGCAGCGAGGAAGGGCGTACGGAGATTAAATGGTGACTTTCTAAAAGACAAAACAATTTGTCCCCAGTAAGAGAGGCCCCATTAACCATTAGAATTTATAAAAATGTAGTGTTCACTCGGGGATTTTGGGGACTGGGGGTAGTGGGTACTGTAGTGTCCTGCTGGACACGTTCTAGTGTTTGGCCAGCCTCTCTGCTGAGGGCTGGCCTCCCACATACACCCCACACCCACCCAACACAGGCGTCACCGGTCAGGTGACCCTGGCAATAAAAGGGGCCGGGCGCACGTGCCCAGGGCCAGTTCCAGATACCAAACACCAGTGTCCGTGTCGTACATTCTAGTAGCATGGGGGCCTAGGGCCCCAACACTACATTGGCGACGAGGGCGGGTACAGCAACCCCACGTGGCCGCAGACGACTACTTCCCTCATGGAGGGAACAGGAAAGTAAACCAGTGGAGAGACTGGTGCCCGCTGTGAACCCTGAAAAAATGAAGGGAACGGGAGCGACATCCCCCACACACCGAGCATGAGGTGAGCCCGGGGGTATAAGCAAAAAGCCCCATCTGACAATAACCAACGCGGCCCGCAGCTCTGAGAAAACAGTTGCGGCCGCAAACAGAAAAGTGCGACGGTGCTAAAAAGCACCCAGCAAGCGGTGCGGCGACCACAGCACTGCCAGGACGGCTGTGATCGCCGTGAACAGGACGCCGCTATTGCGCACCAAAAGAAGCGTGCGATAATGCCCAAGGCCGCCCCCGTGTCGAGTGCAGCGCGGCCGGCAGCATGTGGGAAGGCTGCTGGGCCGCATAATGTGCACATATGGTGCTGTCACGCACCACAACGCAAAATAAAGAATGATCCAGGGCCGCCCCGCAGCGCTAGGAAAGGCAGCTGCGGCGGCCGCGGGTGAGAAATGCGATGGTGCTCCCAGGCACCAAAAGTACATGACACACGCCAGAGAGCATGAAGTAAAGCTGCCCCAATGAAGCTGAACAATGGTGCAAACACGCACCGAAACAAAGTAAAATATAAGGTGCAGACACGCACCAAAGTGCAAGAAAATGCCCAGGGCCGCTCCCTCTACAAGCGACCCGACCGAGAGGTGCTGACCTGCACCAGAATAAAGAAAAGCCCAGGGCCGGTCCCCCACCCTCTTTTTTTTTTCTGAAAAGAAAATGTTGAAATGCGGCCCGCAGTGTGAGGAAATGCTGCGGCCGCGTAATGAAAATGGTGCTGGCCTGCACCCAACTGACAGCAAAATGCCCAGAAATGCGTGGGAGTAAGTGGAGAGGTGCTGACACGCACCTAAAAGAAATAATCAAAGTGCCCGGAGCCCCCACACCCCTCACAGAACCTCAGGCTGTCTGCCTGCTGCCGGCCTTTTCAAACGAGGCTGAACAATGACATTTACATTTTACAAGAAAAAAAAAAAAAGACAGAAAAGTGCAAAAAAGAAAAACGTCACTTACCTGCCGCTCCAGTCACCAGCAAAAGCCCCCACCAGCCTGAAGAACTCCTCAGCTGCATGGCTTCCAGCATGGTTTCGGCATCTGCTTTCAAAACAAACGAAGCCGTAGGAGGAAAGACTGTCCTTCAAGGTGGAAAAGGAGTGCACTAGTGGCATCCAGTGGCCAAAGTCGGTACTGCAACATTTTCTATGTTAAAGAAAAAAAAAAGAAAAACAGCTTTGTTAAAAGAAAGTCTACAGCAACACCCAAGAGAGTGACTGCACAAGACTAACAGCGCGCCTACGGAGCAAAATGGCGCAGAAGACGGAAACGGCGCAGAAGATGACAACGACGCGAACAACGCTACACAGGGACAGAAAGGACTACAGCTGTCCCAGCCAAGCTGCAACGGTGTGAAATGAACGCAAGTGCCACGTGAGGCACAAGGAGAGCGCGCATGGACTGCGCAGCCCCTGGCGGCCATCCACCGCCATCGCCGTAAGAGCACCACATGTCCCAGCAGTGATGGACATCACCACAGGACAAGAAAGGGACATGCCAGGCGCTAACAAAGGACGCCCAGAAAAAAAAAAAGAGACTATGTCACATGCGCAGAGAGCTGCGCCAGAGAACGCGATGACTAAGGCAACGCCCGCGAAGATGGAGAGAGCACCCGAGAGCGTGACGTAACGCACGGGACGAGAGGCCGTGCCAGCCGGCCTTTCTGCAACACAAGATGGCCACCGTTGGCCCATCACACAGCAGGTCGAGAGAAGCAACCAACCCCTGCAAAGCACACCCAGGTTCAAGTAGGACCCAGTGCCAAGAAAGCACTGCCTTGAGGCGCAAGCACTGCGCCCTCAAGTGAAGAGGAAGCGGAAAAGAAAGTGACCCATCGTCACTGCCCTGCAACGGGCCAGAGACTCAGCAAGGAGTGTCCTCCCCCACATTGCCTCAAGACGGAGTCGGCAGAGACTCGCAACAGGCAAGAGGAGAGTCGCACAAGGAGTGTCCTCCCCCACGCTGCCTCAATACTGAGTCGGCAGTGACTCACAACAGGCAAGAGGAGAGTTGCACACCCCAAATGGCACGATGCCACCCAGCAACACTGAGAAACACCTAGTCCTTGGACAGGAGAGGAAAGGACCTTCTAAAGGTCCACACAACAAAGGAGAAGAAAGCGTGGCGCAGCACCACGCTATGAAGAAGGAAGAAAGAAGATTGTGTGACATCACCTGTCACACTGCAACACCTGACGACCACAGAAGAACAAGAACGGAAGATCAACAGGGTGGAGAGTTGGAGGACTCATGCAACAAAGAAAGAGTGCACCCACAGACAAGACCGCCACAGGGGTGCGGGGACGTCACTGGAGACAGCTCAGCGGGAGTACCAAACGTAAGACGCCATGTGCGAACAGCGTACTTGACCCACGCTTCACAGTGTGACCGTCCAAGCCACCTGTCACCGGCTGCTTAAAGCAGATGGCATCACTGCCAGCATCTGCACATGAGGAAAAGAAAGACTGCACTAGCTATGGCGAAGTACCTCCAATCACCCTCACTCCAGCAACATCACTTGTCGTCCAGGTCTCCGAATGGCAAGCACCATCATTGCCATGTGCATCACGGTATCCATCAAAGGAGCAGTTAAACAACCAGACTGGAATCCTACACCTCTGCTTTAATGCTCTGAAGAACCAGTCAACCAATGACCAACTGCTCGCCCTGACTGTATCCTGCTCTCGGTGACAAGAGCAAGTCGTGACCTAGACCCATCTACCCCTGCAATTGCACGAGCGACTAGGCAGTGGCTCCTAGGAGGTCTTGCAGCTGCCCTATGTGGCACACAAGCAGCCCCAACGCAGACCATAAGCAGTCCCGTGACAACCCAGACAAGGGGCCTCTCAAGCTTGAGAGAGGACTGGACATTGCCCCACCGATGAAGACAAAGAGACAAACAGGGCTGTGCATTGGAGACTCCAACAGGTCACAGCACACCAAGACTGTCTTCAGTGAATAAACATGACACCAACTAGACACCCGCCTGGCAACGTGATAGACAATTGCCCTGAGTCCGTCTGAGAGCCCGCATGCACCTGATCCATGTCGGCAAGCGCCCTGACCACGGAACATCCACCCTTGTGGTTGCACGAATGAGTTGGCCATGGCTCCTGTCGGAGAGCCTGCAGCGGCCGGCAGATGGCCCACACGCAGCCCAGCACAGTCCATGCCAATCCCGTGGCAAACCCTTCGAAAGGGCCTCGAGGAAGTTCCATAGTGAAGAATCCAAAACCGAGAGGTGGTCTGGAACCAGCTTTGCCATCAGAGGGTCAGAACATACAAAGGCTTCAGAGGAGGACCTCACGCCATCACAGATGTCATCCGTCTTCAAGGGATTGGCCTTCGTGAAGCCAGGATGTCTCGGCAAGCAGATTCACAGTAGACTCCACCAACGCTCGTGATGCACCCAATTCGGGTGATGCACCCAATTCGAATGACACACCCAATTCGAATGATACGCCCTATTTGAACAAATTGAACTGTAAACACCACCAGCCTCGCCACGAGTGCCCACAGGACTGAAGCACGGTGCATCAGTGGACACTTGTCCAACCATCTGACTGTCAGAGTCCGGATTTCTTCCACACTGTGTTCGTGCCCAGCTGTGACTGGTTAAATCATGAACTCATGCAGAAGGATCCGGGTGCTCCCAGCTGCACCTGCCCACGGCAATCCTGCAGCCTGCCTTCTTGAGGCCGAGAGACTGATGGTGGTGTTTTTGTTACTCTGTTTTTCTCTTTCAGGTGGGACTTTGTTTTTGTTCCTCGAAGTTTTGGAGGAATGTAGTGTCCTGCTGGACACGTTCTAGTGTTTGGCCAGCCTCTCTGCTGAGGGCTGGCCTCCCACATACACCCCACACCCACCCAACACAGGCGTCACCGGTCAGGTGACCCTGGCAATAAAAGGGGCCGGGCGCACGTGCCCAGGGCCAGTTCCAGATACCAAACACCAGTGTCCGTGTCGTACATTCTAGTAGCATGGGGGCCTAGGGCCCCAACACTACAGGTACAAGAACTGGCACAGACACACCGGTTCCCACATTTACTCATCAAAAACCTGTAATCGCATTGTTTCCTCTTCCCTAAAGTTATCGGGATCCCCGGGAAAGATAACTCCAGGGACAGAGAAATAAGGGGGGCTACTCGTGATGACGGCCTCAGTGAGAAATCCCGGCATGGACATCCGGACCTGTACCCCCGAAACTGCCCCCCCACCCCCATGTGACGTGCATTCTTAGTTTGAAAAGTGAACAGGACCCCCGGGGTCGGCGGATCTTAAACGCTGCGTCATCAGCCTGGGGTCACCTCCGAAGTCACCCCCTCCTCGTGCAATAAAGGTCCCCTCTGTAGGGTGGGTGCGTCGAAGGGCCGAGTCTCCGAGGCAGAACCAACCTGCAGAAGAAAACGAAACACGTTGTACAGATGTTTTTCAAAAGCTCAGAGGAAAAGGAATATGAAGGCAGCAGTTGTCGGGGCCTCCAGGGGGTTCCCCGGTATTTAATGGGGTCTTGTTGGCTCTGACCTGCCAGAGACATCTTCGGGCTCCACGAGGGAGGCTTCCTTCAAAATCTGCAGAGGGCTGAGATTGCTGTAGGAAGTGAAGGGCGAGGCACAACCGTGAACACCGGGGTCTCATTAACACCCCGAATGTGGACTACACAACCCTAAAATATTCTTTTTTCACATGAGGTTGACGGTCAGTGATGGAGTCTGAGCAGGCGGGTGGAGTTCCTGAGAGATGAATATCTGATTATCTCCCCCTCTAGTCAGAGAGGTGCTGGTTAATGTAAACTACTTTTCTGTTTGATTCATTTACAACAGGAGGAGCCTTTGCTCCTTTCCACCAGGGTTCACTCTTTGCAGCTCTAGAACGTGTCAGTCATGGTTTGTGGTTCCCACCTCCTCACTAATGTGCAGAGTTCTTCAAAGTCACCCATTTCCATTTAGCAATGGAACCTTTTCTTGCAGCCCTTAGGAGAGATTATTTTATTCAGTGCGTAATTTGTAAATAAAAAAGGTGCCGGTGCCCAAAGTCCTCCTCTTAAACACGCGGCTGCTGTAATTAAATGTGCGAACACGGAATACTGAGGTAGCGTAATCCTGAAGCCATCTCGGGCCTCTTTATTCCATTTACAGCCACTCCCTGTCCCTTCAGCTCACTCTTGCAGCTTTCTGATTTCTCCCTTTGTGACGCTTTTTCGTCTTTCTCTTGCCCCGTCTTTCCCATGGGTGTCTTTTGCGCGCAGTAAGTGCTTGAAGCAGAAAAATAAGTGCCGGCCCTCAAAAATAAGTGCCGGGGCTCAGCACCGGAAACAACAAGCACAAATTAAGCATTGATCTTATTAGAGGGCCCCTGGAACTGGCAGCACGGAGTGTCTGTGTTTTCTATTAGAGATACATATTTTGTCAAAACCTGAAATGAAGTCAGCTGATTAGATTTAGAGGGTAGCATGTGCTGCTGGGCACGGACAGATATATAGCAATTATAATTTTGTTAAGCTTTCTATTAAATTATATCCTAGTTTTTCGTCCTCCCCCCCTCACGTCTGCAGAGCTCCTTCCTCTGGACCTCGCCACTCAACCTTCAATTTCTGATTGACAAGAAGCCTCCACAGCCGAAGGATTTCCTTGTGCAGCTGCGTTTCACCTAGAAAGCTCTTGTTTACTGACCTCCTGCATGATGTTTAATTTAGTGTCTTTTTAAAGGTGTGAGCTCAGGACTCCCCTAGGGTCCAGGCATATGCTTTGTTTTTCTTCAAGGAAAAGCCTATGTCTATGTATTCCCCACCTATCTCGAGCTGAACAAGTGCCCACGAAATTATTCATGTGCATGTCTTCAAATTCCTGACAAACAAAACAGTTTCTAATGTCTAGGTTGTTCTTTTAATTTTATTTGTTCCCCAGGACATGGAAACAGTGAACCCTCTGCCCCTTGTACCTTTCCCCAGGTTACCACAAGTGCTCCAGGCCAGGGATGTAATGTAGACCACTGCAGTCGCTCAGGCGCCCCCCAAACCTTCAGGGGCTCCCAACCCATCAGGTGACCCTCAAACATTCAAGGATCCCCCAACCCTTCAGGAGGCCCTCAACTTTCAGGGGCTCCCAACCCATCAGGTGACCCTCAAACGTTCAAGGATCCCCCAACCCTTCAGGAGGCCCCCAACATTCAGGGTCTCCCAACCCATCAGGTGACCCTCTTTCAAGAATCCCCCAACCCTTCAGGAGGCCCCCAACCTTCACGGTCTCCCAACCCATCAGATGACCCTCAAACATTCAGGGATCCCCCAACCCTTGAGGAGGCTCTCAACGTTCAGGGGCTCCCAACCCATCAGGTGACCCTCAAACGTTCAAGGATCCCCCCCAACCCTTCAGGAAGCCCCCAACAGTCAGGGGCTCCCAACCCACCAGGTGACCCTCAAACGTTCAAGGATCCCCAACCCTTCAGGAAGCCCCAAACCCTCAGGGGCTCCCAACCCATCAGGTGACCCTCAAAAGTTCAAGGAACCCCCAACCCCTCAAGGATCCCCCAACTCTTCGAGAGGTCTCCTATTCTGCAGAATGCCACTGAATGCATGTAAGATATCGGAGACACAGGGGACCGTCATCCCATTCTGCAGAAGGGCCCCGTCGTTTTGCATCACACTACCGAGGCCTCTGCACAGCGCCCCAGGCTGCCCTTAATCAGGAAAGAGGCGGCCTTGGGAAAGGGAAGGACCAATGTGCATTAAAGAGCTTCCTCTGGTGAACACAGACCACGGTGCACCAATGGCCTCGGCCTCTTCTGCTCGGCTTCCAACCGGTAGGTAGTGAAGATGTGTTCAAGGGCAATGGCTGATTTCTGAGCAGACGTCCAGCCTTCAGCAGCCTCCCGCAGCCTTGCTGTGGAGTGAAGGCAGCGCACGGGGTTCTCACCCACGAGCCGTCTCCCACCACATCCAGGGCCAGGCACTGTACTGTTGTTGGGCACACGGTGGAGTCGCCCGCCTCACTGGAGGCGTTGGGAACCACAAGTGCCATCACGGGCGGGAGGCCAGGGCCTGTAGTGTCACGCCAGTGATGTAACTGGTCACGGGCACTGCCAATAACAAGGTGTTATCAGCGGAGGGAGCCATTCCGCCTCCCCTGTGTAAGTGTGTTTGGTGTTGTCGACCACCTGGTCATGTGTGCCAACGAGCGGGGCATTAGAGCGGAGATTGTGACACCGCAAACCGCGGCTGGCACACCATAACTCGTTAGCAGTTTCTCCATGCCATTTGTGTGCGCAAGCAGCCATGCAACCCAACGTAGTGCTCCGACGCTACATTTTGGCGACGAGGGTCGGTACCCCTACCTGCTGCCAACACGCTGTGGCGTGTGCAGGCCACCCGGGGTGCTCATGCCATGTGCATGTTTGTGCGCCAGCACCTCTCCTGAGGGCCTCTTCGTCGTCGAAGGGCACGGAAGTACCACCGGTCTGTCAGCGTCCTCCGTGCCACCCCAAGAGCGCGGAGCTGCTCCTGCATGCTCGCCCGCCTCCAGGGCCCCCCTCCATCCCCCTGGCCGGCTTCCTCAGCGGAGCCACTCTGCTACACGCTGCCCCTCGGCGAGGCAGGCACGTACAAGTTGTGGAGTGCTAGTGGCAGCAGCAGAAGCATCACTCTGCCCAACGTTCACCGTCCACACAGTAATGTCACATTAAAAAAAATATATACATATATACTAATAAATGAAAATCAAATATGAGGAGTTCACAATCACAATAAATACTGCATACAGGGTTTGTTGAGCTATAAAAGGCATATGGATCATAAAACAAAACTCACAGTCGTCATCCAGAGGGCATGGCACAACTGAGCACGTGGTTTTGCAACTGCGACAGGCAGACTTCCATCAGGGTTGGGCAAGAGACTCTCCACCTCGTACACTGCGAACAGGAGGGTGCCACGTTATACACTACTCCCACTGATTCAACATGTCTGCCCCCCCCTCCCCCCCAGTTGAGCCTTTTGTCGTTGAAGGGGCCCAGTCTGCACAAGCCCCACGATGGAACGACTGGGTCGACAGAGTCCTACTCTTCTTTGAGACACTAAAGTCAAAATCGCACAAAAGAGCTATGATTTTACACCTGGGGGGGGAAGATATCTACAAAATATTCAAGAACCTTACCGAGGCCACCCCCCAAAACGTACCTGACCCTGATAGCTGCCCTCAATATGCATTTCGAACCCATGGCCAACACAGACTATGAACGATTCATATACCGGCAAGCCAGACAACAAGCCGAAGAATCAATCGATTCATTCTACATGAGGCTTAAAGACCTAGCCAGCACCTGCGTGTTTGCAGGTAAGATCAGAGGTCAAGGGATTCAGGGGTGTGCATCAGCGAAGCTGCGAGAGAGAATCCTTGAGGAGTCTGGGAGGTCCCTACCCGACATCCTCATGATGTGACGCGCCAAAGAGTTATCCAAGGCCCGAGCATCACATATGGATGCGGCTCTCCAAAGACCAATCAAGGAAGAACCAGTCAATACAGTGGTACGGTCCCCTAACAGAGCAAGACCCGGAAGCAATCGCCCACCACTAAGGCCATGTGGGTACTGTGGTGGACCATCACACCGACCAAGTGACTGCCCCGCTCAAGGAAAGAAATGCGCAGGCTGCGGGAAGCTCAATCACTTCATGAAGGTGTGCAGATCGCACAAGCCACGACCAGGGAACACCTCTGTTAATGCCACCACAAGCGGGTCCAAAAGAGGCAGGGACATGGGCGACGACGACACTGAAGAACACATTATCCACTTCCTGTTCACAATAGGAAATGCGGCTCAATCTTCAAAGAAACTACCACGGTGCCAGATAAAGGTAGGCACTCACCGACCCTTGCTGTTGTTGACACAGGTGCCTCCATAAACATACTAGCCTCAGATGTGTACCCCCAAATGCTTCCCGCCCCTGCCTTGAAGACAGCCAGGGAGAAGGTATATGCTTATGGCCAGAACACGCCACTGGCCCTCAAGGGTAGTTTGAAGACGCCCATCACATCTGGGCTGCGATCAGTCAACGCCCAAGTGTATGCGGCCGAAGGACATGGGATGCTGCTAGGGTGCCAAACAGCAGAAGATCTAGGAGTCGTCACGTTTGCTTTTGGCATACACCAAGAGTCGGTAACTGAACTCATCCACCAGTTCTGTGACATGTTTGAGGGCATAGGCTGTCTGCAACACAGAGAGGTAAAGCTACACATCGATGAGACCATACAGCCAGTGGCGCACCGGCGCATCGCATTCCACCTCAGACTACAGGTAGAGAAAGAGTTGGACAAGCTTGAAACAGCAGGCATCAAAGAACGAGTCGCTGGGCCCACGCCGTGGGTATCTCAGATAGTGGTCGCACGGAAGCCCAAACAACCAGGGGAGGTACACAACTGCATAGACATGCATCTCCCCACTGTCACCATCAAGCGAGAAAGACAACTGTCCCCCACGATAGACGATTGAATATCTGAACTAAGTGGATCATGTTGGCTCTCCAAATTGGACCTGCGCTCTGGATACCAGCAAATGGTTCTGGCAAAAGAGTCACACTATATAACTACGTTTTCAACACATGTAGGATTGAGGCATTACAAAAGACTGAACTTCGGCATTTCTAGTGCAGCCGAGGTTTTCCAAAATGTGATCCACAAAGGTTTAGTAGATCTGCCTGGCACTATCAATATCAATGTCAGTGATGACATACTAATACACACCACGATCATCCCGTAGCATAATGCCAGGGTCAAGAGTGTGCTACAACAAATCAAAGAATCAAGCCTAACCCTTCACCGCCCCAAGTGTGAATTTTTCACCAGCAAAATACAGTTTCTTTGGATATGTGTTCTCAGAAAATGGCATGGCACCTGATCCAAAGAAGGTGCAAGACATTAAGAACACGCCCCACCCACCACTGTGACTGAAATCCAAAGTTTTCTAGGAACGGTCAACTACTGTGGCCGTTTCATTACAGACTTCTCTACGCTAACTCAGCCACTCAGAAACCTGACGAAATTGTCGGAACCTTGGGTGTGGGGACCAGATCAACAAACTGCATTTGAAGCCACCAAGGATGCCCTTTCCAATGACACAATACTCCTCTATTTTGATTCCCGCAAGGAAACAAAAATTGCTGTTGATGCTGGGCCAAAAGGCCTGGGGTCAGTGCTGCTTCAGAAGCAAGACAACGATGAGTGGTCACCAATGGCCTTTGCGAGCAGGTCATTGACCGACACCCAGCAACGGTATTCGCAGTTTAAGAAAGAGGCCATTGCTGTGCACTGGGGTTGCAAGCACTTCCACCTTTATGTCTATGGCCAACTCTTCCTCTTCACAACTGACCATAAACCCGGCATTCCCCTATTCAATGGGACCACGTCGAAGCCACCGCCGTGGATAGAAAAATGGCTGCTCCAGTTACAAAACTATAGATGTTGCATGGAATGCCGGCCGGAGTCGGATAACCAGGCTGACTACTTGTCTTGCCACCCGCAAGCGGCCACAGAGAGCGAAATCTATGAAGCTCACGAAATAGAGGAGTATGTGAGGTATGTGTCCGATGGGCCCCGGCCGCTACCTGTCTCAACCGAAACCATAATTCAGGCCACGGCACAAGATGACTGCCTTCAAAGGGCCTTGCAAGCTATCCGTTCAAACCAGTGGCACGCTGTGAGGAAGCAACTACCATCGCTCACACCCGCCTCCAAACAAGTAATGGAGAGACTGTATCATTTCGTGATGAGCTGTCAGTCGATCCTGATGGGTGCCTGCTGAGGGGCTACCGGCTAGTCATTCCGTAATCCCTCACTGACCAGGTAGTGCAGTTGGCCCATAATGGACACAGAGGTATGGTGAAAACTAAGAGTCGTTTACAAACAAAAGTGTGGTTCTCCCTGATGGACGAGAAGGTTGAAAACCTGGTACGGTCTTGTGAATGGTGCCAAGCCTCCAGGGATCCCAGCTGACCTGTCCCTATAGAAACAGAGGCAGGACCACGACAGCCATGGGTTTCAGCCAGCCTCGAATTTGGGAGTCTCCCTGATGGCCAATACACAATGGTGATGACTGATGACTTTTCAAAATATCCTGAGATAGAGGTCATCCCCACTCTCACCGCCAAAGTTGTGATACTCAAATTTGAGAAAATCCTGGCCACTCATGGCCTAATTTCCAAAATAAAAGCTGATAACGGCCCTCCATTTCAGAGTCAGGAGCTTGCCTCTTACTTTGAGGCTACAGGTATCAGACACAAACGGATTACGCTGAGATGGCCCCAGGTAAACGGGGAGGTCGAGAGATTCATGCAACCCCTAAACAAGGTCATCCGGATCGCCGCAGCAAGTGGACAGTCTAGTGAATATGCCATATATGCCTTCCTACAAAACTATCGACAGACTCCCCATTCCACCACAGGCCATGCTTCTGGCCATATCTCTTTGGGGCGGGCAGTTGCAGATTCTATCCCCCATCACCGTCAGTGGAAGCCTGGAACCACAGATGACTTCCAGGTCCTTCAGAAGCGAATCAGTGTGAATCAGAAGGCCAGCCGCTAGCGTCATGCGAGAGCATCAGACTTACATGTAGGAGATGCTGTACTGCTCAAAGAACACTCCTCTGGGAGTAAGTTTCGCCTACCATTCAACAGAAACCCTTGGACCATTGTGCGTCAGTGTGGATCAATGGTTGTGGCAAGGCGAGGGGCCTCCACCGTTACAAGGAATATTTCCATGTTCAAGAAGTTTCATCCCCCGCAGCCTCATGGTGTGGATGAGTCTGACCTTCAGTTGTCTGACAGTGACCAGATGTCAATGCCTGACTCAGATGACTGCCTGCCAACTCCTCCTTCCGTCCCCAGTCCGACTCCCGACCTGGCTGCAACAGGTTTGACACCTGTTGATGTTCAAGATTCTGATCCCATTATAGACAGATCCACTCGCACCAGGTATACTCTACGAGGGAATCCTGCCCCATCTCAGAGACTGCGACCATCTGGTGTGAGCCGGTGCCAGACCTGTTTTGTAACTTCATGTTTGTTGTGTTGTTTAATGTTTGGGAGGAATGTAGTGTTGCACCAGTAATGTAACTGGTCGCCGGCACTACCATTAATGATATGTTATCAGTGGAGGGGAGCCACTCCGCCTCCCCTGTGTAAGTGTGTTTGGTATTGTCGACCACCTGGTCACGTGTGCCAGGTTATATAATAAACGGTGGGCCAGCGGGCGGGGCATAAGAGTGGAGATCGTGAGACTGCAAGCCAACGCTGGCACACCATAACTTATTAGCAGTTTGTCCTTGTCATTTGTGTGCGCAAGCAGCCGCACAACCCAACATAGTGCCCGACCCTACAGGGCCCAATGAGACAAAAACTCAGTTAGGGCTTATCCGTCGTTCCGAGCCCGGAGGGTTAGTCTTCACTGCCCCCACCTCTCCAGGTCTCAGCCTTTATTACTTTTACACATGTGACCCCCGGGCTAAACCACAGGTGCCAGGATCACAGGTGAGGCAGGCTGCCCACCCCTGCTGATGACAACCTATCGGCCCCTCCTGTCCCACACTCGTTACATCATGAGTGCGACATTACATTCTTCCCTCATTTTAGTACAATTGCAAATAACTCAGTATATACTCACAACCAACTTCCCCATATTCTAGTACAGGGTACTCACTGGTGCATCACATAGTTCTTTAGCTGTGTGGGGGGGGGACCGGATTGCCCCAAAGGTGGTATCGGGTCCGCTCACTTCTCCCTTCGGGCAGGGTGGAGGCCACTTCCGGATCGCTATCTTTTTGGGCTATTCTGATTGTTCTGTGGCTGACTTGCCTCACACTAGACCTCTCTCGACTCTGGCGATGTGTCAGACGGGGAGCCTTCTCTGACGGGTTCCTATGTGTCTGTCCAAGTGCACAGGACTGAAGATGAGTGAAACTTTTTAAAGTGTGAAATATTTCTTAATACCACTTCATCTTTGCGTCGAGCAGTCACTTTGGTGCCATGCAGGTGCGTGATTATCCATGGGGATTTCTTGAAGGGCAGCCAAAACTTGTTGCCTGGACATCAGTCTTTGAGGAGTGCATGGTCCCCCACTCGGAGCATACCTGGTCGTGCTCTGCGGTGCTGGCTGGTGTGGGCACTGGATTGTTGGCATTTGACAAGGACTCTTTGGTCATCCAGTGGAGATGGGGTCCACCTTAGATGGTGTGGAATGGAGACATGCACCACTCAAGCCCATTAGAAGGTGTCCTGGGGCTTGTCCAGCGGTAGAATGAGGTGTCTGGTGGTACTCCCTCAAAAAAACATGGATGGCCCAATCTTAGGGTTGTTGATTGGCATGTGTGATCCGAATTAGCTTGTTTAGCGGTCTCATGAATCGTTCTGCTTCCCTGTTGGCTTGTGTCCACCTTGGGGTTGTTCTTCGGTGTGTGATGTTCCAGGATTTTAGGTACTCAGCCATCTTGTGACTTTGAAATGGCGGGCCATTGTCGGTTCACAGTTCTCTGAGCAGTCCGAGCATGGCCATTATCTTTTCCAGCTTGGGCAACACTTCATGAGCCCCTTGGATGATATAATTTCTACTTCTGGGTATTTGGAATAGTCATTGATGACTACCATTGTGTATCTCCCATCGGGTGGGCTGCCAAAATCCAAACTGGTACAGATCCAAGGTTGCTGCAGCCCCTTTTCAGTAATTATGGGCACCGGGGCTGATGCTGCACTGGTGACTTGGCACCAGGGGCAGGACCTCACCAGGACTTCTACCTGCTCACCCATAAGCGGGAACCATACTCTTGTGTGCAGCCGTTCTTGGTCTTGACCATTCCTTGGTGGCTGGCGTGGACGAGCTGTATCACCTAGTCATTGAGGCTGGCGGGGATGATGAGTCTGTGTCCTCGAAGCAGGCATCCTTCTGGGTCAGCGACTAACTCTTGGCGAACGTGGTACAGGCTCTCCGTGATGCATTGTGCCTCAGGTGTTTTCTGGGTCAATTTCTCTTTATTCTGGTGCCACTGATTGTTTCTCACAGCTTCCAAGAACTGTTGTAGACATTCATCTTAGGCTGTGGCTTGTTTTATTTGGTCCACGGAGATGGGTAGGGGACAGGACTGGTCCACCATATACCAGACGTACTCTTCTGTTTCTCGGGCTTCCTTTTCCTCACCAGGAGATGCAGCCCTGGGGTGCCTTGACAGTTAATCTGCCAGGTTGGTGGAACCAGGCTGGTACTCCACCTGACCATTGTATTCCTGCAGCTCAGGATTAATTTTTCTACTTTTGGAGGTGGTTTTGATGTGGTCCCTCAGAAAAGGGAGATGAGGTGTTTGTGGTCTGTAGTGGCCATGAACAGCTGGCCATATTAACGTACAGATGGAGTATCGTTGTTCCATGTCTGTGAGGGATCAGCTCACAAAGGCCACTGAGGCCGAGTCTCCTCCTACTGGTCACTGCATCAGAAATGCACCCAGTCCTTTCGGTCTGGCATCAACAGCAAGGGTGGTCTCTTTCTGGGGGTCTTAGTCCATAAGGGTGGTGTCTGTAGATATGCCCTCCTTGGTTGCTTGAAATGCTTGCTCTTGTGTCTCCCCCCAGTGCCAGGGCATGGAGGACCTCATGTGGTCCCGGAGAGGTTGCATCAGATCATGGATGAATCTGTCACAGTAGTTCACCATCCCTAGAAAACTGTGGACCTCGGATAGGGTGGTGGTGAGGCAGCTTCTTTGACGTTATGTACTTTTTCGGAGTCTTGGGCTATTCCTTTTGAAGAGAATGTATATCAAAAGAAGCTGATCCATTGGGTTAGGAATTCACACTTGCCCTGGTGCAGGATTAGTGAGTACAGAGTCTCTGATTCGTTCGCTCACTCCTTTGAGTTGACTGTTGTGCTCTGGGATGGACTTCACATATATTAGGATGTCGTCGCTGACATTTATTACACCAGGTAGGCCTCCTAAAATCTCTTGGATGGTATTTTGGAAGACTTCTGCAGCACTGGAGATGCTGAAATTCAGTCTGTGGTATTGCTGGAGGCCAACATGGGTTGAAAAGGTAGTTATGTACCGTAGTTCCTCTGCCAAGGTGAGCTGGTGGTATCCTGATCGCAGGTCAACCTTGGTGAACCAACCGGCTCCGCTTAGCTCCGCTAGTAGATCGAGCATAGTGGGGGTGAGGTGTTTTCTTTTGATTTCCACATTGGGCAGCTGCATATCCACACACATGCACACCTCCCCTGGCTGCTTTGGTTTTTTAGTTACCACAATCAGGGACACCCACAGGGTGGGCCTGGATACTTTTTCGATGTTGCTAGCTTTTCCAGCTCTCTCTCCACTTGAGGCCTTAAGTGGAATGCAATCCTTCGGTGTTTCAGTGCTACCAGGTTCACCGTCGGGTTGATGTGGAGCATTATTTCCTTTCCTTTTAGGCATCCAATTGATTTGAACACCAGGAAATGAGTCTATGATGTTGGTCACCTCTTCCTGGTGTACCCCAAAGGAGAAGGTGAAGATCTTTAGGGCTTCTGCCGTTCTGAACGTTAGTAGCATGGCATTGCCCTTTTTCATGACATAGACAACTGAGTTGTAGGACTCTGTCCCATGTGTGATGGGTGTGTGGATTTTTCCTTGAAAGACTAGTGGTTGGCATTGTCTGTCTGTGAAGACTTGTGTTTTCTGGAGGTGCGGCGGTGGTTGTAACTTTTGGTGCGTTTCTCTGGATAGTAAGTTGATGGATGCTCCGGTGTCTACTGTGCAAGTACGGAATGGGTGCCCACATGTACTTGACATTGGGGAAGGTGATGTTGAGTTTGTGTCGCTGTTCCCAGTCTACACAGTTTGAACTGTGTGCTCAGTCTCTTCATCGTCATCCATGTCACTGTGACAGAGTAATGATGGTGGCTCAAGATGGCACTTTTTTACTGAAGCCGCATACCTTTGCAAAGCGGTTGTTCTTGCCACATCTCTTTTCTTTCACCGGACAGTCAGCAGAGCGGTGAGTAGGGCCACTGCAGTATCTACATGACTTTGGTGATGGTCCTTTTCCTGGGGGTTTCTTTGGAGGAGGGGTTGACGTGACGCATTAACAGGTTCAGTCTTTATGGTCTTTTGCAGAGTGGCAGCTTTGGAGAGCTCTTTCTTTCTACCCATTGTTAGGATGTGAGCTATGGATTTTCTGGGTTCTTCCAAGATGCACTCTCTTAGGTTTGCTGACATGCAGCCCTGAATGATTTGGCCCTGGATTTCTTCTCCTTTATTGGTGAAGCCACCGGTGCCTGCCAGCTCTTTGAGTCTTGTGTAAAAAACGTCAAGGGATTCGCTCTCTTGTTGTCTGGCTTGCCTGAAGATGAATTGCTCAGTCTCTGTTGACCATGGGTGCAAAGTACGAAGGTCCCATGTGTTTTGGGGGTCGCTTCTGGTAGTGTCTTGGTTATTCAGCGTAACTCTTTGCCTCCCAGGGGAAGGATCATGCACGTTTTCTCTCGTCTTCTATCTTCATTGTGTCAAAGTAAAGGCTCACCCTTCTACCCAGTATTTCCATCTGGGCACTTGTGCATGGGATGCCTTCTATGATGAATGGTTCTATGGGAGGTATGTTGGACATTTTGGTTTTGCTTTGAGTGATGTGCGTTGTGCTGTATTAGGTGGGCAGTCTTCTGTCACGCTTCCCCCGCTTTCTTTTCTTTGTGCTTCTTGGGCAGACGTGATACCAGGGGTCAAGTTTTTTTAGTGTTACTTGCTACCCGGTAGGCTGGTGTGGTGCTTGTGTCAGGGGTTGGGCACTCCTACCCCCGCCGCTGGGTCTGTGCAGATTCACTGTGAGTAGGGAGGCTTATGACTGTCAGAAGAGTGGGGTCTCTTGCCTTGTGCTGGGGTGTAGTATTGGCTCATGCTGCGTGAGAGGCTTTGCAGTTCTGTCGGTGTGTCTTTGGTGAAGGATGATGGAATAGCATCCACCCTCTCAGTTGCCACGCAGGCAGGGTCCAAGGGCCCTATCCCGGTTGCTCCGTGTGCTCCCTTTACAGTTGCACGGTGCCCATGTGAGCGCGTCTCTGGCAGCATGCTCACCGTGCTGTGTGGTTTTGGTGCTGAGGGTGTGGCTCGCCCTGTGTGAACACACGTTGCTTTGTGGCACATACAGCCATAGTGAGTAGGTGCTCTGGAGGTTGAAGTCAGTTTTTTTTGGCGACGGGCTCGCCCTCATCACCAGTTTGTTGTTGGGCCACGCAGCAGAGTCACCCGCCTCAGTGGAGGGAACCTATGCGTGATATAACAGGTGCGGGGCCAGGGCCCAATGAGGTATGAAGTCAGCGAGGGCTTATCAGTCATTCTGAGTCCTGAGGGTGAGTCTTCACTGCCCTCACCTTGCTGGGTCTCAGCCTTTATTACTTTTACGCATGTGACCCCGGGGCTAAACCATGGGGGCCAGAAGCACAGGTGAGGCATGCTGCCCACCCCTGCGGATGAGAACCTATCGGCCTCTCCCTTCCGGTGCACTCATTACATCACAAGTGCTACATTACAGGCACCACCGCCCAGTATCACAGCCGCGAACATAGTTGGCCGCCAAGCACCAATAATCAGCCCGCGTACTGCAGAGTATTGCATGGCGGCAATGTCGGAGGGGAGGCATGATCGCAACATGAAGACAGCAGCACTCATCAGCTCCTCCCAGGTCCAACTAATTGAGGACCGGGTTTTAAGGAGGTCCAGGTTCTCAATAGTGCCCCTGTTCTCTTAGGCGTCGTTCTAGAGTCTCAGAACTGATACAAATTCATGGCAAATGTCAACAAAAATTGCTTTCAGGGGTTTAAAGTCTAGCACTTAATGATGAAGACCATAGAGTGAGAGGATAACTAGGACAGTGCTTAATCAAGGAAGCACTTGGTGGTGAAAGCAGAACTGCCTGAAAGCCTTCTGCATGCAGGTAATGTTTTCCTATCCCTAGTGACCGCCTCATCTTACTTCAAAGGGGGACTTTTCAATACATCTGATGAGAGAAGAAAAGAAACAGTAGCCCACATTAATATGCACAAGCCGGGAGGGGAAAATGCACCTAACATGAGCTTGGTTTGCACTCTCTCTTGAATAGTAAGACAGTAAAAGGTAGCATCTGTCCAGTAAACAAAATAAATAAATGGCCCTTATTTGCATGATTTGTCTCAGTTTTGTAGGATGTAGAACATGGAGTGAGGGGCTAACTAGAAATGAGCCTCATGCACACTCCTGCCCTTTAGTATGGTTTTATGGAGCAGAATATATCATACAACATTCTCCTGGTCAAATTCTCACGGTTCATACTTCATCGGCTTTATAAGGGTCCTCACTCGGTTTTAAGCAGGTTTAAATGGCTGCTGCAGATTTGTCTCATTAGGCATAAAGGGCCCTATGCGCGTTATTCTGTTTTTGCATTTCCTAAATAGCGAATCCTAAGAAATTGCTTTTTAGGAGATGCAGAAATAGAGATTTCCTACTAGCGATTCCTACAGAATAGAAATTACTATTAGGAAATAGCTTTTTAAGAAACGCTACACCATTCTGCACACTATGGGCCTTGAAGCCTAACGTAGCAATAGTTTTGCATTTTCAAATTTATGATTTCCTAATAGTAAATCGCAAATTAGAAAATGCAAAACCAAGAGTGCTTATGGGCGTACGGTCTCTGTGGATGCACCGCCAAAAAAATGCAGTGCAGATGTAACGCACACAAATGCCCTAGAGACGAGTCTGCGCTACATTGCATTTAAAAAATATATTTTGGATGCATTTTTCAAACTGCACATGGCTACCATCAACTTGGAGTTGATGGTAAAAGTGTTTCCTAAACGCCCATTTCATATTTAGGAAATATTTTGTACATGTGCTTAAGAAATCGCAAATAAGAAATCCCTATTTTGTGATTCCCTATCTGCCTTTGTACATATGGAAAGGCAATTTAGCATTTCTTAATGGACCGTGATTTGGTCCGTTAAGAAATGCTAAATCCTTTCATTTTTATGGCCCTTAGAGCAGTCTGGAAGACAGTGTGGGATCTCTTGTGGTCCACAGCACAATGATGCCTGCCACTGATCTGTATCCTGTATCACCGGGGATGCTTTTGCTCCCCACACTGAAGACGTATGAGGTGGTGGTCAGAGAAGTCTGTGGCTCGCCTCTTTAGGTCCTGCAGGAGGTTCCAAGAAGGATGGGCATCAGCGAGTGCTTCCCTGACTCACCTTCGTGCCGCTGTCTTGCTTGCAAGTCAGATTGTGAGTTTTGATTGCATTTGCTCCTTTCTTCCATGTCACAAATATTGGGGCGCAGTCAGTGATGTGTGACGGAGAGCCTGAAACCACTTCCAGTTCAAAGGGTAATCTCTTCCCACAGGTTGTTCACACTTTGGGTCATCCTTGGCAACTATTATCTGACCAGGGACGTGACAACACATGGCGTGGAAGCCTCACTTTCAGATTGGTCCTGGGGTAATCACTGTGGGTTTATTTTTTCCTAACAATTTTGCAGTATGCTGTAATCTTCTGAAAGCTTATTTCTTGTAAATGTTTCACGATTTAAAGACTATTTAATGTAGATATCGACAAAGTTGTCCGACTCTCTTACTTGCATTTTACTCTACGTTGTATCTTGTGAGAAAACTGTACTATCTGCAATCTTACTTTGAGTGCACTTAATGTGAGAAAATTCCCCTTTTTCTCTGATCACCCCTCATCTTATGTGGGCTGTTGCTGCTAGTTTTTTTTAACTCTATGGTAGTGTTTTCCAGTCCCCAGTGTCTGTGCGCTGGCTTCTAAAAACAAGGTAGCGTTAGCTAATACAAAGTTGGCATACTTACCATTCCTGTATAGCCATAGCATATCATATAAGAAAATACACCACCAGCATGGAAAGTTAAATGTCACCTGTGGCCTGTGGCCCATTAGGCTGTCATGAAAAACATGGCTTGGGCTACATGTGTAGTCTAACCGCTGCAGCTTTAAAAACCTGCACGCAGATCAGTCAAAATGGCCATTTTCACAGAAAGGAACCCAACTTATAAATATTAAATGAGGTACCCCTATGTACGATTGTAGCCTACAAGGTAGGGTGCCTAGTATTTAAAAGTGGGACATGTAGGAAGTTCTTATTGGCATGTACCTATAGTAGCTAGGGCCCAAATGTTATTTCAGTTTATATGGCTGTAGCTGTTCCTAGCAGGAAAATTAAACTTCTGTATACTATTTTTGCTATCTTAGGTTTGGGATCAGCTACATAAGTGATTCAATCACTGTTTCGAATATTTATTAAAAACTCCTATCCAGTGGTGAAGATGGATGGCTGCTAAATATAAAGGAAAAGTAACTTTTAAAAAGGTAGACTTTTTTTACCTGAAGCTGCAGTTGGCAAATTAACATTAGCCTGCCTGCAGCTGGCCTGTCAGCACTGTGTTTGATGAAGTGTAAAATATGGTTCTCAGAGCAGAGACAATCTCTTGGCCTGGCAGAATGGATAGGGTGAGGAATGTGATCCAGCTGAACCTAATAAGGGTAGTTAAGGAGGGTCCAGAAACTTCACTAACTTCAATGAGACCAGGGGGACCTGTAGTTTGACAGTGAGTGAAAAGGGAATCCTGAATAAGAGAGGTCTCACATCCCAGGATAGATTTTAGCCTGTATGAGAGGGAGCTGGCCTTAAAACGAGTTTGGAGTGGTTGCATGAGAGAGGACTGTGCATAGCTAGGCATGCCACAAACTTCCTCCGGGGGCAGAAAGGTTCCGCAATGTTTGAATTTACTGAAAATGGCAACGCGTGGGATAGTTTTCAGTGAGGCAAACAGGATGTGCTGCATAACTGGGAAAGTTTGACCATTGTTCACGGAGTGTCCAAGAGTCACCCCCGCTCCCTGGCTAGTGAATTGCACAAAGGTGGCACCTCACCCACACCTTCTCAGAACACTTTCTGGACCTTAGGCAGAATAGAAGAGATCTGATCCTGCTGTCTGTAGCCTGTGAGGCCCAGTGTGGTGTGGGCTGGGCCTCCCACACTGTAAGAATTTGAGCTTCCAAGACAGACGCAAAATTTGTATTTTCTCACCAACACCAACAGCGTCAGCGAGACCTCCTCAAGTGGTTATCTGACTGAGAGGACTTCGCTGGATACAGTCAACATTGCTAGAGAATTTTGAAATCCATTAAAACAAGTATGTCGGAAGGAAAAACGTTCACCTGCGTGACTTGCTAGGTGTATATAACCACCACTTTATTGCCGTTGGCCTGAAATTGTTCCTAGTTCCTGTTCAACCCTGAAGAGTCATTTCCAATTATCTACTTTTCTTTTTCTTGACACATTTTACCTTAAAACGTTTAAAATTGATATCTATGGTCCACATTATTGGATTTGAGTAATTTTGAAGTCATTTTTTAAAGTAATTTTTTCTTTGTTTTTCAAAAGTTGGCTGTGGTGTTTTTATTGAGGTGTGGTTTGACCTTTTGACTGTTTTAGTGTTGCAAAATACTTTACATATTTTCCAAAGCTAGCCTGGCTGCTCTGTGCCATAGCTGGCAGACGTTTGGCCCAACAGGATTTGGGGATTTATTCATGGGTAGAACTCAAATCCCCCACAGCTGGTAACCCAATTTCTTATATTTTATGAAACACTTAGAGCCGGATTTAGAACTCGGCGGACGGGTTACTCTATCACAATGGTGACGGATATCCTGTCGACCAAACTCTAACTCCCGTAGAATATAATAGGATTTAGATTTCAGCGGACGGGATATCCGTCACCAGGCCGTTCGTTTTTTGAAACAACAATTTTTCAAAAAACAAAAAAGTTTGTTGAAGGAGAAGGACCACAAGCAGCACACAATCCAATCTGCAAACGGGGGCCCAACTGCCCCACTTTTGGCCAATAGCTTCTGGTTGGTCAGCCCACTTGGCTACTGATTGTTCGGGAACTCCCTGAACATGTCCATCTCAGTCCCTCTGTGCACTTTGCGGGTGGCGGGGGGGCTCGTTACGCCACTGCAGCTGGCACGTGCTCTGCCACCAAACGAACAAGCAGCTAAAAGTGCACACTTGGCCCACAAATAGCACCTCAGACTCATGAGACTTCAGAACCCTCAGGTGAACCCTGAGGCTACCCTAAGTGGCAAGCGTGCTCACATAAATTAGGGTTTTTGCAAAACTGTGCTGTAACATAACAGTTCTAACATCTAAGCCTGCTGTGAAAAAAGTCATTTATGTTTTAAAAAGCATAATGGCGACCAGGTGAAAGACTCATCATTGCTACACCTGTGGGGCATGCGCCTGGTTTTGTAAACCACGCCAGGGTACAAGAGTGAGCCTGGGCTGCTCGCTTCCACACTCCCACCTAAAGTGCTGACAAGGAAGCACTTGGCTTCAATGAGTTCACAGTCGTTTCTGAAGCCTGGCATTCCAGGGAGAGCAGAAATACTTTAAAAAAAGATGCCCAAGTTATCTACGCTCCAAATAGCTCAGTATTAATTGAAAGGCACTGTCCACCAGGGGTAAGATGAGAGCTCAAGAGGAAAATAAAGAATACATTCAAATAAACAGAAAACACTATTTCATTTAGGAAAGGTCACTTTTACTTTGGATAGTACATGGGACAATTTTGCAAAGCTTTGGCTTCCTCTGCAAGCAGAAGAGTTGGCCTGAGATCAGGGGGTGTTTGAGTCAAACAAGTCATGAACTGAAGTGTTACAGCTGGTAAATTCTCTTGGTGTTATCCCCTCAGTGTTACCTTGTCTGGGTCTTGGCTTCACCGCAGAAGGACCGGCTCTGCCAGGACAGAGGACACTTTATAACATGTTCAGGTCACGCAGCGTGCCCAGGGACAGAAAGAAAATCACACACAGCTTCCTTTGAATTTCAGAGGTAGGTATTCATTCAGACATGTTTGACAAGAGCTTGCCCAACAAAGTTCAAAGTGAAAGACATCGCTGTACTGTAAAAACAAACTGCACAGTCACCACAATACAATAAACCCCTTTGATTTGTGTTTAGGAAGGGCATGGATAAAAAGCTGGCCTGGCCCTTGCAGGCCCCCCTTGGCTTTAGCCCTGAGCACACAGTTTTAGTGTCCAGTAGAAGCAATTCCAAGGCTTTGGTGTGTTTCGGAATCTTACCCTCCATATCCCGGTGGACTCGGGTTCAACACTGAGGGGCTTAGTTACAAGCCACACGCACCACCGGTGCGTCATTTTTTATGATGCTCCAGTAGCACCGAGTGCAGACCCATATCTATGAGGCCACGCGAAGCCACTTGGCGTTGGCTTTTCATGGCCTCGTAGATATGGTGTAAGTCAACGCAGCGCATTTTACACTGCGTCAGGGGGGGTTCCATGGGTGTTGCTGTGAGTTTTCCCATGCAACACCCATGGGCTTTGGCACACTCCCGGATTTACAAGGATGTGTACACCTGGGAATACATCAAAATTGTACGTCTCCCAGGGGAGGCTCAACGAGGAGAAATATCTTTATATCTGCTCTTCTCTTCCGCAGCACACATAGAAAGAGGAAATAGCCACCAAGGGTTTTTTTGTGCAGGAAGGTGTCCCTTCCTGCACAAAACAATGCTGCCAATAATGCAGACACCCCTGCACCAAGGTGTAAGGGTGTCTGCACTGGTGGTAGGCAGTGAGCGCTGACGCTGGCTGACAGTGCAGAAAAGTACCATATCTCATAAATACAGTGCATTCCTGCCCTTTCACATTGGCGTAGGCCAGCGCAGCAGAAAGACCTGTGGCACTGCCCTCTGCCAATTCATTGTAAATATGCCGCAAAGTGTGCAAGTGCCAGTAAAACAGGCCAAACCTAGCAACAGCAAACCAAAACCACCATCCGGGGGTACAGCTGGGTACATCTCTGGCAGGTAATTGAAACGGTAACACATTAAATAGAGCTTAGGAGCATAAATAAGTGAATGAACCCCACTGGCCAACCTATCACCCGATAATGCAACAAACCAGAGCACCACTCATAACACCTGTTTACAACAATTTCAAAACCGACAAGGAAGCATCAAAACATACAGAAAATTCACCACCACTCCCCGTTCCAAACAAGAAAAGGCAGGTTTGTGGAGGGAGAACAGAGCCACCCTCTGAATCTCTGCCCATAAAGAACATTTCCAGAGCAGACCTACAGTGACCGCAAATGCTTCTCCTGCCTGACCTGCTCTGGAAGTGAACGCAGGGCTCTTGTCTCCCCAAGCCAGGCGCTTGCGTATAGCGCCCGGTGTTCCTGAACGCACTAGGCGCTAAAGACTCTCTTACAGGACAGGGCACTCCGGGACTTCCTGCAGAGAGCTGATGCCTGTGAAGTGAACACAAAGCGGGAGAAGACCAATCCCACAAGAAGGGACCTGCACTCACCCACTGCTACAGGGAGGGAGAGAGGGAGGGAGGGAGGGAGAGAGGGAGGGAGAAAGGGAGAGAGGGGGGAGAGAGGGAGAAGAAGAGGGAGGGGGAGAAATGGAGAGAGAGAGAGAGAGAGAGAGAGAGAGAGAGAGAGAGGGAGATGGAGAGAGGAGAGAGGGAGAGGGAGAAAGGGAGATGGAGAGAGGGAGATGGAGAGAGAGATATTGATTTCTTGGCCAGTGGAATTATGCGACCGTGCAGCTACAACATTTTTCGCATATAGATTTTCTGCCTTTACTGCATAATTCATCTGCTGCATAGTCTACAGATTTTAACCAAAAAAATGAGTCTAGCCCAAACGGTTCAAAAGTTTCATAAAACACAGCACACATGTTCCAATGCAGTTGAAGGCGCTTTGCAAAGGTTGACTGGTCACCTTACTATTGCCTATTGTTCTATTTAGGTGTTAATCTGGTACTAATGAGCTACATCCTATTCCCCAGACAGTGTTAACAACTGTAACCGAAGAAAATAATGAAGTAATACTGTAATAAAATGTGCCACATTTTGCTGCATAATTTGCCTTTTCTTGCTGTACGATTTACTCAACACTGCGGCACAATTTAGCCCTTACCTGTTGCACAGTTGTGGTGGCCCTGTCTAAAGCGCAGTATTAATCACAGGGAAGGTAAGTACTTCGCTCAAGAGTATATAGAGCTCAGATTTTCTTCCTCTAGAGCACCCTCATGCAGAAGGGAGCCTGCGCAAATATGGTGTGTGGCAAAGGTCACTTCACTTGACGTAAGATACAAGAAACCTAGTGACTCATAGCCCACAGCGGACACACACCCTCTAACCTGTACAGGAGGGCGCACGTGTCCTGTTTTAGGTGTGAACATGGGCTCGCAAGTCACCCTCATGCATGCTCCTGGCAGGCAGAAATATCCAAAATCTTCTACAACTTGTCATATAAACTTGTATCTCCACCGGTTGGGTGCACGGCTTCAAGGCAGGCGCACCATACTGTCCCGAGAAAAGGCTCCAGCTCGACTGGCTGCCATGCTCTGGTCTTTATTCACTAACCAAAGGGGTCAGGATGCAGACAGGGCAAGTAAAAGGGAAATCCAGACTAATTACACACCTTGGCTGATCCTCTAAGCCGAGCCACAGGTGAGAGCAATCGCACTCAATCAGCGATCACGCGCAGCATCGTACGCACTTATCGGGCTCTTGCAGTCCGACGTCACTACGTCAAGTGAGATGTCCTTGTAATGGGCTAGCGCCTCGCTTCAGGACTGCAGGAGGCACTTCTGCCCTCACTAGACGCAACACAAAAATGACCCACCATCTTACCTGGGAGTTGTCCATAATAAGCAGGGCCAGTTGAATTATGTGACAGGAGAGGGCCAAATTATGTGGCAATGTTGAGTAAAGTATAGAGCAAAAAAAGGCAAATTATGCAGTACACAATGTGACACATTTTGCAACACTATTACTTACTTATTTCATCATTTGTACACTTGGTAACACTGTCTGGGCACTGGCTGCACCTCTTTAGTACCATTTTAATTCCCAAATATAGCAATAAGCAACAAAAAGGTGACAAGTCCAGCTTTGCAAAGGGCCTTCCACTGCACGGCAACACATGTTGCTGATTTTTAGTGACTCATGAACAATTTGAGCTAGAAACAAAATCTTTTGTATTAAAATCTGCAGATTATGCAGCAAATGCGGCAAGTCTATAATTATGCAAGAATTGCCACAGCAGCACAATCACATAATTCCAGTGGCCCTGGCAATAGGTAATGCAATGGCAGTGAGGACGTATGAGCCAGTGTGAGGGGGGGAACCCATCCTGCGTCTACTGACGCTAACAGTGTCTTATATCTTACTTACTGGCTTGATTAACGTCGAGTTGTATCTCATTGACCACTTTTTGCTCTTCGGAAAGTCCCTGGATCTGGGTGTCCATGGGGTGCTTCACCTTCTGGGTCTGTGAACAAGGTGCCGTGGACGCAGGTGGCTTAGGGGAATCTGCCCAAAGGATGCTCAACACTAGCTTAATGATAGACCTGCCAGGAACTCAAGCCTTCTGTTCCACCTCCTAAAGAAACCAGTCCATGCGTGGGGTCCCCAAGACAACATCTTCCGTCTACTGCCTCCGCAGCTGGGTGCCGAGGACCACAGGGCTGCAGTGGGGCCTGGTCACAGGCCAGCTCTTCACTCAACAAGTTACTGCCTGCAGTTGTTTAGAACACACACTTGTTTTATCCTCGGACATTTTCCTGTAGGCATCCTGCCAAAAGAGACCTGAAGACACTACGCTACAGATCCGAAGGGTTATTCTTTCATCCGGACAGACATACAACACACACTACATCAAGAACCTCAAAGGGCCTACAGGAATCCTACAGAAAGACTTCCAGGCTGGAGAGGTGATCTCCATGGCTGCCATCTGAGTTTGGCTGGGAGGAGGGTTAATTTCTCATTCTTTGGTTAAACTTAAACCTTCAGAGCTGCTACCACCAAACCAGAATGGTGGACAAACCTGGAAAAACATCTGACCCACAGGTAAGCCTTAATCCAGGCCAGGCCTGAGCTGAGCACTAGGCTGAGGGAATACAACATATGGAAAAGGAAGAATCGAAATGAGATGTGGTACCCTCAGGTTTACAAGGGAGGGTACAGTCTTTGTAACTACTTCCACAAGCAGCTTCAGCATACGACAATACTACATTGCATCCAGTGCCACGTTTACACCGCTGTGTCATACCGCCGTCCACAAGGGTTGAGAATATACAAGGTGCATATGCTACTCACCTAAGATAAATATATTTACAATGAATGTAAACTTGTGCATAGTCATTGGGCATCCTGCCACTCGGGCATGGTTCTGAATCTCATGGAAACAGCCTATATCTTCCTGTGCAGATGGTCTGAAGAGATCCCTTTAATGCCCAAGCTGCTGAACCTGGGCACCAAGGTTTTAATGCTGATGCTGGCACTTTAATCAAAATGGTAGGAGTCTGGATAAGCCGCTGCCTGTGACTCAAACTGTAGACAGATGCTACAATATATTATGATATAAATATGTATCGAACAACGTGCAATGTGATGTTCTTCTTATACGTCTCTAGCCCATTGTTCTGATCACATTCTAAATTTTGCAATCAGGGCCGGGCTGCCCATACTGGGCATTGGGCGTTTACCAGGGAGGCTGGAAGGGTCGGTCCGGTTTTGTTACAGGGGGGTCAGTCTTGCAATGGTGCTGCAATAACAGCCTCCCAGTAACAAAAGCAGCAAGCCAGCATAATCCACTCACTTTCACTTCCAGCCTCCCTGGGGTAGCCAGTGCGTCACACTTGCACTCTACGCTGTATTTGGGGGGGGCTGGTGTGACAAACGGCCAGGGCTGCTTTGGGTTCCCAGTCTGGCCCTGTCTGTGATCTGGTCCCCAATGGACTACATGATCTGTGCATAGCCTCTGTGGCTGAACAACTCCTGCTGCAATTAAATTCTCTCTGTGAAGGTTTAGGTAATCCTCAAACACCTACAATGAAAAATAAACAATATGGATTTTAAATGATTCCACTTGTTTGCATCATGTTTTATACAAACACTGCACCACTGTTCCATGCAGCCATTGCTGACGAGTACATTCATCGGAAGTCTTTGGCCTTCTATCTGTGACGCAGTGAGTAGTTGTGGTTTTGTGGGTAGGTGACACATCCAAGTGATCGCTCTACTTATCTGGTCCCCTCAGGGCAAGGGCCCTGATATCAGGACCACCTCACTTAACCTTCTTCAAACTCATTTACAACAGCTGACCAACTGAAAGTGCTTAGTAACAATGATAGCACTTCTTCAAACAGCAGGGAGACGTAGGTGACAGAGATCTCATTGCATGTTCAGCTATCTGTAGCTCACACTGGGGGGGGGGAGAAAGAGAACTTCCCAACACTGCTAACCTTGAGAACAATAAGGGTTATTCATTTGTCCAATAGTTGCTTTGAACTATTCTAAATGTACCCCCTCCCTTGGGAAAGGAACCCTTTTGCAAGTCAGTGGTAACACAAATTGGATCGATTGTAAGGTGGACTTTCCACCTTCACAGAAGTCAGCATCTAGAGGCACAAAGCCTCATCTCCTTTTAAAAGCCATACTCTGTGTAAGTTGAGCAAATTTTTTACATTTGTTCTGCCAAGAACATATAATGTTCAGCTGCAAGACTTGAATACATGGGCTTTGGAGTTCAGAATCCATTCAATGAACGCCCCACGTTCTATTTAGAGCCCATCAAAGTGACAGCAGGCAGTCGGGGACCCAAAGGCACGCACATGTTCTGCATGGGACTCGACCACCAGGACCGGTGTGGACACATCAGTCCTATTTAACACTGTGACCTCTGGTTCTTTCTCGAACCGGCTCAAGGAAACCTCAGACAAGTTGGAAAAGCCGGAGATGAAGGAATGGAGAACACCGTCCACTGCAATGTCAACGTCCAGAAGAGGTCCACTTGTCAGCTCTGTTAGGGGTTTCTCAAAGTAGATGTGCTTTATGATGCTTTGAGCAACAGCAATGGGGACAGAGCTCGCCCCTGTTGCTGCCAATCCTAGAACATCATCTTCATCATTAGGTTTGACCACCACAGGACACGCCCAGAAGAGGGTGCCCAAGCCTAAAATAAAGTCGCTAAGCAGGATCCCTGTGGACGGAGAAATAAACCTGGAACCAAAGGAGCTGTTGAGTGAAATGGAGATTAGAAGAGTGTTGCCATGACTATCCGCTGAAGCAATATGGGTGCCTACATTAGCAAAGCTCAAACTCGCTACGTCCTTTGCTGATACCGGCTGCCCTGAAGAGTTGGAAGTCCCAGCATGCAGAATGTCTCCCAGGCCAGTGGCATAACCATGGTTTGAAGAATTTAGTATGTGCAGAAAAGTGCCAACTGTGCTTTGCTCACCATCAACGCTTGTCACAGAGAGCTTCCTTCTGTTCACTTGCTTTAAAATATCACCAAGGATATTTCCAGATGCTGGGGGTGGAGCTGCGTAAAGGTGGAACCCATCCAACTTGAAGGACAAGGGATTTTCAAACTCCACGGTGGATGCTTTGATGGCGTCTGTGAACAACATTCTTTCAGAAGGAGAAAGGCCTACCGAAGAAAGGTCTTCAGAGAGGTGCTGTAGTACATCCTCAGATAGGGCTCCTCCTTTCATCATGGTTGTTGATGACTGAAGAATTTCAGCAAGCTTTGGGTTAGCTGAAACAACACCTTCCTCTTTCAAGCTGCCATTGGTGTAGCAGAACCACTCACGGAGGCTGGAGGACTTCACCTGGTCTTCATTCTCCTGTAAAGCTCTTGCAAGGATGCTGTCAATTTTAAAGCCTTCTTCTGCCAACTGCATGGGCATGGTGAGGAGTTTGGGCCAATCCAGGACACCATACTGTTGGTGAATTACCGAGAGGCCTTGCAACACTACGGGGATTCCAAAACGCCTGGACGGTGACTGGGTAGGCATAGCATTAAGCGCCCTCACGTGGCCAGATGTGCTGTTGTAGTAAATGGCGGAAAAGACTCCTCCTGCAAACAAAGAAGAGACAATTATGAATGAACTGTTTAAAGGTATACGATCTCCATATCTTTCTACAACTTCTCCGCCCATTTTCAGACAAAACAGCCAGTATAGGATTGGACATGCAGGGCAGAATTCATAAAGTCATGATAACGAAAGCAGGAAAATTACTCCAGCATGACTACTCCTATGTTTGGAGTAAATTTCTGACTTTCATTGAACTCACAAAGACTCCTAGGCAGATTCCTGAAAATGTACACATGAAGAATGTACAACAGGTGGAAAACTTTGCATGCAGATATTTGCCACAATGGAGTAAAACTTCACTGTCTGTAAAAAGCACCTCATGTTCCAGATACATTAAATCTAAGCAAAGACTTTATCCCTTTTGTACTGAACATTTTTCAGCACCTTATCTATTCTGAAATAACTGGCTAACAGCAGTTTCACAAGTTCTTCAAACAACACTTCATCTTTCATTGTGAATTCAGTTGCCACTGTTCTATTGAGTGGAATGTTACCCTACTTATAAAGAAGTCCATGCTGGAGACCTGTGATCCTTCCTGTTGTAAATCGGTATTCCCCTATACCCTCTAAGCATCCACGTCTTACTGCCTCCAGGCAAGTTTGTCCCACTTTAAACAATTAGTTTCAGTAGTAGTTATGGGCAGTCTTAGAGTGCTGGAAAATGGGGGAGGGGCGGATGCATTTATCCTGCTGAAGGGATTAAGAAGTCAATCAAATTGTGTGCAGACTAGTGACCAGTTTCCTATTTTGTGATATGACCTATGTACTAATAGATTGCGTCAAAAAATCACCAATCTCAGTGGGTTGCAGAACAACCGCCCTCATGAATATTAATGAGATAACTTACTACTTGCAATCTCTTATGATTGGCTACAAACACTGGGAGAGTCACCTGCAAGGAAGAGCAGGCCACCATCCTTGTGTTGGCATTCCAAAATGGACCACATTTTTTAAAAGCAGCCTGTGTTCTTTAAAAGAGCTGGTGCTGCTTTAAACACACACACACACACACACACACACGAAAAAATGTTTTGTCTTTGTTAAAATATCAGGAGAGCAGGCAGTGGTCTCCTGGACCCATTTTCAAAAGGAGAAGCTGTTCAAAGGGGACAATTTCCTGTATGTGAATCAGTTCCCACCGCCTTTGAGGAGGGGGTTACAGGTCAGTGGTTTGCCGTTGATACATCTCACGGCAACTCACAATTATTAGGAAGCGCCCTTTTCACGTCCTAGCCTTACTGCCATTTGGCATGTGTTGATAAACCTCTTGGGAGGATGTATGTCAAAATAACGATTGGCATTTGTAACGACTGCCTTTACAATGAGTTTTGAACAACAACACAGTCTTTACAACACAAGTCTTTACAACAATTATTTTTAATTGATTATGCCTGCACAATGAATGTCTTTACCATGAAAATGTCAGTATTTTACAGATAAGTATAAACCCTTTATTAAATATATCTATATGTGTATAATGGATTTATACTTATAAATTACCTACATTTCTGTTGTAAAAGCATACATGGTAAAGCATACTTGTACAATTAACAGGTAAGTATAAACTCACACATATATATATATATATATATATATATATATATATATATATATATATATCCCACTTACCCACAACCCCTAAACCGTAAAAACACCCTTGACACCCATAAACTCATACCCACCCTAAACCCTAAAATTACCCCTGCCACTCAAAAACCCATGCCGACCCTAAACAGTAAAAATTTCCTTGCGACCCAAAATCTCATAGCAATCCTATAGCCTAAAAATACCCTTGCCACCCAAAATCCCATACACCCACTAATCTCCAAAAATATCCCTGCCATCCCACAACCTACACCCATCCTAAACCCTAAAATTACCCTTGCCACCTAAACCCCCCCTGAAAAAACCCCTAAAATACACCCACCCTAAAATTACAATTGCCACCTAAAAACCAATACCCACCCTAAACTCCAAAAAAAAAAAAAAAAAAAAACCCTCACACCCAAAAACCCATGCCCACCCAAAACCCTAAAATTACCGTTGCCACTAAAAAGCCCATACCCTCCCCAAACCCTAAAATCATCCTTGGCACCCAAAAACGCACACCCAACCTAAACACTAAAATTACCCTTGCCCCCCAAAAACCTATACCCTCCCCAAACCCTAAAAATGCCCTTGCCACCGAAAAATCTATGCCCACCCTAAACCCTAAAAATTCCATTGCCATCCAAAAACCAACACGCACTCTAAACACTCAAATTACTGTTACCACCCAAAAACCATATATATATATATATATATATATATATATATATATATATATATATAATGTTATATATATAAATATATAGCACTTAATACTTACCTACGAGATACTTACAAATACATGTACATTTTTTACCACGAATATGCCTTTACCATACATGCCTTTATAATGAAATTTGTTGTAAAGGCTTCTGTGGTAAGGTCAGACGTGTGGTAAAGGAATGCGTGGTAAAGGCATAATCGTCGTAAAGTCAGCCAGAGTAAAGGCATCCATGGTAAAGGCATTCATGGTAAAGTCATCCATAGTAAAGGAATCTGTGGTCAAGGCCTACTTGTCGTAAAGGCATCGGTGGTGAAGGCATGCGTGGTCAAGGCAAGCGTGGTCAAGGCATACTCATCATAAAGGCATGCGTGGTAAGGGCATGCATGGTCAAGGCATGCGTGGTCAAGGCATGCGTGGTCAAGGCATGCGTGGTCAAGGCATGCGTGGTCAAGGCATGCGTGGTCAAGGCATGCGTGGTCAAGGCATCTGTGGTAAAGGCATACTCATCATAAAGGCATGCGTGGTAAGGGCATGCGTGGTGAAGGCATCCATGGTAAAGGCATACTCGTGGTAAAGGCATACTCATGTTAAAGGCATCCATGGTAAAGGTGCATGTGTGGTAAAGGCATGCGTGGTAAAGGTATCCGTGGTAAAGGCATGCGTGGTAAAATATTTTGTTGTTAAGAATGGTTGTCAAGACTTTTTCGTTGTTAAGACTGTTTTGTTGTAAAGGCTTCCGTGGTTCCGCTTTCGTTAATGACACTGTTTTCCCTTTTGGCAACCAGAAAGGCTGCTTTAAATCGCTACAGGGGTTTTGTGAATAATAAAATGTAATTCTTTGGTTCTAAACCATGATTTAGAAAATCGCATGATTTATTGTTCAGGACACCTTAGGACCTCTAGCTCCAGGTGTCCAGGCAGCGTCTGGATGATGCTTTAAGTCCAACAACTACAAGATTTCATTTCATCCTGCAGTTTACTGTAGACATTCTTTAGTTCCACTGTCTCATAAACACTTTCTTGGCTGGGCTGATTTGGGTATTTACCTTTCTATCCAATGTCTAAGCCTGTCGCGTAGGTTCTCATTATTCTAATGAGGCTACTGGATTCAGGAGACAGGATCACATGGATGGTGGGTCCTGTGAGAAAGTAGCCTCTTTCTAGACAAACAGGCCAAAAATGGGGGTAACCATGCTAGGAAGAGGCTACTTTCTCACACTGTGTCCTACAAAGACATCTTATCCTGGAACTGTAAGCGGTACAGTGGGACATAGGAGATGGGTAGCGTTGAGTCAAAGGTCTGGACGCTAGGGAAGCTCAAGCTTTTGGTTGGTATAAGGTGGAGCCCAGGGCACCTCCAAGCGGAAACAGCATGTTCTAGGAGGAAGTTTGATGGCATTAGTAGGGGATCTGGGTTTGAAATTCAGAGGAAGGCTGTTCTAGTGGTGGAATTAAAGGATGGAACAGGATATGAGCAATAATTGGCCTATGGGGCCTGGCCACAGGAGCTCGGCAGACGACGTTTTCTTGTGGTGCAGCCGAAAAGCCGGGATTTAAAAATAGGATTGGAAGTGAGAAGAAGCATCTCTTTTTTTCCACCTACAGTCATCCACCCAGTAATGGTAGTCTGGGGGTAAAATCAGGAGATTTAAAAATATGCATCTGGTGAAGTTAGGGCCATTGCACACAAGTTCAAAGGGTGAGATCCACAAACAATAGATGACTCCGCTGCTCAGCTGAGTGGAGTAAGAGAAGTCCAGATCAAAACATGCACCGTCGCCATGATGGTGAAGGAGGAGTAAAGAGGCATCTCGTGTCAAGCAAGACTCCAACGTTTAGGATGGACAAGTCAGCCATAATGATGTCCAGGTTTATAGGTTGGGGGATGATGTATTAGTATTACAACTGTCACAGAGAGGGAGATGCATCCCGGAGAGCAGACCTTCTGGCACAGGGGTCCAGTCCTCCAGCAGAACTGGACTCAGCAGGGCCCACAAATGAATAGGCTAAATCCTTGAAATAGCTTAGTAATTTGGTCACTAAAAATCAAGCGGCAAAACATGAAGGCAAGTTCCAGCGTGTACACAGTCAGGTGGAGATCTCCACATAGTAAAGTATAGTGAAAAGTAAAAAAGTTTATTAAAGTTTGAAAAAGTGTTTGTAAAAATATTGCTACATTGTATAATGTTGTAAATTAATTGCATATGTTCATTTTAAATGTACAACTAAAGAGAACACCACAATATTATTTTAATTTTGAATTTAAAAGTACATTATTTAAAGTTTAACTTAAAAATGTAAAAAAGTATTATGCATTAATAAATATTACAAAGGGATGCCTAAAGTTATTTAAAAATAGTGCTATCCTGTTTTAAGAACATTTTTTAATTATTTTTTTTAAATGGAAAAACGTTATTCAAATATGTTATAATTAAATAAAAATATGTACTATTTTAAAACATTTTGTTTAACATTAAATTATGTTTATTATATTTTTTAGTATGTCATGTCATTTGGTTTACATTAACAATATTTCCTAAGGGAGTTACGCTTAAGCCCTGGCTCCATTATTTTGCGTGGGAGGGGTTATCACTACTTGTGGCTGGCCATTTGAGGAATACTGTTTTTTTTAGTTATTTTTTTTAGAATTAGTAACTCAGATTAAAATTTGATTCCACCCCCTTTTTCAGGGGGAGGTGGGGTACAAGGCTACACTTTTCAGTACCTTTACTCTCGGATTTTCTGAATAACCAGGAGTATTAAAGCTTTTCAAGAGTGTACTAGGCGGCGTACGCGTCTGCGTATTGTAGCAAGCGCTGTTATTTAGCAGGGCTGCCAGGAGGGGGCGAAGTTGGGGCAGAGTCAAATGGACAGTTAAGTAGGTGCTTTGAGTCTTGTGGACGTGTCTATGCTATGAGTTGACTAGTTAGGGACCTATGCACTGTGGTCCATGCACAAGACATCCAGCCCATGCACAGTACCTTGCACCATTACTTGGCATCAAGTGTAAAGGGAAATGGAAGTGGCCATGACTAGTCTTGGCTTTCTAATCTGCAGTGGTGAAGGAGCGATAGATAATCTTTTCACGACTTTACTGTAGTGCGCGCCCTATGACAAATAATGTCACAACAAAGCTTACTGTGGTGAAAGTCACTAAGTTAAGCTCTTTGTGATGAGATTTTACGTCAGCAGATCAACCTCCAGAGTGGGCAATTCAGCCCTTCATCCTTCTGAGGTCACCAGGGTGAGTGGCAGCTTACACCAGGACAAACATTAGTGTATTTGCTTGTTGAATGCACTATTTAAAGTGCTTTGTACGAGGTTCTATAAAAGTACATGTTTAATACAATAATGATTTATTCTCTGCACTGTATGTTTTTTCACCAGGAATAAATGGACCCCAGGGGTGTGTCGAGCTTGTTTTCAACACTATGAAACTACTACAATACTTCACGAGAATTCCTCCAAAACTGGCTGTGACACACGTGAGTCTAGAAGAAGACTGTGTTGCAATATAAACAAATTGGCCCTTTTTCTCAAAGATTTGCTAGGGCAATACCACCTCAGCTTAACCACCCTAGGTAAAGCCCCCTTGCCTGATTCACTCACTTGAGCTCTGGTTGGCTATTCCAGCTCTACTATGTCACTGGTTGCCAGGCGACTGCACTATGTAAGCACAGCTGAATGACATACAAGGGCATAACTAATGAACCCGAAGAGATGCATATCTTATGACAACAGAGACCTTCTGGGTCCCCATCACTGACAGCCATGATACTGCCACAGGCAGGGGTAACAATCCACCATTGTTCCAGCACTGGGTTTTCAATGAACAAACAAGGGACCGATGTCTTAAAATAGAGCTGAAGGGACTAAGACGACATGAAAATGAGGATTCATGAAGAGACTGGCTGAGACAGGACACATGACCGAGAGGCAACGGGTGGTCCAGCGACCTTAACCAAAGATGCTAGGACGGAACATATGCATAACTGTAACAAACTGAACTCTGCCCTTTCCAAGGCCCGTGTGCCCGTAGATCAGACCATCACAATGTTTGTTACATTCTTGGACTTGTGGGATTGAATTTAGAATGAAAGTGACAGAGCAAATAAAAACACTTGGACTGGACCAGCTGTTCATGCATGAAGCTGTGAAGCTTGACAGCTTGGGTCAAATCCAGCAACTAAGTCATTGGAACTGAGCTACTGACAATTACCATGTGGCAGCCACCTTGTAAGGCATCTTAGCCAGAAGTTATGCTGGACCAGCATGTGTTTGCATGTTTAACATGTAAGAGTATCAGGTGATCCCATGTCACCAAGGATGCAATGCCCACATGCTGCACCTTCCTTAATACAGAGTGACCAGGTGTAGGAAAGTACCATCTTGCCTGGCATGTTACCCCCATATTTCACTGTATATATGTTGTTTTAGTTGTATGTGTCACTGGGACCCTGCCAGCCAGGGCCCCAGTGCTCATAAGTGTGCCCTGTATGTGTTACCTGTGTTATGACTAACTGTCTCACTGAGGCTCTGCTATTCAGAACCTCAGTGGTTATGCTCTCTCATTTCTTTCCAAATTGTCACTAACAGGCTAGTGACCAATTTCACCAATTTACATTGGCATACTGGAACACCCTTATAATTCCCTAGTATATGGTACTGAGGTACCCAGGGTATTGGGGTTCCAGGAGATCCCATGGGCTGCAGCATTTCTTGTGCCACCCATTGTGAGAAGGTAGCCTCTTTCTAGCCTTGTTACCCCCACTTTTGGCCTGTTTGTGAGTGTATGTCAGGGTGTTTGTCACTGTTTTCACTGTCTCACTGGGATCCTGATAGCCAGGCCTCAGTGCTCATAGTGAAAACACCATGATTTCAGTATGGTTGTTATGTGTCACTGGGATCCTGCTAGTCAGGACCCCAGTGCTCATAGGTTTGTGGCCTATATGTATGTGTCACTGGGACCCTGTCACACAGGGCCCCAGTGCTCATAGGTGTGCATGTATATGTTCCCTGTGTGGTGCCTAACTGTCTCACTGAGGCTCTGCTAACCAGAACCTCAGTGGTTATGCTCTCTCATTACTTTTAAATTGTCACTAACAGGCTAGTGACCATTTTTACCAATTTACATTGGCTTACTGGAACACCCTTATAATTCCCTAGTATATGGTACTGAGGTACCCAGGGTATTGGGGTTCCAGGAGACCCCTATGGGCTGCAGCATTTCTTTTGCCACCCATAGGGAGCTCTGACAATTCTTACACAGGCCTGCCACTGCAGCCTGAGTGAAATAACGTCCACGGTATTTCACAGCCATTTTACACTGCACTTAAGTAACTTATAAGTCACCTATATGTCTAACCTTTACCTGGTAAAGGTTAGGTGCAAAGTTACTTAGTGTGAGGGCACCCTGGCACTAGCCAAGGTGCCCCCACATTGTTCAGAGCCAATTCCCTGAACTTTGTGAGTGCGGGGACACCATTACACGCGTGCACTACATATAGGTCACTACCTATATGTAGCTTCACCATGGTAACTCCGAATATGGCCATGTAACATGTCTATGATCATGGAATTGCCCCCTCTATACCATCCTGGCATAGTTGGCACAATCCCATGATCCCAGTGGTCTGTAGCACAGACCCTGGTACTGCCAAACTGCCCTTCCTGGGGTTTCACTGCAGCTGCTGCTGCTGCCAACCCCTCAGACAGGCAGCTGCCCTCCTGGGGTCCAGCCAGGCCTGGCGCAGGATGGCAGAACAAAGAACTTCCTCTGAGAGAGGATGTGACACCCTCTCCCTTTGGAAAATGGTGTGAAGGCAGGGGAGGAGTAGCCTCCCCCAGCCTCTGGAAATGCTTTGTTGGGCACAGATGTGCCCAATTCTGCATAAGCCAGTCTACACCGGTTCAGGGACCCCTTAGCCCCTGCTCTGGCGCGAAACTGGACAAAGGAAAGGGGAGTGACCACTCCCCTGACCTGCACCTCCCCTGGGAGGTGTCCAGAGCTCCTCCAGTGTGCTCCAGACCTCTGCCATCTTGGAAACAGAGGTGCTGCTGGCACACTGGACTGCTCTGAGTGGCCAGTGCCACCAGGTGACGTCAGAGACTCCTGCTGATAGGCTCCTTCAGGTGTTAGTAGCCTTTCCTCTCTCCTAGGTAGCCAAACCCTCTTTTCTGGCTATTTAGGGTCTCTGGGGAAACTTTAGATAACGAATGCATGAGCTCAGCCGAGTTCCTCTGCATCTCCCTCTTCACCTTCTGATAAGGAATCGACCGCTGACCGCGCTGGAAGCCTGCAAACCTGCAACATAGTAGCAAAGACGACTACTGCAACTCTGTAACGCTGATCCTGCCGCCTTCTCGACTGTTTTCCTGCTTGTGCATGCTGTGGGGGTAGTCCGCCTCCTCTCTGCACCAGAAGCTCCGAAGAAATCTCCCGTGGGTCGACGGAATCTTCCCCCTGCAACCGCAGGCACCAAAAAGCTGCATCTCCGGTCCCTTGGGTCTCCTCTCAGCACGACGAGCGAGGTCCCTCGAATCCAGCGACACCGTCCAAGTGACCCCCACAGTCCAGTGACTCTTCAGCCCAAGTTTGGTGGAGGTAAGTCCTTGCCTCACCTCGCTGGGCTGCATTGCTGGGAACCGCGACTTTGCAAGCTTCTCCGGCCCCTGTGCACTTCCGGCGGAAATCCTTCGTGCACAGCCAAGCCTGGGTCCACGGCACTCTAACCTGCATTGCACGACTTTCTAAGTTGGTCTCCGGCGACGTGGGACTCCTTTGTGCAACTTCGGCGAGCACCGTTTCACGCATCCTCGTAGTGCCTGTTTCTGGCACTTCCCCGGGTGCTACCTGCTTCAGTGAGGGCTCTTTGTCTTGCTCGACGTCCCCTCTCTCTGCAGGTCCAATTTGCGACCTCCTGGTCCCTCCTGGGCCCCAGCAGCGTCCAAAAACGCCAAACGCACGATTTGCGTGTAGCAAGGCTTGTTGGCGTCCATCCGGCGGGAAAACACTTCTGCACGACTCTCCAAGGCGTGGGGGATCCATCCTCCAAAGGGGAAGTCTCTAGCCCTTGTCGTTCCTGCAGTATTCACAGTTCTTCAGCCTAGTAAGAGCTTCTTTGCACCAACCGCTGGCATTTCTTGGGCATCTGCCCATCTCCGAGCTGCTTGTGACTTTTGGACTTGGTCCCCTTGTTCCACAGGTACCTTCAGACAGGAATCCATCGTTGTTGCATTGCTGATTTGTGTTTTCCTTGCATTCTCCCTCTAACACGACTATTTTGTCCTTAGGGGAACTTTGGTGCACTTTGCACTCACTTTTCAGGGTCTTGGGGTGGGTTATTTTGCTAACTCTCACTATTTTCTAATAGTCCCAGCGACCCTCTACAAGGTCACATAGGTTTGGGGTCCATTCGTGGTTCGCATTCCACTTCTGGAGTTTATGGTTTGTGTTGCCCCTATCCCTATGTTTCCCCATTGCATCCTATTGTAACTATACTTTGTTTGCACTGTTTTCTAAGACTATACTGCATATTTTTGCTATTGTGTATATATATCTTGTGTATATTTCCTATCCTCTCACTGAGGGTACACTCTAAGATACTTTGGCATATTGTCATAAAAATAAAGTACCTTTATTTTTAGTATAACTGTGTATTGTGTTTTCTTATGATATTGTGCATATGACACTAGGTGGTACTGTAGTAGCTTCACACGTCTCCTAGTTCAGCCTGAGCTGCTTTGCTAAGCTACCATTATCTATCAGCCTAAGCTGCTAGACACCCTATACACTAATAAGGGATAACTGGGCCTGGTGCAAGGTGCAAGTACCCCTTGGTACTCACTACAAGCCAGTCCAGCCTCCTACATTGGTGGCAGCGGTGGGATAAGTGCTTGAGACTGCTTACCACTCTTGTCATTGTACTTTTCATAAGAGAAAAATATACAAAACAAGGTCAGTGTATATACACATAGCCAAAAAGTTTTGCATTTCCTCTTTTCACTCTTTTCTAAGTGCTGAAAAGTACTTCTAAACTTACAAAAAGTTCTTAAAAGTTTAAAAAGTTTTTTCTGTCTTTCCAAAAAGTTCTGAAAACTTTTTTCTCTTTGTCTATCACTTTAACTCTCTCTAAAAATGTCTGGCACAGGCCAAAAAGTTGAACTGTCCAAACTTGCATATGATCACCTTAGCTGGAAAGGAGCAAGGAGTCTCTGCATAGAGAGAGGTTTGAGTGTAGGGAAGAATCCTTCCTTAGAACTGTTAATTAATATGCTTAGAGTACAGGATAAGGCCATAAGTGCCCAATCTGTAGAAAAAGTAGCTAATGGTTCTCAATCTGATCCAGGGACTCCCCCAGGAAAAGGTTCAGGAAAGAAACTTCTCAGCCTGCCCATTACTAGACAGTCTAGCATAGTTGGTACAGAGGTTGAATCACACCATACTGATGGTGTGCTCTCACATTATGCTGGTAGCCAAGCTGTTAGGGTGCCCTCTGTAAGGGACAGGTCTCCTTCTGTTCATTCCCATCATACCTCTGTTGGGTTGTTTGTTGGGTTTAGATACCCATGGTGGCAGCAGCAGTATTCCCCATAGTCATCCTGCAAAAGAGCATGATTCCAGGAATCTGCACAAGATAGTTCCCCCTTATAAGGAGGGGGATGACATTAACAAGTGGTTTGCTGCACTTGAGAGGGCCTGTGCTGTACAGGATGTCCCTCAAAAGCAGTGGGCTGCTATCCTATGGCTATCATTTAGTGGAAAGGGTAGGGATAGACTCCTTACTGTGAAAGAAAGTGATGCCAATAATTTTACAGTTCTTAAGAATGCACTCCTGGATGGTTATGGCTTAACCACTGAACAGTACAGGATAAAGTTCAGAGAGACCAAAAAGGAGTCTTCACAAGACTGGGTTGATTTCATTGACCATTCAGTGAAGGCCTTGGAGGGGTGGTTACATGGCAGTAAAGTTACTGATTATGAAAGCCTGTATAACACAATCCTGAGAGAGCATATACTTAATAATTGTGTGTCTGATTTGTTGCACCAGTACCTGGTAGACTCTGATCTGACCTCTCCCCAAGAATTGGGAAAGAAGGCAGACAAATGGGTCAGAACAAGGGTGAACAGAAAAGTTCATACAGGGGGTGACAAAGATGGCAATAAGAAGAAAGATGGTGAAAAATCTCAAGATAAGCATGGGGATAAGGGTAAAACCAAAGATCCCACTTCAAATCTTAAACACTCTTCAGAGGGTGGGGATAAAACAAATTCTTCCTCTTCTTCCCAACCTGCACACATTAAAAAGCCTTGGTGCTTTGTGTGTAAAAACAGAGGCCATAGGCCAGGGGATAAGTCCTGTCCAGGTAAACCTCCTGAGCCTACCACCACTAATACATCAAGCTCTAGTGCCCCTAGCAGTAGTGGTACTAGTGGTGGGACTGCTGGCAACAGTCAAGCAAAGGGTGTAGTTGGGTTCACTTATGGGTCCATAGTGGAAACTGATGTAATCAGTCCCAAGACAGTTTCTGTCACACCTAGTGGCATTGGCCTTGCCACACTGGCTGCTTGTCCCCTTACAATGGATAAGTACAGGCAGACAGTTTCAATAAATGGTGTTGAGGCCTTGGCCTACAGGGACACAGGTGCCAGTTTCACTTTGGTGACTGAAAACCTAGTGCCTCCTGAACAACACATCATTGGACAACAATATAATATTATTGATGTCCATAACTCCACTAAGTTTCTTCCCTTAGCTATCATTCAGTTTAGTTGGGGTGGAGTTACTGGCCCTAAGCAGGTGGTGGTATCACCTAGCTTACCTGTAGACTGTCTCTTAGGTAATGACCTAGAGGCCTCAGGTTGGGCTGATGTAGAGTTTTATGCCCAAGTTGGGTTTAGATACCCATGGTGGCAGCAGCAGTATTCCCCATAGTCATCCTGCAAAAGAGCATGATTCCAGGAATCTGCACAAGATAGTTCCCCCTTATAAGGAGGGGGATGACATTAACAAGTGGTTTGCTGCACTTGAGAGGGCCTGTGCTGTACAGGATGTCCCTCAAAAGCAGTGGGCTGCTATCCTATGGCTATCATTTAGTGGAAAGGGTAGGGATAGACTCCTTACTGTGAAAGAAAGTGATGCCAATAATTTTACAGTTCTTAAGAATGCACTCCTGGATGGTTATGGCTTAACCACTGAACAGTACAGGATAAAGTTCAGAGAGACCAAAAAGGAGTCTTCACAAGACTGGGTTGATTTCATTGACCATTCAGTGAAGGCCTTGGAGGGGTGGTTACATGGCAGTAAAGTTACTGATTATGAAAGCCTGTATAACACAATCCTGAGAGAGCATATACTTAATAATTGTGTGTCTGATTTGTTGCACCAGTACCTGGTAGACTCTGATCTGACCTCTCCCCAAGAATTGGGAAAGAAGGCAGACAAATGGGTCAGAACAAGGGTGAACAGAAAAGTTCATACAGGGGGTGACAAAGATGGCAATAAGAAGAAAGATGGTGAAAAATCTCAAGATAAGCATGGGGATAAGGGTAAAACCAAAGATCCCACTTCAAATCTTAAACACTCTTCAGAGGGTGGGGATAAAACAAATTCTTCCTCTTCTTCCCAACCTGCACACATTAAAAAGCCTTGGTGCTTTGTGTGTAAAAACAGAGGCCATAGGCCAGGGGATAAGTCCTGTCCAGGTAAACCTCCTGAGCCTACCACCACTAATACATCAAGCTCTAGTGCCCCTAGCAGTAGTGGTACTAGTGGTGGGACTGCTGGCAACAGTCAAGCAAAGGGTGTAGTTGGGTTCACTTATGGGTCCATAGTGGAAACTGATGTAATCAGTCCCAAGACAGTTTCTGTCACACCTAGTGGCATTGGCCTTGCCACACTGGCTGCTTGTCCCCTTACAATGGATAAGTACAGGCAGACAGTTTCAATAAATGGTGTTGAGGCCTTGGCCTACAGGGACACAGGTGCCAGTTTCACTTTGGTGACTGAAAACCTAGTGCCTCCTGAACAACACATCATTGGACAACAATATAATATTATTGATGTCCATAACTCCACTAAGTTTCTTCCCTTAGCTATCATTCAGTTTAGTTGGGGTGGAGTTACTGGCCCTAAGCAGGTGGTGGTATCACCTAGCTTACCTGTAGACTGTCTCTTAGGTAATGACCTAGAGGCCTCAGGTTGGGCTGATGTAGAGTTTTATGCCCATGCAGCCATGCTGGGCATCCCTGAGGAATTGTTCCCTCTCATTTCAAGTGAAATGAAAAAGCAAAGGAGAGAAGGCCTGAAAACTCAGGATCCCTCTCCATCAACAGGTAAAAAGGGTATCACAGTATCCCCTAACCACGCTACCATTCAGGATACTATTCCTGTGGTGGGAGAAACCTCTCCTGGGGTGGCACCTGTTCCAAGGGAATCATCAGCTGGCAAAGCTGGACTCCCTGAGGTGGAAGTACCTCTCTGTGGGATAACTAACATTGGTGAGAAAAAGAGCACCATTTTAGTTAACATGGAGCATCCCTCCAACCCTCCCAGAGAAACTTTAGTGCAGAAACTCTGCACTGCCTCACAACACTTAGGACAGCATCCCTGCCCTAGTGTGGAGCTGATAGGACAGCATCCCTGCCCTGCTCCAACCCAAGAGAAACAGCATCCCTGTTCTCTCTTCCAGCCATATGGACAAAGTTTTTGCCCAGCTATGGCTTTTCTGAGACAGCATCCCTGTCTGGCATTTCCATCACTACAAATAGGTTCAGTGGACAATTCCCACTGCTCTAAACTAAAACTTACTGATAGAAACTCTGAAAATACATCTTCACATTGTTGCTTAGCTAAAAAACTTCAAACAGGGGGGTTTACATCCCCACAGGGAAGTAACCATATAGTGGATGATAAAGGGAGTAACCAGTCTATTGCAGAGCTACTCTCTACTTATCACCACTTAGACAATAAAGTCTCAACTGGCCAAGGTTAGCCTTATTGTCCTTCGTTTGGGGGGGGGTTGTGTGAGAAGGTAGCCTCTTTCTAGCCTTGTTACCCCCACTTTTGGCCTGTTTGTGAGTGTATGTCAGGGTGTTTGTCACTGTTTTCACTGTCTCACTGGGATCCTGATAGCCAGGCCTCAGTGCTCATAGTGAAAACACCATGATTTCAGTATGGTTGTTATGTGTCACTGGGATCCTGCTAGTCAGGACCCCAGTGCTCATAGGTTTGTGGCCTATATGTATGTGTCACTGGGACCCTGTCACACAGGGCCCCAGTGCTCATAGGTGTGCATGTATATGTTCCCTGTGTGGTGCCTAACTGTCTCACTGAGGCTCTGCTAACCAGAACCTCAGTGGTTATGCTCTCTCATTACTTTTAAATTGTCACTAACAGGCTAGTGACCATTTTTACCAATTTACATTGGCTTACTGGAACACCCTTATAATTCCCTAGTATATGGTACTGAGGTACCCAGGGTATTGGGGTTCCAGGAGACCCCTATGGGCTGCAGCATTTCTTTTGCCACCCATAGGGAGCTCTGACAATTCTTACACAGGCCTGCCACTGCAGCCTGAGTGAAATAACGTCCACGGTATTTCACAGCCATTTTACACTGCACTTAAGTAACTTATAAGTCACCTATATGTCTAACCTTTACCTGGTAAAGGTTAGGTGCAAAGTTACTTAGTGTGAGGGCACCCTGGCACTAGCCAAGGTGCCCCCACATTGTTCAGAGCCAATTCCCTGAACTTTGTGAGTGCGGGGACACCATTACACGCGTGCACTACATATAGGTCACTACCTATATGTAGCTTCACCATGGTAACTCCGAATATGGCCATGTAACATGTCTATGATCATGGAATTGCCCCCTCTATACCATCCTGGCATAGTTGGCACAATCCCATGATCCCAGTGGTCTGTAGCACAGACCCTGGTACTGCCAAACTGCCCTTCCTGGGGTTTCACTGCAGCTGCTGCTGCTGCCAACCCCTCAGACAGGCAGCTGCCCTCCTGGGGTCCAGCCAGGCCTGGCCCAGGATGGCAGAACAAAGAACTTCCTCTGAGAGAGGGTGTGACACCCTCTCCCTTTGGAAAATGGTGTGAAGGCAGGGGAGGAGTAGCCTCCCCCAGCCTCTGGAAATGCTTTGTTGGGCACAGATGTGCCCAATTCTGCATAAGCCAGTCTACACCGGTTCAGGGACCCCTTAGCCCCTGCTCTGGCGCGAAACTGGACAAAGGAAAGGGGAGTGACCACTCCCCTGACCTGCACCTCCCCTGGGAGGTGTCCAGAGCTCCTCCAGTGTGCTCCAGACCTCTGCCATCTTGGAAACAGAGGTGCTGCTGGCACACTGGACTGCTCTGAGTGGCCAGTGCCACCAGGTGACGTCAGAGACTCCTGCTGATAGGCTCCTTCAGGTGTTAGTAGCCTTTCCTCTCTCCTAGGTAGCCAAACCCTCTTTTCTGGCTATTTAGGGTCTCTGTCTCTGGGGAAACTTTAGATAACGAATGCATGAGCTCAGCCGAGTTCCTCTGCATCTCCCTCTTCACCTTCTGATAAGGAATCGACCGCTGACCGCGCTGGAAGCCTGCAAACCTGCAACATAGTAGCAAAGACGACTACTGCAACTCTGTAACGCTGATCCTGCCGCCTTCTCGACTGTTTTCCTGCTTGTGCATGCTGTGGGGGTAGTCCGCCTCCTCTCTGCACCAGAAGCTCCGAAGAAATCTCCCGTGGGTCGACGGAATCTTCCCCCTGCAACCGCAGGCACCAAAAAGCTGCATCTCCGGTCCCTTGGGTCTCCTCTCAGCACGACGAGCGAGGTCCCTCGAATCCAGCGACACCGTCCAAGTGACCCGCACAGTCCAGTGACTCTTCAGCCCAAGTTTGGTGGAGGTAAGTCCTTGCCTCACCTCGCTGGGCTGCATTGCTGGGAACCGCGACTTTGCAAGCTTCTCCGGCCCCTGTGCACTTCCGGCGGAAATCCTTCGTGCACAGCCAAGCCTGGGTCCACGGCACTCTAACCTGCATTGCACGACTTTCTAAGTTGGTCTCCGGCGACGTGGGACTCCTTTGTGCAACTTCGGCGAGCACCGTTTCACGCATCCTCGTAGTGCCTGTTTCTGGCACTTCCCCGGGTGCTACCTGCTTCAGTGAGGGCTCTTTGTCTTGCTCGACGTCCCCTCTCTCTGCAGGTCCAATTTGCGACCTCCTGGTCCCTCCTGGGCCCCAGAAGCGTCCAAAAACGCCAAACGCACGATTTGCGTGTAGCAAGGCTTGTTGGCGTCCATCCGGCGGGAAAACACTTCTGCACGACTCTCCAAGGCGTGGGGGATCCATCCTCCAAAGGGGAAGTCTCTAGCCCTTGTCGTTCCTGCAGTATTCACAGTTCTTCAGCCTAGTAAGAGCTTCTTTGCACCAACCGCTGGCATTTCTTGGGCATCTGCCCATCTCCGAGCTGCTTGTGACTTTTGGACTTGGTCCCCTTGTTCCACAGGTACCTTCAGACAGGAATCCATCGTTGTTGCATTGCTGATTTGTGTTTTCCTTGCATTCTCCCTCTAACACGACTATTTTGTCCTTAGGGGAACTTTGGTGCACTTTTCACTCACTTTTCAGGGTCTTGGGGTGGGTTATTTTGCTAACTCTCACTATTTTCTAATAGTCCCAGCGACCCTCTACAAGGTCACATAGGTTTGGGGTCCATTCGTGGTTCGCATTCCACTTCTGGAGTTTATGGTTTGTGTTGCCCCTATCCCTATGTTTCCCCATTGCATCCTATTGTAACTATACTTTGTTTGCACTGTTTTCTAAGACTATACTGCATATTTTTGCTATTGTGTATATATATCTTGTGTATATTTCCTATCCTCTCACTGAGGGTACACTCTAAGATACTTTGGCATATTGTCATAAAAATAAAGTACCTTTATTTTTAGTATAACTGTGTATTGTGTTTTCTTATGATATTGTGCATATGACACTAGGTGGTACTGTAGTAGCTTCACACGTCTCCTAGTTCAGCCTGAGCTGCTTTGCTAAGCTACCATTATCTATCAGCCTAAGCTGCTAGACACCCTATACACTAATAAGGGATAACTGGGCCTGGTGCAAGGTGCAAGTACCCCTTGGTACTCACTACAAGCCAGTCCAGCCTCCTACACCCATAGGGAGATCTGACAATTCTTACACAGGCCTGCCAGTGCAGCCTGAGTGAAATAACGTCCACGTTATTTCACAGCCATTTACCACTGTACTTAAGTAACTTATAAGTCACCTATATGTCTAACCTTTACCTGGTAAAGGTTTTTTTTTTTTTTTTTTTATTCATTTAAATACAAACCAAAGAAACATACATTAATACAGCAGATCTCTCGACGAGAGAGTAAGGATGTATGAGAACCATTACAAATCATAGACACATCCAATGGTATTAATCTAACGTCGTCGAGTAGGAAGAACTGCAAAAAATAACAGTTGCAAAAAAAAAAAAAAAAAAAAAAAAAAACTCTAAAGAACAGGCAGGTGGAGGACACAGTCACATCGCGCAGGATTATCATACAAAAAGGTAACTCGCATGATCCGGGGGGAATGAAACACAAATGGGAGACATCAGTCACACAGCACCCTCAGTCTGCGTCGCCAGATATTCATTTAGAGGGGCCCAGATATCTTTGGGGCGGGATCCCTCTGGCATAAATTCCCAGAATACTAACAGCTGATCATGACAAAAAGCAGCATCTCGTAACCAATCAGACCTACGGGGGGCTCTCCTCCGGCCCCAGCACATTGCGACTCTACGCTTAGCCAGCAGCATGAGGAGGCCCACCAAGCGTCTATGCGGGCCCTGGACCTCGTCCATATATCCCAACAGCGCTATCTTAGGGGAGAGGGGTACCTCCACCTCTATCATTTCAACAATCGACCGTCTTATCTCCTCCCAAAACGTATACACTTCCGCGCACTCCCATGCCAGGTGAAAGAAGCCCGCGTTCCGAGCCCCGCAACGAGCGCAGCATGTATCCGCTAGCAGCCCCATGGAATGTAATTTCTTGGGCGTATAATATAGTCGGTGCAGAAACTTGAAATGCAGCGAGCGCAGTCTATAATTCGGGGACAACCTGGTAAAGGTTGGGTGCTAAGTTACTTAGTGTGTGGGCACCCTGGCACTAGCCAAGGTGCTCCCACATTGTTCAGGGCAAATTCCCCGGACTTTGTGAGTGCGGGGACACCATTACACGCGTGCACTGTACATAGGTAACGACAAATGTGTAGCGTCACAATGGTAACTCCGAACATGGCCATGTAACATGTCTAAGATCATGGAATTGTCACCCCAATGCCATTCTGGCATTGGGGAGACAATTCCATGATCCCCCGAGTCTCTAGCTCAGACCCGGGTACGGCCAAACTACCTTTCCCGGGGTTTCACTGCAGCTGCTTCTGCTGCCAACCCCTCAGACAGGTTTCTGCCCTCCTGGGGTCCAGCCAGGCCTGGCCCAGGAAGGCATAACAAAGGACTTCCTCAGAGAGAGGGTGTTACACCCTCTCCCTTTGGAAAAAGGTGTCAGGGCTGGGGAGGAGTAGCCTCCCCCAGCCTCTGGAAATGCTTTGATGGGCACAGATGGTGCCCATTTCTGCATAAGCCAGTATGCACCGGTTCAGTGATCCCTCAGCCCTGCTCTGGTGCGAAACTGGACAAAGGAAAGGGGAGTGACCACTCCCCTGACCTGCACCTCCCCTGGGAGGTGCCCAGAGCTCCTCCAGTGTGCTCCAGACCTCTGCCATCTTGGAAACAGAGGTGCTGCTGGCACACTGGACTGCTCTGAGTGGCCAGTGCCAGCAGGTGACGTCAGAGACTCCTTCTAATAGGCTCCTTCAGGTGTTGCTAGCCTATCCTCTCTCCTAAGTAGCCAAACCTCCTTTTCTGGCTATTTAGGGTCTCTGCTTTGGGGAATTCCTTAGATAACGAATGCAAGAGCTCATCAGAGTTCCTCTGCATCTCTCTCTTCACCTTCTGCCAAGGAATCGACTGCTGACCGCGCTGGAAGCCTGCAAAACTGCAACAAAGTAGCAAAGACAACTACTGCGACCTTGTAACGCTGATCCTGCCGCCTTCTCGACTGTTTTCCTGGTGGTGCATGCTGTGGGTGTAGTCTGCCTCCTCTCTGCACTAGAAGCTCCGAAGAAATCTCCCGTGGGTCGACGGAATCTTCCCCCTGCAACCGCAGGCACCAAAGAACTGCATCACCGGTACTCTGGGTCTCCTCTCAGCACGACGAGCGAGGTCCCTTGAACTCAGCAACTCTGCCCAAGTGACTCCCACAGTCCAGTGACTCTTCAGTCCAAGTTTGGTGGAGGTAAGTCCTTGCCTCCCCACGCTAGACTGCATTGCTGGGAACCGCATGTTTTTTAGCTACTCCGGCTCCTGTGCACTCTTCCAGGATTTCCTTTGTGCACAGCCAAGCCTGGGTCCCCAGCACTCTAACCTGCAGTGCACGACCTCCTGAGTTGTCCTCCGGCGTCATGGGACTTTCTTTTGTGACTTCGGGTGAGCTCCGGTTCACTCCACTTTGTAGTGCCTGTTCCGGCACTTCTGCGGGTGCTGCTTGCTTCTGAGTGGGCTCTTTGTCTTGCTGAACGCCCCCTCTGTCTCCTCACGCAATTGGCGATATCCTGGTCCCTCCTGGGCCACAGCAGCATCCAAAAACCCTAACCGCAACCCTTGCAGCTAGCAAGGCTTGTTTACGTTCTTTCTGCATGGAAACACCTCTGCACAACTCTTCACGATGTGTGACATCCATCCTCTAAAGGGGAAGTTTCTAGCCCTTGTCGTTCTTGCAGAATCCACAGCTTCTACCATCAGGTGGCAGCTTCTTTGCACCCACAGCTGGCATTTCCTGGGCATCTGTCCACTCCCGACTTGATCGTGACTCTTGGACTTGGTCCCCTTGTTTCACAGGTACTCTCGTCAGGAAATCCATCGTTGTTGCATTGCTGGTGTTGGTCTTCCTTGCAGAATTCCCCTATCACGACTTCTGTGCTCTTTGGGGAACTTAGGTGCACTTTGCACCCACTTTTCAGGGTCTTGGGGTGGGCTATTTTTCTAACCCTCACTGTTTTCTTACAGTCCCAGCGACCCTCTACAAGGTCACATAGGTTTGGGGTCCATTCGTGGTTCGCATTCCACTTCTAGAGTATATGGTTTGTGTTGCCCCTATCCCTATGTGCCCCCATTGCATTCTATTGTGACTATACATTGTTTGCACTGTTTTCTATTGCTATTACTGCATATTTTGGTATTGTGTACATATATCTTGTGTATATTTGCTATCCTCATACTGAGGGTACTCACTGAGATACTTTTGGCATATTGTCATAAAAATAAAGTACCTTTATTTTTAGTATATCTGTGTATTGTGTTTTCTTATGATATTGTGCATATGACACTAGTGGTACTGTAGGAGCTTCATTCGTCTCCTAGTTTAGCCTAAGCTGCTCTGCTAAGCTACCTTTTCTATCAGCCTAAGCTGCTAGACACCCCTCTACACTAATAAGGGATACCTGGGCCTGGTGCAAGGTGCAAGTACCTCTTGGTACCCACTACAAGCCAGTCCAGCCTCCTACACCAGGATCACACAAGAAGCTTCTCAATTGGGTGCAACCAGGATCACGTGGTCGTGGTGCAGCCGTAGACACTGACAACCACTGGACAGTAAGAGGAATTGGGAGGAATGCAAAATTACGGCCAAACCTTCAGTCCACACTCAACGTGTCTCCGGGCAGCAGAACCAATCCCAGTTCTTGTTGCTGGTAGCTTCAAGTAGATCTAACACCAGAGCCCTCCAGGTCAGCTCAATCCTGACCTCCATATTCTAAATCAGCTCCTACTCCACGTCCGTGAAGGACATCCTGCTCCACCAGACATCTTCAATATCCAGACGCCCTGCCAGACCGGCTGCTGCAACCCAGTTTGTTGCCCGTGCACCAGGCCCAGCGATGCGGTGTCGTTATGTGCAGTCTGTTTCAGCCGGTATTAACTTGCTTCTCCGGGCAAAACACTGTGGTGATAATGTCTGGTAATACCTACACTTGGTGACCACATAACCTTGGAAGAAATGCTTTCAAGACCAGATGCAAGGCTCTACGTTTCACACTGGAACTAAAGCGAGGTATTCCCTGAAGTGTTAGAGCACCTTGCCAATAACGTGGGGGTGACAGAAATAAAGCAAGCTGGTAGAGCCTGCCTACTAAAGAACTCCTCAAAAGCTGTCTCTGCACCCTCACAATTCATATGTACTAAGGATTCGGGGGGGGGGGGGGCTCTCATTCTGAAGAGCTCCTTTTTGAGGTAATTATTCAGGCACCTCAAATCCACAATTCTTTGTAACCCACCCCCTTTCTTGAGGGGGTCACATACCAGTACTCTGAACATGAGCTTTTCTGGTGCTGAGAAACCTTCTGAAGAGTGTCCTCCACCAATGAGCCAACCTCCTTCATCAAGATGTCTAAGCGGTGTGGAGGGTGACTATAGGGGAACGGGAGACATTCTCCTCTAGGAAGTGAGGAAGATGATCCGATCTTGTGAAATGAAGGATCTACAGGACCAATTATCACTTCTTCCCCCAGTGAAGAAAAGAACAACAAAGCACCTCCAACCAGAAGACTGAAATATGGAAAGGCAAGGCTTCACAGATGTTTGTGTGAGATTGAAGTAGAGGAAGATGAGTAGAACTATCCTCACCTTCTCCTGCCTGTACCACTGTATGGCCAAAAGAGCTGAGGCTGCTCAAACATTGTCCGAGGCTGCTGGCAAGACCTCTGGGTCTGATTGCTAAACCACCAAACTTTGTCTCAGTGACTGATGAAGTTTCTGGGGAGTTAACCAACTAACATGCAACGACGATGTCCATAATAGGGCATGTCCATCACCTGGGCCCACAGTTGACCGAGGAGGAGCGCCAGAGAGGTTATATGAAAGGAAGGCCATCATACCCTTCCGGAAGCCCTCAGTCTGCTGCTGTGATTCCCTCAGAGGAGCTCCTACCAGGACAATGGCTTCAAGCATGGGGACCGGTTTTGAAGGCTCCAGTTGCTGCCTGGACCTCCTGCACTTCTTCACCTTGTAAGATGAGGAGAAGCGATGTTTATGCATCCTGTGGCGTGCGGTGATTCTTGGGTGAACAACTACAGGACAGTGATCTGGATCAACCGGGATTCCACGACCCCATATTCAGAGCCGCCAAGATGACCTCAAAGAGAAAATGGCAATTCTGTCTTTGCATTATAAGAACTCCTTACATCACTTGCAGACTTTCCTACTCGATACCTGATAGGAGCACCTTCTGGTGCTGCTAAAGCCGTATTGTTGTAAAAATCAGATTCAGGATGTAACTTAGCGCCTCCAGTGAAGGGGCAAAGACGCAATCTGTGGGAGAGACACCAATTTAAAATCTATTTTCTGATTAGCCAGTTTGAGCCTCAGCACTGTAATCTTCATCTAACTACCAACTCTTGGTCCTAGCATTATAATGTGGTACTTTAATGGAGTGCCCCAACAGCAGCCTGAATTCAAGTGTAGAAGGCTCACACCCCAATGTGGAGGGTAATCATCTTTCGGGTGGCACGTCCTGGTACATACCGCACGCGTGTCACCCACCACAGCCTTCGTTGGAGATCACAGCTGCATAAAATCCATATGCTGTACTGACCAAGAGATACCCAAGAGCTCTTTGAATGAAGTCTATGATTCAAAGTCTGCTACAGGTGCAGGGATGTGAAAGTTACGCAGAGCTTCAGGTGGTAACTCCCCGCGATAGTGACTCGTGTATGATAAAGTCTGAGAAGGTTCTTAGACGAGAAGGTCAGGTCATTAAATTACCCAGCTAGGGGTAATCACTTCTGATTCAACCTCCCTTGTCCAGTAGCAATCTTTCCTCCTCAATCCAGAACTTCCTAGTTGAGGAAAAGATGAAGTATTTAAGATTCCAAGGAGAGGGGAGTGCCGAGGAGCACAGAGACCCTGATAGGCAGTCCTCCAGAGACATACTGTCAATCAAAATGTATTACCAAAGAGTGGGAGAAGGGGAGGTTCCACCACTCGTGACTCTATGAAGACACCAACTTTCTAGACACTAATGCTGCATATTAGGATAACTGGCAAGGCAGCACGTATTAAAACATTTTAGAGAGAAGAAAACACGGCTTCTGAAGGCTCACCTATGCCTGCAGCGTGTGGGTGGACAACACACAGGCAAAGCAGGGCGGCAATCCCAGCATCTACGATGTTTCCACCAGCGGCGAGGATATCCTTCCCAACCTTGGAACAGACATCTGGGAAGAAGAAACCGAGAAACAGTATGAGGACCACAAATGTAGAACGTTTTCACTCCCTCTGCCCCTTCCCAAGGACAGCAACCAGGCAAACATCCCATCACCAGAATAAAGAAACACCAGGCCAACATTCCATGACATGAAACACAAAAAACAGGTCAGCATTCCATGGCTTGAAACACAAAAAACAGGTCAACATTCCATGACATGAAACACAAACAAGGCCCAACATTCCATGACTTGAAACACAAAAAACAGGCCAACACTGCATCGCATGAAACACAAAACAAATCAGGCCAACATTCCATGACATGAAACACAAAGAACAGGTCAACATTCCATGACATGAAACACAAAAAACAAGTCAACATTCCATGACTTGAAACACAAAAAACAGGCCAATATTCCATGACATGAAACACAGAAAACAGGCCAATATTCCATGACATGAAACACAGAAAACAGGCCAACATTCCAAGACATGAAACACGTAACAACCGGCCCAATATTCCCTGACATGAAACACACAACAGCTGGGCCACAATTGTGGCATGATGAACAGAAGCTCCCAGGTGACACTGCGTGAATAAATGGAGGAGCAACCGGACAGTATTCCATGACCTGATCTCAGAAGGTACCAGGGTAACATTCCACCACGTGAACACACACAAAACATGCAAGTGTTCCATGGCTGTTACGTGACCCTAAGAAGGGGCCAAGTACACGATCTCGCTGGAGTTAAAAATCACATCATTTATTTCACACCGTTTCCTTGGCCAGCTCTGGCTGCGATGCACAATCTGTCCATCTGGTTGTGTGTTTGTGGTGCATGTACTTTCACTGTCATCACCTTTGTTAGATTTGCCCTTAAACCTGCTACTTTGGCACACGGGGAAGACATTAATCTGTCCATTCCATGTCACTGAACTTGACGCTTTTAAGGGCGCGAGCCAGACACAACGTCAGGGGTGAAGGGCTCCTTCATCCCGTCATCTTCCCCCTGAATGCCAGGGCCACGACCAGCTGTGAGATCAAACAGTAAAGTCCAAGGGCTACATGCAGGGGTCACAGAGTGTGGGACCGGAGGGCTGGGGCAGAGTCACTCACATGTCAGGGTAAGGCCCGTACCCAGCACCCCCCACCACCACCGGCGATGAATCCGTTCCAAAGGATTAGTCACGCAAGCAGCGTACATCCATGTCTAATAACAGCAGGAAGAGAATAAAGGCTACATGCAGGGGGCGTAGGAGGTTGGTATAGGAGGGGGGCTGGGGAAGAGTCATTCATGTCAGGGTGAGCCTCGCCCCTCCCCCACCCCGATGAATTTGTTGCATTGGCTGAGACACGCACAACACGTACATCCATGTTTAATGACAGCAGATCGCAGGGAATAAAGGACATGTGCAGGGGGCATAGAGGGTAGTGTAATGTTGGGGGCCCAAGGTCCTCATGATACTAGTATAACTAGCCCAGGGCACGTGCACCCGGCCCTTTTTATTAGCAGGGTCACCAGACCGGTGACGCCTGTGATGGACGGGTGTGGGGTGAATGGAGAAGCCGGCCCTCCGCATTGTGGCTGGTGGAAACACTAAAACATGTCCAGCCAGACTCTACAGGTGGGATAGGACGGGTGGGGCAGACATGTCGGGCAGGGTCATCCCTGACCTGGGAGCGGACCTATCGAATCCTGGAAAGGACCCAGCTAGTACACCCCAGAACTCAGAACTCAGAACCACCAAGCGCAGTTGCTGCCAACTCGAGAAGCACGGCGAGCCTCCAAAGACCCCTCCCATAGTGCCAACTACAAGGCAGCCCTCAGCAAAAACCACTGGCACTTCAAAGAATCCAACAGAGCTGCCACCGCCAACCACAGCCAACAGAGCTGCCACCGCCAACCACATCCACTCCGCAGCCAACCACACGGAGGAACGTTTCAAGATTGTCGAGAATTTCACCAACTCTCCTGCCACAGAGAACTCCATCCAGGAACTCTGTGACTCCCTCTCAGACTACTCCCACATCAAGATAGCTGCAATTTAGCAGCCTTTCCTAGAAAGGGGGTCACCGGCCTTTCTTTATTGGATTACATTACAACTAGCTATGATTTATATATTTAAAAAAAAAAAAAAACAGCTTCTCAAAGTAGAATTCTTACAAGGTAGCAACAACACATTACTCAGAACTAGTGTTAAGTCTACATAAATCTTCGTCCAGGTCTTTAGCAGATGGCCATGAAGAGGCCACGGGGAGGCTTCAATAGTCAGAAAAGAGGGCCGAATTATATGGAACTCCAAAATATATCTAAGATGAATGTAGAACTTAATTCCCAGAGAAGGTACCACACACCCGAAGGTAGCAATCCTACTTTATTTTTTGAAGAGCACCTTTCAGCAGCTGTTCTTATGCTCCTGGAAGGCGTGTGCCCGGTAATAAAATAGCCCCTAGATAAAAAGGGTTCTTAAATTTTGCCCTTTCTCACAAGCTCAATAGGTTAATACGTCATCAGTTTATTGACTTCTCTGCTTAAAGGGGCAAAGAAATCATGAACTTGTGGAAAAAGCGAAGGAAATTTTAGTTAGTCCTGTATAAGAACTTCCATGGATAAGAATTGGGCTGAACTGTAGCAAGCAACCTCACTAAAAAAATTTAGCAAAACCTTGTGGCAGCTCATTTCTAAGTTCATAGGAAGCAATACAAAGACCTCTGCAAATCCAGTATCACAGAAGGAGTAGATAAATCAATTTTCCGAACGGTGTGGGCGAAATCCCACATTGCCCGATTTGGAGGAGCCCATCGCAGCTTTGCACTTGTCAAGCTAGCTCAGCCTGTAACAGCCCCTAATGCGAAGCTGATTGAGTCATGTATAAGGAAAGTGAGAAACCCAGCAGCAATGGGCCCTCATAAGGTTGCCATCAAAGTACTCTAGCATGACCCAGTAGGATGGAACAAGTTTCTTTATCTGCTTTTTCCCTATTGCTATGAAACAGGATGCATCCCAAGCTCTTGGTCCTGCAACATAGTGGTCCCTCTTAACAAAAAAGGCTTCAAGTTATCTTCCTGCAACTATTGCCAAATTGAACTTCTTGATCCTACAGGGATGTTCTTTGTCTCTAGTGTTTTGGACCATCCTAAGAACTGGGCTTTCCCACAGTCTGGGTGAGTTTTCAGTCCAAACACTCAGGGACTGGTTGTGAGTTTGGCGGAACGTTTACACCGTCCACCGAACTTCCGACGGGGAGGCTGCCGCCATACTGGCTACCTTCCCGCCGGGCCCATTAAGTTTCCCACTAGGACAGGGGGCGGAAACCTGAGTTTCCGCCCGTTGTTGTAGCGGGATACAGCCTACAGCATTGTCTCCAGCTCGTAATCGAGCCGGCGCCAATGCTGTAGGCTGCAGGGTGCACCAGCACCCTTGCAATATTCACTGTCTGCAAAGCAAACATGTGAACATTGCAAGGGTGTTGGCCGTGGGGGACCCCGGACCCGTTCTCTGCCAGTCTTTTCATGTCAGTTTTACTGCCATGAAATGGGTGGTGGAGAACAAAGTTGTAATCCACAGGGTAGCGCTACCCTGGCGGATTAGGACCACTACCTGTCGCCAGACTGCCAGGATCTCTGATCCTGGCAGAGCTGGCGGTCCCTTCGTGGCCCACCCGCCAGGGTTGAAATAGGACGTGATCTAGTGACCGCCAAACTCGTAATGAGGGCCTTAGTGTCATATAATATTGCTGTGTTACAGTCATCGATAAGTACGTTGTGAACAAATCACAAGTGGTTCATTGTGCACACAGGGAAGTCTTCCAGCTCCATCCTGGGAGTGCTGTCAGTGAGTGGAGGCTGAAGGTGGTGTGCAGTAGCACCAGTGCTGGGCCATGGGCTCCATGAGGCGCACCCTGCACAAGACCCGGCGCAGACGAGGCCACGCTCGTCTCAGCTCCCCTCCAGTGTATTCTGCTTAATGCCCACCCCTTCTGCAGGCACTCCATAGAGGTCTGAGACACCATCTCATCCCTCGCCCCGGATGTGTCCTTCATCACGGAAACTTGTCTCAGCCCAACCGCGAACCCCAACATCGCAGTCGCAACCACCACCGGCTACAAAATGCTCTACAAAGTGCACAAATACAGTGAAGGAATCTCCATAATCTTCAAGGACACCATCCACTTCGCTATCAGCAACGATGACCCCACACCCCTCATTGAACACCTCAATTTCCAACAACATACAGATGCCAAGACAACATTAAGAGGCACCCTCGTCTACAGACCACCAGGACCCCGCCCGGCTTTCTGCAATGCCATCCCCAACCTCATCGCTCCCCCTGGCCATTGACTCTCAGCACTACATCCTGCTGGGAGATCTCAACTTCCACATCGACGACCCCAAAGACACCAACATTGTGACCTTCCCCGAGAACCTCAACAAGATGGCACTCATCCAAATAGTCACCACACCCACACACAAAGCCAGACATCACTGACTATCTTTTATATGTATGGTTTTTTAAAAACTCATTTTGTAACTGTTTTTTGTTGTTTTTTTAAGGGTGATTTTACCTTGTATTTTTATGAGATTATTTAATTAAATAACTTTCTCAAGTATTGCTTTAGTGTGTTGAATAGTCTTCTGTTCCCCCCTGGGGATTTTTTCTTTTTACAGCGATAAAAATAATCCCAGCAGTTTAATAATAACTGTTAGAATTGGGGTCTCTGGTTGGCAGAGGTATACACCATTGTGTCCTTGTATCTGATGTGTCAAATTTTCTGTCGCACGGCAGGCACTGCATCGATTCTTCACTTCGGTGTCGGCCTGCGTCGTGTTCTGGTTCGGCTGTGCGTCGATTTGGTAGGGGTATGCATCGAATTTCTGGCCGCAAGGCAGGCGCTGCGTGGATTCTTCACTCAGAAGTCGGGCTGCGTCGTTCCGGTTTGGCTGTGCGGCGGTCTCGCCGCAAGACGTGCTGTGTGTCGTTTTCGGCAGGCTGTGCATTGATTTTCGGTGAACAAAGAGTTCCTTGAAGAGATGAAGTCTTTTTGTCCCGGAGACTTCAGAAAACAGGAGGCAAGTTCAATCCAAGCCCTTGGAAAGCACTTCCAGCAAAGTCAGAGGCCAGCAGAACAACAGCAGGGCAGCAGCTAGGCAGTTCCTCTTGACAGATTGCAGGCTTAGGACCAGAAGTGTCTGGTTTGATGGGGTCAGGACCCAGTTGATACACCCAAAAATACCTTTGAAGTGGGGGAGACTTCAAAAAGTGGTTTTGAAGTGCATATGGTCCCCTTTCAGTACAGGTCTGTCTGCCAGGGTGCCAGTAGGGGGTTAAGCAGTCCACTGTGTGCAGGCAGGCCACTAGCCTTTGAAGTGTAAGTGTCAGGCCCTCCACCCTTTCATCCAGGAAGACCCATTCAGTATGCAGATGAGTGCAGGTGTGACTGAGTATCCTGTGTTTGGGGTTGTCTAGGTGAAATGCACATGGGAGCTGTCGCCCAGCCCAGTCAGATGTGTATTGGAGAGAGGTGTAGGAGGCTGGCCTGGCTTGTAGTGGGTACCAAGGGATACTTACACTCTGTACCAGGTCCAGTTATCCCTTATTAGTGTAGAAGAGGTGTTTCTAGCAGCTTAGGCTGATAGAAGGTAGCTATAGCAGAGCAGCTTAGTCTGAACTAGGAGACATGCAAAGCTCCTACTATACCACTGGTGTCATATGCACAATATCATAAGAAAACACAATACACAGATATACTAAAAATAAAGGTACTTTATTTTTATGACAATATGCCAAAAGTATCTCAGTGAGTACCCTCAGTATGAGGATGCCAAATATACACAAGATATATGTACACAATACCAAAAATATGCAGTAATAGCAAAAGGAAGTAATGCAAGCAATGTAAAGTTACAGTAGATTGCAATAGGAGCAAATAGGTATAGGGGCAACACAAACCATATACTCCAAAAGTGGAATGCAAACCACGAATGGACCCCAAACCTATATGAGCTTGTAGAGGGTCGCTGGGGCTGTAAGAAAACAGTGAGGGTTAGAAAAATAGCCCACCCCAAGACCCTGAAAAGTAGGTGTAAAGTGCACCTATATTCCCCAGAGAGCACAGAAGTCGTGATAGGGGAATTCTGCAAGGAAGACCAACACCAGCAAAGCAACCAAAGTGGATTTCCGGACCTGAGTATCTGTGAAACAAGGGGACCAAGTCCAAGAGTCGCGACAATGTCGAGAGTGGGCAGATGCCCAGGAAATGCCAGCTGAGGGTGCAAAGAAGCTGCCACTGGATGGTAGAAGCTGTGGATTCTGCAAGAACGAAGAGGGCTAGAAACTTCCCCTTTGGAGAATGGATGTCCCACGTCCTGAAGAAGCTTGCAGAGGTGTTCCCATGCAGAAAGAACACAAACAAGCCTTGCTAGCTGCAAAGGTCGAGGTTAGGTTTCTTGGATGCTGCTGTGGCCCAGGAGGAACCAGGATGTCGCCACTTGGATGAGGAGACAGAGGGGGCGCACAGCAAGTCAGGGAGCCCTCACAGGAGCAGGCAGCACCCGCAGAAGTACCAAAACAGGCACTTGGAAGAGGAGTGAACTGGAGTCCACCCGAAGACACAAAAGGGAGTCCCACGACGCTGGAGGACAACTCAGAAGGTTGTGCACTGCAGGTTAGAGTGTCGGGGACCCAGGCTTGGTTGTGCACGAAGGAAATCCTGGAAGAGTGCACAGGAGCCGGAGCAGCTGCAAATCACGCGGTACCCAGCAATGCAGTCTAGCGTGGGGAGGCAAGGACTTACCTCCACCAAACTTGGACTGAAGAGTCACTGGACTGTGGGAGTCACTTGGACAGAGCTGCTGAGTTCCAGGGACCACGCTCGTCGTGCTGAGAGGGGACCCAGAGGACCGGTGATGCAGTCTTTTGTTGCCTGCGGTTGCAGGGGGAAGATTCCGTCATCCCACTGGAGATTTCTTCAGAGCTCTTGGTGCAGAGAGGAGGCAGGCTACCCCCAGAGCATGCACCACAAGGAAACAGTCGAGAAGGTGGCAGGAGAAGCGATACAAGGTTGCAGTAGTCGTCTTTGCTACTTTGGTGCGGTTTTGCAGGCATCCTGAGCAGTCAGCGGTCGATCTTTTGGCAGAAGGTGAAGAGAGAGATGTAGAGGAACTAGGATGAGCACTTGCATCTGTTATCTAAAGAATTCCCCAAAGCAGAGACCCTAAATAGCCAGAAAAGGAGGTTTGGCTACCTAGGAAGGAGGATAGGCTAGTAACACAGGTAAGAGCCTATCAGAAAGAGTCTCTGACGTCACCTGCTGGCACTGGCCACTCAGAACAGTCCAGTGTGCAAGCAACACCTCTGTTTCCAAGATGGCAGAGGTCTGGAGCACACTGGAGGAGCCCTGGGCACCTCCCCTGGGAGGTGCAGGTCAGGGGAGTGGTCACTCCCCTTTCCTTTGTCCAGTTTCGCGCCAGAGCAGGGCTGGGGGATCCCTGAACCGGTGTAGTCTGGCTTATGCAGAGATGGGCATCATCTGTGCCCATCCAATCATTTCCAGAGGCTGGGGGAGGCTACTCCTCCCCAGCCCTGACACCTTTTTCCAAAGGGAGAGGGTATAACACCCTCTCTCTGAGGAAGTACTTTGTTCTGCCTTCCTGGGCCAGGCCTGGCTGGACCCCAGGAGGGCAGAAACCTGTCTGAGGGGTTGGCAGCAGCAGCAGCTGCAGTGAAACCCCGGGAAAGGCAGTTTGGCAGTACCCGGGTCTGTGCTAGAGACTCGGGGATCATGGAATTGTCTCCCCAATGCCAGGATGGCATTGGGGTGACAATTCCATGATCTTAGACATGTTACATAGCCATGTTCGGAGTTACCATTGTGACGCCATACATAGGTAGTGACCTATGTATAGTGCACACGTGTAATGGTGTCCCCACACTCACAAAGTCCGGGGAATTTGTCCTGAACGATGTGGGGGTACCTTGGCTAGTGCCAGGGTGCCCACACACTAAGTAACTTAGCACCCAACCTTCACCAGTTGAAGGTTAGACATATAGGTGACTTATAAGTTACTTATGTGTAGTGTAAAATGGCTGTGAAATAATGTGGGCATTATGTCACTCAGGCTGCAGTGGCAGGCCTGTGTAAGAATTGTCAGAGCTCCCTATGGGTGTCGAAAGAAATGCTGCAGCCCATAGGGATCTCCTGGAACCCCAATACCCTGGGTACCTCAGTACCATATACTAGGGAATTATAAGGGTGTTCCAGTATGCCAATGTGAATTGGTAAAATTGGTCACTAGCCTGTTAGTGACAATTTGTACAGCAGAGAGAGCATAACCACTGAGGTTCTGGTTAGCAGAGCCTCAGTGAGACAGTTAGGCATCACACAGGGAACACATACATATAGGCCACAAACTTATGAGCACTGGGGCCCTGGCTAGCAGGATCCCAGTGACACATAAGAAACATACTGACAACATAGGGTCTTCACTATGAGCACTGGGCCCTGGCTAGCCGGATCCAAGTGAGACAGTGAAAACACCCTGACATTTACTTACAAATAGGCCAAAAGTGGGGGTAACAAGGCTAGAAAGAGGCTACTTTCTCACAAGATGCTGTAAGGCACAGATGGATTTTAAGTGCAGAGAAATGCTCACTTTCTAAAAGTAGCATTTCTAAAATAGTAATATAAAACCCAACTTCACCAATAAGCAGGATTTTTTATTACCATTCTGGCCACACTAAAGTTGACCTGGTTACCCCTTTCTGATCAGAATCTACCTCTCAAATAGTATAAATAATGCTAGCCTATGAAAGGAGCAGGAGTGGGAAACAAATTTAGGAGTTTTACACTACCAGGACATATAAAACACAAAGGTATATGTCCTGCCTTTTACCTACATAGCACCCTACCCTACGGGTTTCCTAGGGCCTACCTTAGGGGTGCTTGCATGTAGAAAAAGGGGAGTTTAAGGCTTGGCAAGTACTTTAAAACGCCAAGTCGAAGTGGCAGTCAAACTGCACACACAGGCCTTGCAATGCCAGGCCTGAGACATGGTTAAGGGGCTATTTGTGTGGGTGGCAAAATATGTGCTGCAGGCCCACTAGTAGCATTTAATTTCCAGGGCCTAGGCACATGTAGTGCACTTAATTAGGGACTTACAAGTAATTCAAATATACCAATTGGGAATAAATCAATGTTACCATGTTTAAGGGAGAGAGCATATGCACTTTAGCATTGGTTAGCAGTGGTAAAGTGTGCAGAGTGCTAAACCCAGCAAAAACAGTGTCAGAAAAGTGGAGGGAGACAGGCAAAAAGTTGGGGGGGGGGAGGACAATCCTAAGGCTGTCAGGTCTAACAATAATAGAAATAATGCAATATATCAACAATGAATATGTATGCAGTGAAAAAAAAAAATATATATATATATATATATATATATATATATATATATATCCAAGAAAGAGGCGCGCTCTACGTCGTGCTGGCATCAGGGAAGGACCTAATTCCCATTAATCTTGATACCAGTTTAACATTGAAGTTAAAGATGCTGCACTCACAGGATTCCAGTAATCTTCTTTTATTTAGTACACGAAAACTCCACCAACTAACACCATAGATATATATATACACCCAGTAAAGCTAGATAATTAAGAATTAAAAATGCATCACCATGGGGATTGAATCCACCATCAGCCTTCTCTTTGTCAATGTCAAGCTGTGGAACCCTGGACAGCTGAGACAGGAGAAATATTCCCCAATGGGACTCTGATTTTCCTGAGCAATGCGTCCACCCTCAGAAATAAGTTCCTTTTGCCTCAGCACCAAGCTTCCCCACTTCATATATCTTAAACAAACTTCAGAGGAAGGTTCTGGTAACCTCCCTCCCTTCGAGTAAGTTGTGAAATTCAAGCGCTGGCTGTACTTGGTCAGTGTTGAAAAACACACGCAAAGGATTGGCCAGATCCCAGGGTGTATTTCAAAGATAGAGCCCTACACTTCTCTGCTATAAACATTCTCATCCTTCTACACTCTTATCAGCAAGGCATACCCCATGTTATGTTCCGTTCCCTGATGAGAAAAGCAAAAAACATGTTAACAAGCTGTCCGTGGAAAAATACCTGCACCACCGATGTGACAGCATTTAAAGCTAAGCTAAGCTCAAAATGGAGTCAGTGGTCAAAATGGAATCGATGGTTAAATACAGATAGCATTACAAATTGCCGACACAAGTTTGCACACATAATCTGATGTTTAGGTACATACTCACATCAGGATTCCTGCACAAACAATAATATTTGCCTTCTAAATACACCTAACAAGACCAAGGTCATTAGAGGGGGTTCCACCAGGATACACCATCTAGACTCCACACCACTTTGCAGCATATTTCAGCCTTGTGTCTCTACCATTCCTGACCTGGAGACTAAGAGACTGAACCCGTCCCAAGGTAGCGGGGTTGGGGGCGCTATTCATGGATACTGTATTGGCAGATTAGGCTAATCATGGCCAGCTCTCGTGTTTGAGTAGGATTGTAGCCTTGTTATTAGAAAATTGCATACTATGTGCTCTTGTGCTCATTGCCATATGTTGGGGGTTTTCATGTTCACCACTTTTATCCTCACCATTCTGCTTCTTTTTTTTCTCACTGTCATAATCATTGCAGCTCATGCATTTTATTGTAGATTGGAATAAATATATTGAATATAATCCTGCATCTTCTTCATTGCCTGTGTGTGTGTAAGAGATTTATTTCTAACCAGAGAAAGAGGTAAGATTTGTTACACCACAACTTCCCTGAGAGGTCTCCAGAGTCCATGCACTAGGCTGCCAGATACCACCTTTACTTTTCAGGGTTTGGGTGAATTGCTGCTGGAGAGGGGGCTGACAGCTACTGATGGATGTACGAGTGACTCAGTCACTTACCTACAGAAGGGTTACGGCCCATAATCCAGCAGTCTCGCTGAGAGGCGAGAGTCATTCATGACATGGCACCACCAACGATGGTGTATAGGCACTAATTTACATATCAACTCTAAGTATCTCTGTCTCAGATACAGCAGGTACCCAAAGTACCGTTCTATGGAGATGCCTGCGGTCTTAGAGACAATCCTCCTCAGTTAACTTGAATTTTCAAAAGCATTACTCCCCCATTTGTGTTCTGTTCTCTGCTACCAATTCCTTAACATGGCTAACGCCATAAATATTCCGGAGAACTGCAGACAAGCCTTAAAGCAGTACCTCCTAGCCCACGGCTTAACAGATGAGGGTGGGGAAGTGACATTTGTTTTAGAAGCAAATGGAGCTTATCAAACTGAAACATGTTATTTTTGGGTTACTTTTCCTGAAACAAATGCAAATACATATGCCTTGCACAAATATAGAATAGCAAACGTACCACACAGGTACCAAGCTTACCAATACTTAGAAATACTACTTTCTCATCAATATCCCCCAAACTGGTTTAATGGTGCCTTACCACGTGTAATGCAACCTGTGAGATTAGGTCCTCTAAGTAACAATGAACCAACATAGCCTATTTTTGCCACATACACACCACATCCTGGCAAACAGGCTATGCAAGCAACCAATGTATGCACCCTTTATAATGAGCTAGCAGCAATATAAAGACGACTAGTATAGCTCATTATGTGAACTTTGAACACCACCCCAGCAAGGGCTGCACCAACTCCCCACCAATTAGCCGTTACAGCATTAATCCACAAACAGTCCACTCAGTCATGGGTAAAGCACCCTTGGAGCAGGATAAGATTCCATTCTGGATTGCACAAAAAACAAATCAGCTAGAAGCAGTGTTTCCCCATACGGACCCCAAAACAAACATAGAATTCTCACAATGTGCTTGCCATTGGGATTGGTTCCCTTGGTAGAGGACTGCACCACTTGGGGTACAATCTTCGTTGCAATATACACATTGTACTCCGACACTTGCTAATTTACCAGAAGTGTTGAAACAAATTCAGAATGAACATGGGGCTGCCCCTGACCTGGATCTGGGGATGAAACTGATGCGTAACTTTGACACAGTCTTCTCAATAATTCTTAGTAAGATTAAAGGGGAAGCAGCTATGTTGGCAATCTGCCAGCAGCTCCAGGATGTTCCTCAACAGGAACAGGAGCGCGAGCTACCAAAGATTATTTCTGAAACCTATACAAGTATAAGACAAGATAGTCTGGAGGACAGAATGGCAAAGCTGCAGATACAAAATACCACTGCAAAGGAAGTTGCTAAACAAGCCCATGAAGGTTCTAAAAAACAATGGGTGAAACAAAATCAAAATAAAGACAAAAGAAGTTGGAGAGCACACTTTCCGCGTCCAGACAGCTCTAAAAGGAGATACAATCTTGGTAACATTAAAAACACCTGATAGATATCAATATACTGATAAAAGTGCCTCTTGTTCTTTTCAGGACATGCCGGATAAATGGAGTGAGCGAGTGGGTCGGTCAGAGGAACGCACTGACTACGTGAAGACGAAAAAGGACTCACAGGATCCACAGACAAGAAGGAGGACAAATTTTGTCAACAAAAGCTACAATTTAAATAAAAATTAAAAAAAAGGTGTCAGCGATATCTATCAAACGTGCCAGCAACCTTGAGATCGTTGTTGAAGAACAAGACGTGGGGAGTGACTTTGCTAGACAGCGCGGCAGAGGTCACAATATATCGCCATGATCTAATAGATCATCTACATGCAACGGCAACTAACAACTTTCTTGTAGTCAAGACTGCGGACAGGCATGTATCCCCACCCGACAGGGTTTATGAAATAATTTTTCAAATAGAGAGAGACATAGAGCACACCATAGAACTAATCTTCTAGGAAGAACCAAATTGTGATATCCTATGGACAGAGAAGGACGGGCCACCTGAATTTGTCCACAAGCTCAAACATGGGAAGATGTTATTGTGGCTTCTTTCTCAACTCTTGTTCCAGACGTGGTAAAGGAAGCCTATGCTGCTGAATGGGCTTTTGTGCAGGCATCCGCGATATGCAGCAACCATATAGGATGTGCTAAGGACTCCCCCTACCATATAATGCCTATTAGGTCTACACCATAGCCTCATTCCCAATATCCTGTTAAACATGAGGCTAAAGCCCAGTGAGGGAAATCCTCACCCAGCTTGAGTACCAGAGAGTAATTGAGCCGTGCGTCTCAGCAATGAATAACCTGTTATTCCCAGTTTCAAAACCAGACCATTCATATAGCATACTCTTAGAGTGCAGACACTTTAATTGTACATGCACATATGCAATATAAAACGCACACAGCACAGCACTCAACAACACAGCCTGGAAAAAAGAAAACAACCGTGGATATATCCAAAGGTTTTTTCTGCCAAAACGCCTAAAAATCGGAACCGGAGAGCATTCTCATTTGCCTCACAAAAACGTTTTGCCGCTTACCAGAGGGCTATAAACACAGCCCAGGGTTGTTCTCAGCCCCTATAACATCAATATTACATGACATTGATCCAAAGGCGTTGTCCTATATGGATGACATCTATCTCACAGATGACAACCTTGACATTCATCTTGCCAGGGTCGATCGTATTGTCTTAGGATACGCAGCCCTTGTCTACAAATTTAACTTTAAGGAAACAAAGACAGTCTTCCTCAGTGTCTTGTTTTTGAGACACGAGCTATCAGATGAAGGCAAGAGCCTGGCCGCTAACTTTCTAGAGAAATACACTCAACTTTAACCACCAAACACGGTCAAGAAACTACAATCACCACTTCATTTCTTTAACTTTGGTAGAACATGAATGCCAGATTATGCTCAATGCATAAAACCACTCTATGACTTAATATGTCCAGATTTTTCAAATAGACATTGGAGAGTTGAACACATGCGCATCCTTAGAGGGTTGCAGCAATAAATGCTAGAAGCAAAACACTTACATTCTGTGACAACAAAACAAACTTGGTCATCAGAATAATAGCTGGAGCCATCAGATTCACCTATGTCACCTTCAATGGGGGTGACACAGTCCCGATAACATACAAATCTCATGTGCACTCAAGTGCAGAACAATGTTTTGCACCCATAGAAAAAATTCTGACTGCTGTACAGATGGCTATTATTAAGGAGAGGCCAGTTGCCCAAGGGAAACACATTATTTTCACTACCCGAGTGCCAGCCCTAGAGGCGGTCACCAAAGCTAGCATTCCCAAAACTAAAAGCACTACATCCAGGTTGGATTCAATGGGCAACCTCCCTGACTGCCACTGACGTTGACTACATTTTGACCCAAAACTACAAACACAAGAATTTCTCCAATATGAACAGGAGTACCTCATACCTACCAACATCCTGCCACTTGATCAATGCCAGGCTGTCATTTACACTGATGGATCAGCACAGCCAGTTGTAGGAACCAAACATCTATACTCCTTACCTTTTCTCTCACAAAGTTAGAAGAGACTTGTCCTTTGTGAAAATGTCAGCAAATCCTACACCAGTTGGGATAGTCAGTTGATTCTATGCTTTCTGAATTAAATTATCACACTGTTTTTGAAAAGTGAAGATGTGTAAATGAACACAGTGAACTATGGGGAAATGTTCTGTGATCATCACTGGGGACATTACTTTCTACACCAAGCTAGTAAACCCAGATTAGTTTACAATTACACTCAATGGGAACATTGTTCAACTCCACTTGTGGGTAGTTCTAAAACATATGTAGATAAGTTTGCATATGTCACTGGGCATGACACCAGGAAGCCTGAGTCACATTATTTCAAATTACCACCATCCACAATGCAGAAAATATTGCTAACTGACACAAAATTAATCTATTCAGATTCCTTTGTTTCCCGGCTTGCTGTTGAAGGCTATGAGTTTTAGAAAAACACTATTGAACTGAAGAGTGTATGAGGAACAAAAGAATGGCAAATACAGGGGAGGTAAGTTTTATTTAGAGCATGCCTTATTCCCTTACAAATTATATATTTAAAAAAAAAACAGTCCAACATACACCTTGTTTGGGGTTAGCAAAAATGAAAGAAATGAACGCACCCAATATTCTCATACCAGCCAAATTTGACAATGGGCAAACAGTTTTAAATGTCACTGAAGAAGTACTAAATGCTTGGTTTTAGAATGGTACCTTTAATTCCTCACTCTCCAGTCCAGGTGGGTGGTTATTGTGATCATCACACAAAAATTAGTACACTGTTCCAAACACATAAAAAATTCACATGAGCGAACCAAATTCATCAGGAGCAAGAACCCTCATGCATCACTATGGATGACTAGCATCATCATTGGGAAAGCTCCTCATCAGGCTGGTGCTGCAATGCCTGACGGGCTCCCCAGAGCGGGGTGCTCTTAACCACTTTGCTCAGATAGTAGCTGTGAAAAAAGAATAATTATCACTGAGATACCCAATTTTAAGTACCCGAGCAAATCTTGGAGAGAATCAAATGTTAAAATTGGTTTGCCATCAACAAACAATAAATCATGATTTTAATCAATAGTAAATGTGATGGCGACCAAGATTAAAAACAAAATAAGGAGTAATGGGTGATTGATAATGCTCACCTACTCTCACTTAAAAAAGGGAGGATATAACCAACTATGGTACCTCACAATCGCAAGTCTACATGTTTCGCGTCTGCGCGGTCCAGCCGGATCCAGTGACGCTTCATCAGGACAAAAACCTTCTCCAAAGACTATAATAATCAATAATGTGTAGAAAGAACAAAGTCACTTACTTAGTCCTACTTGTTAATTCAAAAAGGTCGCCCATCCCCAATGTCAGGATAGAGCCCAAAAGGATCGCTGGCCAGAATAAGAAACAAAAATTTTCAATTTCCTGAAAGTAGGCAGGTAAACCTACCCCACCGGCACGCGTCCTCCAAGTCCTCTTAGTCTTTGGAGAAGGTTTTTGTCCTGATGAAGCGTCCCTGGATAGGGAAGGGTCATTTGGCTGTTTGCGGACAGGTACAAGGGTGATGGCGAGGTCATCCATGCAGTAGAGAGCAAAGAGGTAAAGGTGGAAGAGGAAAAATGCAGGACAGTAGTAGAGGTAAATAAAAGAGAAAGAGAGGTGAAATGTAGAGACTGTGCTTGATCTAAGATGTGCAGGAAAGAATATTTGGGGTGCTGGGCAGTGATGCCTGTGATGGGGAGCATAACAAGCATTGGCATAGCCAATAGGTCTCGCCTTTTGGACCTTATCAGTGTGTAGTCATGCAGCATATTATCCTGAATGTTGTGCCACCAGGGATTGATCAGCTATACTGCACTGCTAAATTACATTCTTAACCCCCTGGGTGCCTCGTACGAGCTGGTCTCGTCCTCACGCACCATTCCCATGTGCCGATGACGAGACCAGCTCATCCTGCACCGGGCCCACGGGAGAGCGCTAGCACTCCCTCCATGGGCCCATGGCAGGGATGGAAGGGGAATCACTTCCCCTTCCCTCCTCAACCCCCCTCACCCCTCCAGTGACGTCTAATTTGCGCGCTGACCTCATCAGAGGTCACCTCCGACCCCTTAGGCAAGGGTCGCTACCCAAGGGGGCACATTACTGTTGGCCATATCTGCTCCCGTTGAGGGCAGATCGGTCTATTTTTGGAAGGCCCATCTGCCCCCAAGGGGGGAAGAAATCCCACCAGAGACCAGGGATGATTTTTTTATTCAAAATAAGAAGGTGGGGGTATGGCCATACCCCCACCCCAAATAAGTGGGGCCAAAGTTGTTCTGCCTACCATTGGGCAGATGGGGCAATTACCTCCGATCCACTCCCCGGGGGGTAGAAAGTCTACTAGATGCCAGGGAATTAAAAAAAAAAAAAAAAATTGTGGGGTGGTGGCTACCAACCAGTATGGGCCTGGTTATGCCCCCACCCCAACTGAAGGAGGTAACAGTCTTTCAGCTCTCTCCCACACACTAAAACATCTTATCCCACGGCAAGCAAGAGGACACTTGATTGTTTTGGTTTTACATTTGGGCCATGAGAGCTTGACTAACTCTCAAAATCGTCCCACTTGGAATGGTGAGGGCTGCACTTTTTGGATTTTGGGTCGCTGCCATGTAGAAAAATCCACAAGACCTAGACACATGTGAAAACTAAACATCTGGGTGATTCCAGGGTGGTGTGCTTTACATGCACCCCGCACCATTTTCTTACCCACAATGCCCTGCAAACTTCTAACTTAGATGGAAATCACACATTTTTCCCACATTTTTGTGATGGAACCTTCCGGAATCTGCAGGAGTCCACAAAATTCCTACCACCCAGCATTGTCTCAACTATACCAATACAAATTCTGCTGCACTTGTCAGCCTAAAAATGTTTTTTTTCAAACTGCCCCTTTGGACCCGCTTTGGTTCCCCCTCAATTTAGACATGTTTTTGGCTCTTCCCTGTCACAGGCACTTGACCCACCTACACAAGTGAGGTATCATTTTTTCCGGGAGACTTGGGGGAACGCTGGGGACAAGGAAATTTGTGGCTCCTCTCATATTCCAGAACTTTGTCACCAAAATGTAAGGAAAAAGTGTTTTTTGGCCAAATTTTGAGGTTTGCAAAGGATTCTGGGTAACAGAACCTGATGAGAGCCCCACAAGTCACCCTATCTTGGATTCCCCTAGGTGTCTAGTTTTCAAAAATGCGCAGGTTTGGTAGGTTTCCCTAGGTGCTGGATGAGCTAGAGGCCAAAATCCACAGCTAGGCACTTTGCAAAAAACAGGTCTGTTTTCTTTGGAAAATGTGGTGTGTCTAGGTTGTGTTTTGGGGCATTTCCTGACACGGGCTCTAGGCCTACCCACACAAGTGAAGTACCATTTTTATCGGGAGACTTGGAGGAACGCTGGGTGGAAGGACATGTGTGACTCCTCTCAGAATTCCACAACTTTCTGTCACCAAAATGTGAGGAAAAAGTGTTTTTTGGGCCAAATGTTGAGGTTTGCAAAGAATCCTGGGTAACAGAACCTGGTGAAAGCCCCACAAGTCACCCCATCTTGGATTCCCCTAGGTCTCTAGTTTTCAAAAATGTGCAGGTTTGGTAGGTTTCCCTAGGTGCCGGCTGAGCTAGAGGCCAAAATCTACAGCTAGGCACTTTGCAAAAAACACGTCAAATTTCAATGTAAAAATGTGATGTGTCCATGTTGCGTTTCCTGTCGCGAGCATTAGGCCTACCCACAAAAGAGAGGTACCTTTTTTATTGGGAGACCTAGGGGAACACAGAATAGCCAAACAACTGTTTTTGCCCCTTGTCTTTCTCTATATTTTTTCCTTCCAAATGTAGAACAGTTTGTAAAAAAATACGTCTATTTGAGAATTGTACTGTAATTCACATGCTAGTATGGGCACCCTGGAATTCAGAGATGTGCAAATAACCACTGCTTCTCAACACCTTATCTTGTGCCCATTTTGGAAATACAAAGGTTTTCTTGATACCTATTTTTGACTCTTTATATTTCAGCAAATGAATTGCTGTATACCTGGTATAGAATGAAAACCCATTGCAATGTGCAGCTCATTTGTTGGCTCTGGGTGCCTAGGGTTCTTGATAAATCTACAATCCCTATATATCCCCGCAACCAGAAGAGTCCATCAGACGTAACTGTATATTGCTTTCAAAAATCTGACAACGCTGGAAAAAGTTACAGAGTAAAACGTGAAGAAAAATGGCTGTTTTTTTCCCCTCGATTTCAATATTGTTTTATTTCAGCTGTTATTTTCTGTAGGAAACCCTTGTAGGATCTACACAAATTACCCCTAGCTAAACTTAGAATTTTGTCTACTTTTCAGACATGTTTAGCTTTCTGAGATTCAGCATTGGTTTCACACCCATTTCTGTGACTAACTGGAAGGAGACTGGAAGGGGGCAGAAAGCACAAAAAATAGTAAAAGTAGGGTATGTCCCAGGAAAATGCCAAAATTGTGTTAAAAAATTGGGTTTTCTGATTCAAGTCTGCTGTTCCTGAAAGCTGGGAAGATGGTGATTTTAGCACCGCAAACCCTTTGTTGATGCCATTTTCAGGGGAAAAAAACACAAGCTTTCTTCTGAAGCCCTTTTTTCCCATTTTTTTAAATAAAACCCGACATTTTTGCTGTATTTTGGCAACTGTCTTGGTGTCCTTTAGGAGAACCCACAAATTCTAGATACCTCTAAAACCCCTAGGATGTTGGAAAAACAAGGACGCAAATTTTGCGTGGGTAACTTATGTGGACAAAAAGTTATGAGGGCCTAAGTGCGCCCTGCCGCAAACAGCCAAAAAAAGGCCTGCCACCTGAGGGGGAAAAGGCCTGGCAGCGAAGGGGTTAAAGGATGTGTTTTTTTTAGTGTACCTTTGGGTGGGAATTAAGCAGCTGTGGAGTTCTGCAAGAACAGTGAAAAGTAGCTGCTTTGCATTTGTTGAGGATTTAAATGAAAGAGAAATGGGAGTTCAAAAAATGTCCAGAAGTGTTTTTTTCAGTACTTCTTAAAGTCTGATTTCAAACGAAATGGTTTTCTTGCCTGCCTCGTACTGCCACGAAAAGTACTGTGAAATGTGAAGGTTAAAAAGGAATGAATATGTTTCAGAGCAGACTCCCTGCGGAAAATAAACCAAGGGGCCAGCATGAGGAGCCAGGCACCCTACCTAAGGCACTGCAGGCCCACATTGCACATTCCTTTTATTCATGTTTTGAAAAATGTGAATAATGCATGGACTTTGATCTGGAGGCTGCAAAGCAGTAACTTAAATAAGAGAATGCACATGCACGCCTCCATGAACATGGACAGACACTCATGTACACCGAGAGGCACAGAGACACACAAAACACATCGCAGTAGAATGCAGTGAACCCTAAAAGTGTTGTGATATGATACTATACAACTCTTGTGGCATGTTGCTCAAAAGTGGTGTATTGCAGGAGTGGCTCGCGGAAAGGTAAAGGGGCAGGGCGGCGCACAGGGGAGGGGACGGGGGATTAAAATACAATTTGAAATAAAAATTTAAAAAAATTAAAACGCACTCTGTCCACTGAGTGCCACTCCTCTGTCCCTCGTCAACTGCAGGCACAGGCTCCCAGCCTGCCTTGCGGCCAATCCTGACGCTGCTCAAAGCAGAGACGGCCGGCCACACATGCTGAGCACTCCCCCTCACTGCTCATCACCCCAGTGTCCCCGCCCTTTTACAAAACAACAATAATAAACACAGTTTATCATTGTTTGGGCAAAGTTTTACAGCTGTCGCTGCTGGCGGGGGGGGGGGGGCAGATGTTCCTCCGCCCTCATGGAGGAGTCGCTCCCGGTGTATTGCTTCTGACAGAGTATTTTATTTGAATGCACCAAGGCCACTAGCACAAGCAAGTGAAAACTCAAAACTTCCACCGGCAGCTCCTTCGTGGTGTTAAGCTGACAGTGCAGTCAGTATGTAGATAAGTGTGGGCGCCCGTCAGAAACGCCCAGGTCGGTACCTACACCCCAAGACGTGACCCACACAACAAACACCACAGCAAGTTATAACCTGCCCACTAAGACAATGAGAAACAGAGGGGAGGGGCATCAACAGGGGGGCGGGAGCAAAGATGCAATAAGATGCATGGAGACGCCAACCACAGAGGAGGAAAACCAGGCGCAAGCCTGCAGCTCCATGATACCCAACGCTCACGTGCCATTCTCTTTAGCGATGATGGACAGAGCATAAACAACAGGCACATCGCAAAATGAAACACTGACTGCCCCGCTGTCCTCCACGTGGTAACGGGCCATTTAATTAAACTGCTGAAGCTTGGATGCTGGAAGGCTGACCGAAGGGCGCAGTATCAGCGCCTAGAGACTGGTTACAGTAAAGTGTGCCTTACAAATACACTTTTCAATCTCAGTAGTGCACTGGGGATGTGAGTGGTGGTTGCTGGAGAATTGAGAACTCTGTGGTGGTGGGGTGGTACCTGTGTGACTGGAGATGAAGGGAGAGAATCAAAACTCTCCTGAGATGGACGGTCACGCCTAAGGAACCACAAGTACCCTCAAGTGCTGTCAAAACTACGCAAAAGTGACTGTACATAGCAGTCCTATCTCGCGCCCACAGTGTATCTCCGACTCTAATGCCAAAAAAAACTGCAGAGTCCGGCGTATGCTCAAATCGTCACCGGTGTGTTGATGGCAACGGAGACAGAGGTAGGCCTATTGGATGGTCCGTACCGGAGTTAAAAAGCAGTCGCCACTGCAATCTGGTAGTCTGGGTTGTAAATAAAAACATGCCGGTGCCCAAAGCCCTCCTCAAACACGCGGTTGCTGCAATTAAATGTGTGAATAGAGAATACTGAGGCAGCGTAATCCCGTAGCCATCTCGGACCTCTTCAATCCATATAAAGCCACTCCCTGCCCCTTCAGCTCACTCTTGCAGCTTTCTACTTTCTTTCTTTGTGACGCTTTTTCGTTTTTCCCTTCATCAGTCTTTCCCATGTGTGTCTTTTGCTCGTAGTAAATGCTAGAGGCACAAAATAAGTGCCAGTGCTCAGCACCGGAAACAACAAGCACAAATTAAGCACTGCTCGGGTTAGGGCAGATGCCCAAACCACACTAACAGATCACAATAGTTTTATCACCGCTCACTGAGCTCCAGAACCACACCATAAAAAATTTAGTCAAATTTGAACAACAGTGTTATGGCAGATACATGCTGATCCAAAACAAAGCACCAAATGCCAGGACAAAACTAAATAAATACATGATACCCAAAAACGAAGGTTCTCGTAAGCATAGCGCATAACAATTGTAAACAAATTTAAACAATGCTGAATCCAAATTAAATGATGATCAAAAACAGGAACACAGCGAGTAAAAGCACGTGCGCTGGAGTTGTGGACAGAGACCAATACAAACAAGCATTTGCAATGCAATAGGTCTCACATATTTCAAACAAGTTAATTGTCATCTTTTGACAACTGCGCCCATGAGCAAAAACAAAAGAAAACAAGAGAAGAAACTGAGAAAAGATGACTTGGGAAAATAACAGAAAGTTGGCTTTAAAAAATAAAAAATTTCAATTTTGTTTGTCCTGCTGGGCACGTTTTTGCCAGTCACATCCTTCTGCTTCTGGGGCACTGGAAGTTAAAAACAACAAATAGTACCTTGATCATGTTGGGAGCAGTGGACAGGCACTAATTAAGTTGCATCAATTAGTGCTTGATCCCTGCTCCACACAGAGGAACGGAAATGATGCCAGACATGCCTTGACGAATTCCGAGGCTGTGAAGAAGAGTGCCACGCACACCAAGGAATGGTGAGCGACAGGCGGGCTTCTAAGCTCTGTATTGGACACAACAGCATCTCGCAAGCATAACGCATGCCCTCTTAGGCTCGACCCTAAAAAGGACCTTTTCACTACTACTGATCACTACACGGTATGCTGCCATCACGGCACATGTGCTGCGTAACTCAAGGTGAAGGATGCAGGGTTCCACCACTGTGACAGTCGCGCTTCAGGAGCCCCCCAGGCCCAGTAAAACCGCAGTCAGTGAGAAAGGCCTGTGTCACGAGGCATACGCACGATGTGTGTTTACCTGCCGCACAAAAATCAGCATTCGGGATCCAGACAACAGCACAGTGGGGACATGTCCTTAACCATCCAGAGGGCTTCTCCGTCCCCAAAATGCCCGTATCCCTTTGGCTGCCAGAGTTTGTGTGAGGAATGATCAACTACTGCAGCACATCTGGTATCTGTTCTCGGCCTTACTAAGTCTTCATAAAAACGTTCTAGTATACATCAACAAAATCCATTGGCTTTTCAATGCGTGTTACTTTTTACTGACTTGTCAGAGAATAATGTTGAAGAAAAGGCTTCGAAAGAGCAGTCTTTGCCTCAAAAAAATCATCTCATACTCTCTTGTCAATAGATCAAACAGGAGACACGCATTCAATGAGGAAATTAGGAAAATGGATGCCTCCAATGGCCAGGCAACAACTGCATTAAGGTTCAACCCTGCCACCAAAAAGTACCACAGTAATAAGCACTGGCCAGGCCAGCAGGAGTGAGTGTGATATGTTTATGGGTGCATGTTTAGTACTTTTAAAGAAGATACTCTGAAAGGGACCCAGCACTTGCAGTCAAGGCGGGCTGTAAAGTAGTGCCTCGTGCAGTTCAGTGCAAGCACTGGAGTGAGTGCAGACTGACACATCAACCAGACAATAGCATTTGGTGAGAAATGAATACTCCATTGGACTGAGACAAGGTGTAATCGACAGAGACTCATCCAATGGCTTAGAGAGACTGGTCAAAGAAAGCCAACAGTTCAAAGTGGCAGACCCAAAACACACTCCATATATAGGACTTGAAATAAGTCTGTTAAACAGCTACGCCATCAAGATTAAGACCTGAAAAGGAACCTCCTCCTGTCTCCTGCAATCAGACAATCAATGCACAGAGTGGGCCGAAGAATGCATGGCACGTTAGGAGCTGTCACCACAGCCTTGGTGCCCCTTGTATTCCTAGACACCATGCTTCCCTAGGATAGGTACTGGTAGTAAGCAGACGGTCATATGTCTCAGCTTCTGTCGCGTAAGGTCCTATATACTCATCGGAAGGTGAGCAGGTCACCAGCCAGCATTTAAGCACATCGGAAGGATAACCCATCCTAATCCTCCTAAAGAGTTCAGGCGTCTCATCGAAGGAAGGAGATGTGTAATGGATAATTCTCTGGGATAAGGCGAGTCGCAGTTGGGAAGTCCCTGTGACGGCTGTGTCCCCGGGATGAGGGTTCACAGGGTTATCACCCCAAAAAGCAGATGTGCACTGACGCCCATGTGACTGCTGGCAAAGGAGTGCATGGGAAGAGAGCTTTACCTTTAGCTTGTGGGTTCGTTGTTCCCCACAGTGTGTCTGCTCCGGTCTTCGCAGGAAGGTGCTGGTGACAATGGACAGACGCAAGGCGAGTGGAGGTGGAGATGAAGAGCCCAGATCTAAAGGGGACCAGCGTAGGTTCCATCCACCATGGAGTCGCAGAAGCCTGTGCATGGAGCAAAGGCGGCCAGAAGGTGCCAGTGCATTCCCTCTAGCCAGCATCCCTGAATACCCTGGCCACCAGGACATTAAGGTGAGTTACATAGGTGGGACCCCTCTCTGGTGCTTTCAGCAACTGATTTATTCACTACTGACTCAACTGCTAAAAAGCATGAGTTACCGCACTTCATAGCGCCCGCAGATACAGCAAAGACGCTGGTGATGCTCACACGGACACTTAGTGGTGGTCAAGGTACAGTTGGTGCTGCTTGTAACTACTATGGGTAGAGCTCACAGGTACCTATGTATGTTATGTTGTGGGATGTTCCAGCTGTGAGGGGAGACCCTCACAGTGAGAACCCATGTTTCCCCTGCCGGCAGCGGGGTGATGGCATGGCCATGACGTAAGAGGAGAGAAAATAAATAGGCTGAAGGCAAAGTGACTTTGAGACAAGCAAGTCTTCAGTTCGTTTGTGGGTGTGAGCAGTGTGTGGGTGTGACCAGAAGCAAGAGCTGCTGCTACAGGCTTTTGTAAAGCGTGAGGGCGCACGTCGAGAAGACATGTTTGTGGCTTTCCTTCCCACTCACTCTTTTCTCTTGAGTCTTGCCACTGCTTGACTCATCACCACACAGACGTCATCAGTTCCTCTGAAAAGTAGGCAAACGCTTGGTGGAGCCCTGCCTCTCAGATAGTGCAAGGAGATCTGACCCAGGCTTCTCTTCACTCAACCAATGGGAGACGTGATCTGACCCTGGCTTCTCTTCACTCAACCAATGGGAGACGTGATCTGACCCTGGCTGCTCTTCACTCAACCAATGGGAGACGTGATCTGACCCTGGCTGCTCTTCACTCAACCAATGGGAGACGTGATCTGACCCTGGCTGCTCTTCACTCAGCCAATGAGAGATGTGATCACATTTTCAAGTCTCTTTGATAAGCCAGGTGTTAGGGTGCAAAGTGCCTCAGAAGACCTCACAGATAGGCATTACCCCATTCTGTGTACAACAAATCCTGACTTTTATTGTGAAATAATTTAAGGGTGGGAAGGAGGGCCCATTTTCTTTCTCGATACTCAGTCATCAAGCAAGAGCCATTTACCAGCTAATCCCTGATAACACAAGGCTGCGAATCATTTTCAACAAGCACTGAAAATAAGCCCTGGACAATCTAATTACAGTCGTCAACAACATCACCACCACAGCCGCAGACCACACTCCAGCAAGAGAGAAAAACAATCTAAGAAATCTCTTTAAGGGACGTTTGGAGGCGGAGTTACAAAAATACGAGTCAGCCAAACTTGCAGCAAAACATAATCCCTTTTCAAGAAGACCTGAAGAGAGAAAGATAAACCCATCACCAGGATAGTCATTTGTTTCAAACATTAGAATTCTCTACACTAGCTTTCCTAAGATGATGAACTTTAGACTTCAGAAAATGCAAAACTCAGCAAAAGGCACTGCAGACTTATTGAATAAATCCAACAACACAGCTGTGATTCTGTATCAATCCTTATTTGAGCCACAACTTAAGTCCCCATCCTGACCCACACAAAGACTAGAATAGCATTTTTAAGATTCAACGCTCCAAATGTAGATAAAAGAGAACATGGTAACAACCTTTAAATATCATCACTTACCTGAGGCAGTGAGGACTGTGGCATGATGGTAAACTCCATGTTCATGCGTGTGGCCTCCAGAAGGCTCATCAGCCTGGTCCTCATCTTCACTGTGGTGTTCATTCTCCTCTTCATCATCATGGTGATGGCCAGCCTCTTCATCCTCTCCATGGTGATGATCTCCCTCTTCTTCCTCACCATTGTGATGGCCTCCCTCTTCTTCCTCACCGTGGTGATGGCCTCCCTCTTCTTCCACGCTGTGGTGATTCTCAGGGTTCTCTTTCGCATCAAGGCCACCCGCCTGCCCCTCAGTTGCATTATGCCCACTCTCAAGATCATTCTCCCACACATGGTCCCAGTAAGGGTTGTCCACAAATGCCCACTTGGATTCCTCCGATTCTGGCTGCTTCTCATCTCCATGCGTCAGCTGGTAATATGCAAACGAAAGTGCAAGAGCGAGGAGCAGGATTGCAGCGAAGATGCGTGTGCAGGCTTCCCGCTGCTTCTCTCGAATCACCCATCGTGCCGATCGACTGAAAAGAGAAGGCAGCCAACATGAGGTCTTCACGAAATTGGAATCATTAGGCTAATTTTTAACTAATTAAAGTACAGGAAAACCATACATACATACATATATATATATACACACACACACAAGCGCACACACACACCCCCAACCACTTGGCCTCTCTCTCTATTTTGGTTTATATGTGTATACCATGATAAAGGTATTTTGGTAATGTACCCACAGTGTTAGGTGTGCTGTTCTGGAGGATTTGACATTTCGTTACAATGTGTAAGGCACCATCTTGATAAAGTTCAATATTGGGATGGGAATGCCTCTCCAATGGTAAGCAGGAATAGGTCCCAGCCCCCAGTGCCCAACTGCCCTGGCAGCTGGCTAGTGTAGCTTGTGTGCAGAGGCCTATGCCTGCCCTTCACAATGCAAGAATCAGGACGCATTGTGACCCAGGGTCACAATAAATGTGCCCTAAAATTATGCAGGTATATTCTACAGTGGGTGACTGTTCTTGTCCCATGTACATTAGGTAAAGAGGTGGTGGCATTGTAGCCCGTTACGTGAATATGAAGTATGACCTGACACATTTTCTCTCCATCAGTGACAGTGTGGGCTACTGACCCCTCGCATGTGAAGTTCCATTTTCTTTTGAAGCCCAGGCCGTTGCGTTGACATTCTGTGTGCATGGTTTGTATATGTGAAGTAGGTGTGTGGCAATGTAAGGTGGTAAGACTCTGTGGTTTGTGTGAGTCTGGTGGGATCCGTTTTGGATGACCCTGGTTTAGCATGGCACAAGACTGAGGGCAAGGGAAGCTTCCACAGAGAGAGGACGTGTATCATCTGCATTGAACACCCTGGCACTGAAAGGAGGAGGATGGAGGCAGGGCTAACTTTTGATTTTCCATGCGATCACTATTTGCAGAGGACTGCTGATTAGTTCTTCCTGAGCACTGCTGTTTGGAACAAGGTGGGGGCGAAGGGATGAGGAGTGGGACTGCAGTTTCTGTGGTTCAATATGTGAACATTTGTAGGAAGGTTGTGTGTGGTCTTTTGTGAATTTCTGATTAGTTCTCCAGGAAGATGGTGATAGCCATGTGCAGATAACTCACACTTCTTGTGCTTATGTCTTGGATACTCCTACGTGTAACCAGCCGCATTGCTACCTGCCATGAGAATCATCACTTTGCACAAAGCCTGTCTGGAGAAAAGCCTGGAAATTACATATGAAAGAACCAACCCAAAGTGGTTCTGAAGCCTTAGACAATGGAACCATATCCCCTGTCAAGAAGATGTTTATAAAAGTGTGATCTAAACTATGCCACTTTGTTCCGGTTCCAAGGTCTTCATGACCAAGGATGAGAGTACTGCACACAGTACTTGAAGTGTTGTGTGACCAGGGATGGGAGTACTCCACAAAGTACTTAAAGAAGTGTTGTGTGACCAGGGATGGGAGTACTCCACAGAGCACTTAAAGAAGTGTTGTGTGACCAGGGTGGGTGAGTGCATGACAGCCAGTTTCCCGAGAGAGGGTGGGCACTGAATGGCGTAGTGAACAGAATTACGGGCAGGAATTTCACCCTGTACTGCATTCCCCTAATTGTGGTGTATAGTTTAAGTAACATTATGTTATTACAGTACTATCTTTTACCCCAAAGAGCAGGATTGGACTTCACTGGCAGGTGAGTTCTGAGCTCTTACATCTCCTAACTAGCCCACCCCATCACCCCTCTCACACACATACACAAACTATGTCCCTTAGAAGCCTGGGACAGCTTGCCACAAGAGTCAAGTGCAGAAAGGGATGTACTTGACTCAATTTAAAGATACATGGTAGGACACCGGGGCAAACAACTTCAACCACCACAGTTGTGATCTAGTAGTTATTCTCTGTCCCTGTGGCCCTCACAAAGTGGGTCTGCGATTCACTGCGGAGCCTGGGACAAGCCATAAACACTCTGAATCTCAAAGGTTTCTCACAGACAGGTTGGTCTTGCTTCACTCATTAAGGTTAAAATGAGTTTTATTTCGGTTCAAAATTGTGTGGTAAAGATCAAAGACTATTAATCATTCAAACTTTTATTGGTAGACTGGGCTCTAAAGCGAATCACAGAAAAGAACAATACACAAAACAATGAAAATAGATTATCTTACAAAGAGAAATAGGAGAATGGTTATTCACTCTTTATTCACTCATATTTACTCCCATTCCTAAACTGAGAGGAAAAAAATGTTGCTCTTGTTGTGTTAACTTGATCAAAAGAGATGAGGGTCAATATGGGAGTAAGGTCATTGGGAATTTAGTTTAGTAAAGAAGGCAGGACATTTGGATAGTGTTTGTGATTGGTGGTGGAAGACAGAGGTGGGAAGGATGGATCTAGCATGTGTGTGATGGCAGGGTTAGAGGGATGTGGCCTAGGAGGTTCAGGAGTGATCGACAGTTTTAGATTGCAGAATCAGATGGAGTGTATTACAAGTGTAGTGCATAGGGGAATCCATCAATCAAGGATGTATGAAGTGTGCAAATCACCCATGAGGGTCTCAAGGCGCTGAAAAGGCAAGGAGAAGACAGGAGCAAGAGCGATGCAGCAGCACAGTGAGAGTAGAGAATAGTGGGCGTTTCTGGTAGTTGTCAGAAAAAAATTGATGGGACAGGATTACGCCTTTATTAGTGGGATTGAGATTAATTCACCAAGAATGATGAGTGGTGTGGAGGGCAGAAGGGACTAACACATCATCACAGCCACTGAAAAACATATCAATAGGAGGCAGGGCTTGGCTGAGAGGAAGGTTGTCATCTTTTGATTTGTTCTACATGCAGCCACTCCATACAGCTGTATTGACATGGTGTTTGTAATCCAAACTGAGATGCTCCCTACGTACTGTATCCTGGAGAGATGCCTGGATTATCTTCTGGAGCAGCCATCTTGTATCGGGCTCAGTTTAATCTTATGATGTTTCCTTCTCTCCTGGATGCCATCGTCTTTGCAGTCTTTCACTCTGATACTTGGTCAATAGGTCATCTATTCTGTGATGAAGAGGTACTGCACTTGGACTTGCTCTGTTCTCTGAATTCCATGCTCCCCTGACACAGTTTATTTTGTTTTCTTTTCTACTTTGGCTAAGAGACACTGAGTGTCAACTCTCAACTTCAATGTTGCCGGCTTCTTACTGATCAATGGTATAAAGGTCTGGGAATAAGGTATTAAGGCAGCTTTTATTCAGAAAGATGACAAACACATTGGACACGGTCACAAATGAACTGAAAGATCCAATTTATGTGGAAATGTTCTCAGCAGTGGTGGGGGTAGGGAGTTAAAATCCATGCACACTGAAATGTCGCTACTAATGCCTCAACTTTTCAGGTCTGAAAAGCGCCTTAAAAGTCTGTAAAACGGAGATGGATGAGCCAAATAGGGGAGCTGATCTGTAGAACATACAGGAAAATGTTTTAGATGTCAAGGACAGAAGTAGGAGGGATAATGTTGAATTATATGGGATTCCAGACTCGGATGTGGGAGCTGACATGCAAAGTTGTTTGGCAACAATTCATTTTAGAACTGTTAGAGGCCGAGTTCCAACATCCTGTGGAGTTTTAAAAGGCGCATTGACTAAGACCGAAGACATGCCAATAGAGATTTACTGCAACCGATAATTATGTGCTTTTTAATTTATCAACATACAAGATTCGTCCTTCAAACAGTGAAGCAACATGGTCTATATATTTATGATGGAAAAGGGTGGTTATTTCCTGAAGAAGTTTTTTATGAAACAAATATCCATCTAAAGAAATTCCTTGAGGTACATCCCCGGTTTAAATAAATAAATAAAAAAAACCATTAAGTATGGCATTCTCAAACCTGCAGTCATGCTGGTGATAACTGAGGGTAGGACAAGGGAATTCCAACCGACAAAATTCAAGAGCTTCCAGAGACTCTTGGCCTGACTCAAGGGGAGATATCCCTATGCCAGCTGTTCCTTTCTGACACCTCATAATATACCCAGCCGGTCCTTACCTCCCCAAATACTAGAAATAGGAATCTAAACTGAATTAAAATCCATGAAGAAGCTCCTCCACCAGTCAGAGATAAACCAAGTTCACAACTCAAGCTGTCATGATCTCTCCTTAACCTCTCAAGGAAACTGTGGTGGGGAAATTCCACCCTGTACATTTGTATAATATAAACTCTTGATGTTTTGACACTTGCAATGGATGATGTGGCCTGCGGGACACATGAAGGACACCCTTTAATAGCTGGTTGCATGTAGTGCTTCACAGTGCCCTTCTCCTTGTAGGATTTGGAGTGCAGAACAAGCTTTCATGTTTTTCTTTGATGTGCATTTCAAGAGTGTATCCTCTTGAAGCCTACTGTTTACAATTGTACTCACACTTCCGATACCAGTTTCTTTGCACCTGGTAGCACCCCAAATGGCTAATCATCATCAGTGATCGACTGCGACTATTCCTAGTTCAAAACTGATCTCACTGCATAAACTTAAAACACTCTCTCATTGGTCTCCAAATTTGAATAACTCAAAAGTTATGTAGAATAAAAGAAAGTGCTGAACTATGTGGGGTCAAAGAAACCAGACATAGCCCTTGCGCAGGAAACGTGTGTGGCACAAAAAGACACATTCCAGAGAGATTGGGTGGGAATCCAAATTGTGGCATCAGGAAGGGCCAAGATGAGATTTATGAGTCTACAACGTTACCATATAGGGAATGCAGTGTGGTCATCTTATCTATAAAACATCGCCAGTGAGGACACTATCAATAGGGTGTGACCCCCCAAGGCTGCTATGTGTTTGCCAAACCAGCACTCCAAGGCCAACATTTTTGGGCTTGGCTCTTTCTACACCTCTAACTCTGAAAAGTCAAACTTTTTACTTAAGTGAACACGGTGCTAACAGAAATGGCCAATTCATACGTGGTGAATGGAAGCAATCGGAATCCTTTGATTGACCTGCTACTATACCGTTCAGGCCATCGTGGCTTCTACAAAAATGATGGAGGCTTCCTCAGAGATCGCACGTCAGAACACACCTGTTGACAGGTGGTGACTCCAGAACCCTGAGTACAACTTTAAATTATGTCCTCACAGGTACCTAAACAAGGATTGACTGTTTCCTAACTCACCACAGCGATCTCCTGCTGTGATTTAGGGAACATCTGAACCTCAGATCATGCACACATCACCCTCCAATTGGATTTCCAATTGATGAGGGACGCTGCCTTTTCACAAAAGGTGGCTTTTGTGAAAACGTTGACATTGGAATCAGAAATCTCCATCAAGCATATGATGCTGCACCAAGCAAATTTGAAAACCTTAACCTTGAAAAAATATGAATTAACAACCTTAATCTACCAAAAACGCCCTACATTGTATTAAAGTGAGGCAGTACGAGTATGGTGAAAAGGCCAGATGGCTTCTTGCTTTAACACTGAAACAGATGGCAGCTAAGCAGCCATTCCGGATTGTATTATGGAACCACACATGCATGAACAACGCATGCCTTAACAACGTGGTTGGAACCACAATGCGTTGTTTCCACGCATGCCTTTACAACAAATTTTGTTGCAAAAGCATGCCTAGTAAAGGCATGTGTGGAAACGGCATGCGTGGCTCGGTCAGACAACCCCCACCCACGCTAAGGCCCAAAACTAACCCCACCCCCAATATCTAAACTACCCCACCCCTCATCCATCCTGAGCCCTAAAAAACTACTATCCTAAACCTACCACTCCCTTCCTTAGAAACTAAAAGTACCCCGACCCCCACCCACCCTGAACCCTAAAAAAAGATACCCTGCCCCATAAAACAAAACTACCCCAACACCTCCCACATGAGTCCTAAAACCTTTCCCCAAAGTAAACTACCCAAATTCCCTCACCCCTGCGCTGATCCCTAAAACATTCCCCATAAGTGAACTATACTGACCACCCAGAGTCCTAAAACCTTCCCCAAGTAAACAACTCTGACCCTACACTCGTCTAATCCTAAGCCCTAAATTCACCCCCACCCCTAAAAACTACCCCCCACACCTGCCCCAAACCCACCAAGTCCTCTTCCGATCCTTCCTCCTCTTCTCTCCTTCCTCTTCCCCCCCTTTATTAAACCTTCCCCCACCCCTTTCAAAATAAACTACTCCACCCCCCCACCCTAAGCCCTAAATACAAATAACCAAACCCCCCACCAAGCTCCAAAATATTAAAATAGCCCATCCCCCCCTTCCTAAGCCCTAAAAGAAAAGCCCGATACCCAGCCCACCACAAGCCCTTAACCCACCCCACTGCTAAAAACTACCCCCCAACACTGCACTAGCCCCAGTTTCCTCCCCGCATCCTCTCCCGATCCACTCTGCCTTTTTCTGTGCCTTAACCACGCATATCCGTAGTTTGGCGCATGCGTGGTTAAGGCACAGAAAAAGACAGTTGTTGTTCCAGAAAGAATCGGTTTCCCGCCATTCTGGCAACCTACAACCAACACAACACGTTATTGGTCAACCCCCAAGATAGTTAAGAGAATTTGCATCATTGTATTCCAAGCTGTAGAGCTCCTTCAGAAGATACTTTTGAACAGATTTTCAAAGACCACCTCCAGATCCTCTGTTTCCAAGTCAATCGCCACAGTGACTTAACCTATGAAAATATGGACGATTAAGTCACAGAAGTGATAAAAAAAATGCTGATGGGAAGGCCATGAGAGAAATCATTTCCTGCAGAGTATTATAAAATAACTTTCCTTGTGAGGAAAATGATCATGAAAACTACTGTAACAGATGGCCTACAGAAGGGCTTTAACAGAGTCAACATACCAGAGAAGGACCATCTGTATTAAGGAATCAACAGACCTATCTCCCTGATTATCAATGATGTCAAGATCCCTTCTGAAGTTCCAGCCAATGGGCTGAAGAGTGTCATTTTCCTACTAGGTCACAAATGTGGACTTTTTCCCTGGCTGATCTTCAACCAATCAATCAGAATGTATAAAGTGCAGCAAATCACCTGTGCGGGTCTCAAGGCGATGGAAAATCTGTCTGCTCCGAGGTGCTCTGTTTAGTTGAATAGCCAGGTCTTGAGCCCTTTCCTGAATTCTAGGAGCAACAAGGCGGTCCTGATGTGCAGGGGAAGGTCATTCCAGGCCCTGGCTGCCAGGTGAAACAAGGTGCGCCCTCTGCTGTTGGCTCAGCGGATCTGGTAGGGTGTCTGCGAGGAAGAGGGAGGCAGATTACAGATGTGTGGTCAATTGGTGGAAGGTCATTTGTTTGTTGTTGTATGCAGGGTCCTTCATTGTGCAGGGCTCTGTATGCATGAGTCAACATCTTGAACTGGCATCTCTTCTGAATCAGGAGCCAGTGTAGTCCCTTGAGGTGCTGGTTGATGTGAGCCCATCTGTCTTGCTGCAGAGTTTTGTATAGTCTGTCGTATCTCCAGGAGGTATGTAGTGATTCCTACATAGAGAGTGTTTCTGTAGTGCAGCATGCTGGTGATGAGGGCCTGAGTGATGGTCCTTCTGTTGTTGACAGGTAGCCATCTGAAACTCTTACGGAGCATGTGCAATCATAGGCATGCACAATCATACAGTATGTATCTGCAATCATATGCATTCACAATCATAGGCATGCGCAATCAAAGGCATACGCAATCATAGGCATGCGCAATCATAGGCATGCGCAATCATAGGCAGGCGCAATCATAGGCAGGCGCAATCATAGGCAGGCGCAATCAGAGGCAGGCGCAATCATAGGCAGGCGCAATCAGAGGCAGGCGCAATCATAGGCAGGCGCAATCATAGGCAGGCGCAATCATAGGCAGGCGCAATCATTGGCATACTTCGTTGCACCTGCTGTGCACACCAGACATGATGCTGATGAAAAGGTGGCCCAGTCTCTCAAAGCCAGGAAGGCCTTTGGTCGAATGTAGCAGGGTTAGCTATTTCATACAATGAGACAAATTAGTCTAGGCCAGAACTTCTTTACTATGAGAAAATGGCTAAACCACAATCCTGTGGCCATAGTGATCTGCAATGGTTTCCTGTCTGAACAGATTAAGATGAGCAGAGAAAAGCCAGCCCTCAGTCTAGCGTGCTCTTTATTTTTGTGCTAGACCCTTTAGCCATTACCTTTTAGCGGCATTGATACTCCAGACGGTAGTCTCAAAATCATGTTACATGCCAACTGTTAGAAATGGGGTATTTGGTTGGCAGTCAGATTACCCCCTGTCCAAACAAGGACCCTCACTCTAGTCAGGGTAAGTCACACACAATCCCAATTATCCAGTGCCAACCATCCGGTAGCTTGGCACTGAGCAGTCAGGCTTAACTTAGAAGGCAATGTGTAAAGTATTTCTGCAATGAATCTTGCAATAACACAGTGAAAACGCCACAAAAATACACCACACAGGTTTAAAAAAATATAGAATACTTATCTGAGTAGATTAAGGTCAAAACGATCAAGATTTGATAAGTACAAGTTGAAACATCACTTTTGTAATTATAAGATGAGTTTTAAGCTCTTAAAAGCAACAATGGTCTCTTGCAAGCACAAAGAACCTGGTTTGCGTCACAATTACACACACAAAGACATCAGAGGAGGAGATGCGTTGAAAAGGTAGGTGTGCGCCGGGGTTCCTGGCGCACACAGACGATGTGTTGCTTCTTTTCAACGCGGCTGGATCTTTGCGTCGAATTCCGGTGTGCAGGCTTGAATCCTCTTTGCGATGCAGGGTCTTTTGGCACCCAGGGACGATGCATGGAAATCCAGGGCACACAGGAAGAAGTCAAAGGTGTTGCGTTGATCCGGTGGGTGTTGCCTCAAATTTTCTGTCACATGGCAGGCGCTGCGACGATTCCTCTTGCAGGAAGTTGGGCTGCATCGTTCCAGCACGGCGATGCAGTGATCCAGTGGGCTGTGTGTTGAAGTTCCGGTCGCAACGCTGGCACTGTGTCGATCTCCACTCAGGGAGCCGGGTGGTGCCATTCCGGTTCGGCGATGCAGAGACCCCGCTAAGCAGGCTGTGCGTTGTTTCCGGCAGGCTATGCATCGATTTTTCTCCACACAAGGAGTTCTTTGCAGAGATGAAGTCTTTTTGGCCCCGAGACTTCAGGAAACAGGAGGCAGGCTCTTTCCAAGCCCTTTGAGAGCACTTCTCAGCAGAGCCAGAGGCCAGCAAGGCAGCAGGGCAACAGCAAGGCAGCAGTCCTTTACAGCAAAGTAGTCCAGGTGAGTCCTTTGGGTAGCCAGGCACCTTCTCTAGGCAGGTTGGAGGTTCTGGTTCAGAGTTTCTTTCCCAGGAAGTGTCTTGTCAAGACGTGTCTGAGTTGGTAGGGTCAGGGACCCAGTTTATATACCCAAATGTGCCTTTGAAATGGTGGAGACTACAAAGAGTGGTTTAGAAGTGCACAAGGTCCCTTTTCAGTACAATCCTGTCTGCCAGGGTCCCAGTAGGGGGTTTGGCAGTCCATTGTGTGAGGGCAGGCTACTGTCCTTTGAAATGTGTCAGGCCCTCCACCCTTCCAGCCCAGGAAGACCCATTCAGTATGCAGATGTGTGCAGGTGTGACTGAGCAGGCTGTGTTTGTGGTTGTCTGGGTGAAATGCACAAGGGAGCTGTCACCCAGCCCAGCCCAGACATGGATTGTAAGGCACAGAAGGATTTAAGTGCAGAGAAAGGCTCACTTTCTAAAAGTAGCATTTCTAAAATGGTAATATAATATCCAACTTCACCAGTCAGCAGGATTTTGTATTACTATTCTGGCCATACTAAATATGACCTATTTACCCCTTTCTAATCAGAATCTACCAC